>NC_077237.1:50938022-51251772 GCF_947179165.1 Solanum dulcamara | reverse complement strand
CGGGGGGTCTACTTGCCTAGGGTAGAACTCCGTCAACTTTGCATTCATTCTTTAACTTTAACTTGAAGGGCTTTCATGGATCCATTAGCTAAAGACTACAAGGGCTCATATGTTGGCACATAGTTAATGAGACAAGGGTTTGCTACTAGGAATCCCTTACCAAATCCCACCTCAATGTACCATTCGGTGCTAAGAAATACTACGAAATAGTTTAATAATTCAAAATATTCATAGCATATAGCTTGAGAATTCCAAACATCACATTTGGTAGAATAGCTCATTAAAATATTTCATTATTGAAATATGAAAGAATTATCCTTGTTTAACGAAAGTTGCTATACGTTGCGAGCTCATCATTATGGTATAGTTTTCTTGTTGATTTAAGCTTTTCTTGTTGTTGCTGCAAGGAGACAAATTTTCAATTTTCATATTTCTAATATTTTTGGTGAGTTAATCATCATCTTACAATCCCCCTTCGTAATTCCATGTCCTAGTATCATTTTTATAGATTTTTGGGCCGCATGGTGTTGTCTTTGATATTGTGGCTGTGGGCAGCCCCATTTACTTAGTTAATTGGCTGTTATTATTGTTTATTAATGGTGTTAAGATGTTAAAGGGAATGGGAGGTTGGTGTGATTCTTATTGGAGTCTCTTTTGATGGTTGTTGGATTGAACGACGTGAAGAACGCCTAGTTAAGTTACCTTGGTAACTTGTTGCTCCTTCGAGATGTAGCTATAATTTCTTCATTGGATATTAGATGTTTTTTATTATTTTTATTGGCCTCATTTTATTTATTGGACTTGGCTAGTCACAAGTTTGACACAGGCACCTTATCGATTAGTTATGCCTTATTCTTGCAGCCTTGTTGTTTTTCACATTGTAGCACTATTTTTGGTGGTGAAGCTTTATAGCGACATCTTTTGGGCTTTGGTTGAAAGATATGTTAAGGCAATTATTTCTCTTTTGGCATGAGTCAGATGGCCTAAGCTTGTCATGGCCTATTTATAGTCCTTATATAATTTGTAACCTTACCATATTGAGTTGGTTACCACAGTATGATTAATGTCTATCACTGACACTCTACTCCTTGCCTAGTAGCCTAGAAGAGCATTATATAATTGTGCTTTGATCATTTATGATTGCTTATTATTATTGTGATGTTTTGTCATCTAGATGGCACCTATGAGCTTGTTTTGGCCTCAAGAGACACTGACACTGTAGGGTTCTTGAGCATACAAATTGATTGTTATATCGAGCCTACGGGGTGGGTAGACAGAGCCTATGGACTAGGTAGACCATACCTCTAGGACAAGCAGGTTGTACCTACGACGCCGTATATAGGTATTGTACCTCGGAGCTTCATAGTTGCATTGATTCATGGCACATATACACTCAGACAGTCAGATCAGATTATCATTGGGATCAAGGTAAGGGGGTTAATATGGGTATTTAGCTATTGTTTTCTCTTGCTAGGACTTGTAAAGATTATGTGCTATTTGTACATACTGAGCTTATGGGGGGCAGGTCAGCTTATTACTTGTTATGTGTTATATTGTCTTATTTTAGGGAGATAAGGTATTATACTCGTGTTTCACCCTTGCCTTTTCCTTCAAGTACTTATACTTCAGCTTTAGCTTTCTATTTTCCTTACATGCTCGGTACATTATTCAATATTGATGCCCCTTACCTGGAGGCACTACATTCATACTTGCAGGTTTTGAGTGACCATCAGACAGACTTGCCGAGTAGCAAGCCGAGCTTCAGCGGGTTGGTTGGCTCCTTTCCTTTCAAGGGTTGCGAGAGTCTTAAAGGTTTGCCTTTTTGCTATTTATAGTTTTTGGGTAGGTTGAGGCACTTTCTCATCAAGTATTGTATTCATAAAGGCTTGTAGACTAGTTAGTTGGGCTATATAGCTGCAGTGGTTGCCATTTTGGCCTTTTATGTTTTTTAGATATATGTTATTAGCCAATTAGGCATTGTTGTTGTGTTTGTAGAAGTTAGCAGCCTAATGGCCTAGTTTACATTATGTATACATTTTTTCAGTTATTATATAGAGATCATGGTGACCTTGACACCCGCATAGCATTTATGCTTTTCTAGATATCATGGAAGCTTCGACGGCTTAATTAGGACTTATCTGCTACCTTTTTATTGCATTATATGAATTATTGGGAGTAGTTTTCTTTCTAGAGCTATTGACAAGGGCCTTGCCGGCCGAGGGCTTATTTTTAAGCCGAGATATACTTATTTATTTTCTTGACTGTGTATGGCTGCCATGCGCCAGTAGCAAGTGGTTCACCAAGGCTGGCTTTGGCCTAATTTTTGGCATTAGGTACTAGTTGCGACCCTTGAGTTTGGGGTGTGACACCGAGACATTAAGAAAAGGGAAGACTCTAGCATTTTAGCTTGTTCTCTTGTAGTTCATCGATTGAGGTAGGTTACAATTTACTTGGAGTTAGACTTTGCTTTGTTGTTAATTTGTAATGTGAGTTGGGCTGCATGTTGATTGGTCTTCAGACATAGTTTCTGTGATTTATGATTGAATTAAGTGTTGCTCATATGAATAAGCCTATAAACTTTTGAATTGTCTATTTCATTAATGTTATGGAATGTGAATTTGTGATTATTCTATACTTATTGTGTTATCCTGAGAGATAGCTGAAGAGGCTATCATGTTGAAATATGTGGATATAGTAAGAATACATTTACTATTTGGATGATGAATGGATCGAGTCTAATATAAGCTTATGGACTAGTGGATATATTTATGGTTGGATTGGGTACTGGTATGGTACATACACACCTAGGGTCCACCAAAGGTCATGAATAGATGGGAAAGAATACGACTCTTTAGCACATGTGAACACATGAGAGTGAGCTTTATGATTATTGAGAGAGAGAGAGAGAGAGTGCTAGGATGTATATAGTTTCCATAATTCTGTTGACTTGCTTGTGTTTTGACAAGTGTGTTGCTGATCTTTTATTAATTGGTGATTTGTTTACTCATAGTTTCATGATTTGATATATGTGTTAAGGTCTACTGTTGTTAAAGGAATTATGTTAAGGGAAGGTATATAAACATATATAAATGCACTTATATGCTTAAAGCGTAAATTTGAATACTAGTGTACTTGATCATTTAGTGGGTGATGGATCATGATATGGTAGAAGGATTACAAGGTGCAACTATATTTATTTTCACATAGATATGTTAGTGATTTTGAGATGACTCCATCGACTTGTGACTTATGTGTTTTACTATATGGAATTACATGTCTACTTGCTCTATGACTGTGATTATACATCTGTTACTAAGCTTAGTGTCTTATGATGCCTACCAATACATAGTGTTTGTACTTATGCTACTTCTGCACTTTCTTTTGAGTGTAGACTGTGATCCAAAGTTGTCGACTAGACCTCACATTTAGCTGCATATCTCAAGATCTAAGGGTGAGAAACTTCTTTCGAGTTGCCACTGATCTTTTTCATTTTTGATTTCTTTTCTTTCAGACATTGAGACTATCTATTTTTTATTTGTTTGCAACTCTTAGACAAATTAGTTAGATATTTTAGTATGATGAGTTTTGGATTATAGATATGTTTGTTTAGACTTTCTCTACTGATGAGTCAGTATTTTACAAACTCATTAGACTCAAATACTTAAATTATTGCCATGTTTTAATGCTAATTAAAGGGGTTTGGCGTGAGTTCTCTTATGTGTAGGCATTTCTTAGAAAAAGCAAAGTTAAAGGATTTGGAGCTAAAAACTACTGAAAAACACCGATAATGGAACTGACACTCCACAAAAGCTGATAGGCATTTTGTCGGCTAAACGCCGACCGATTTGGAGTAAAACTGAACTAGAGCCTGCGCTACTATTGCCGCAGCACAATGGCAAATCGATAGTTCGTTGGTCTAACGAAGAAGCTCCTAGAAACTACTAAAGGCTGAAGTGAAGTGGTGACTGATGTCTCATAATGACAGATCGATGGTTCGCTGATCCAACACAAGTCTAGACGCGGGAGCAAGTAGACCAAAATAACATTTAAAGAAATTTGTGCTCCCTTTGGAAAGTTCCAAGGACCAAAATAGGGATTTGTGCAATTTTGTACCTTAAATATTCATTATTGTAATTATCCAACTATTGGTAGAGAGAAGTCTAAAGAGAGAGAAATAGAACATTCATCTTCTTTCTCAAGAACTTTTAGCTTAGTAGAGAAGAAACCTTAAACATTGTACATTTTAAGGCTAGGATTCAGATTTTATTCATCATTTTAGCTTGGAGTGAAGCTTTCCTTTATAGGTATTATCTCTTTGTTTCATGAGCAGCTAAATCCATAGCTAGGGGGTGTGTGCTTGATGGAGGCGTAAATCCTCGAATGAGTTTTGGTTAATCTTTCCTAAATTTGATTGTATGACATGGATCTATTGTTGTCTTAAAGTTTTAATCTGATTGATCTCTCTAACTCATTTGGCTTAGGAAAGCAAAATAGAGTTGGGTAAGACTCAATAGTGGGGACTTGTTGGATTCACTCTATGGATTTGAGCCATGGATGGGATAATTTGAGTGTTTTCTTATTTGATGATGTGATCTAGAGATAGTCCATCTACACAAGTAATTTTTGGTGTTTTTTTTAAAGGTGTTGGTGTTTGGAAGAAACCAAGGGACATACGCTAGAAAGTTTGGGTGAATATCAAAGTGTAGCATAGACCAAATGCTATCGATGTAGCAATCTATTTTGTTGAGGTTAATGTTAGCCTATTCGAGTTAAAACCCCTATTGTTATGCACACATTTCTAGTGCTTTCCATACCTATATTACAAAGTTGTGTTAATTCGCTACTTTCAATACTCATTAGTGATAATTTGTAGTTGTTTGATAAAACCCCCAATTTTATATATTATTGCTTGTTGAGAACTATAATTGCTATCGTGTTTGTATTGACAAAATCAATTGAAAAAAAGTCCCAAACCAATACTTGAGGTTCGATCTTGACCTAATAAGTTGGATATTATTTTCTTAACGATCGTCTATGCTCTAAAACATGATACATGGTTGAGCATACATCGAAAATGGCGCTATTGCTGGAGATTGGTAACTATCGTCTTTGATTGATTTTTCTATTCAAACTTGTGTGCAATTTGTGTTCTTGTTACGTGTCGTTTGGATTTTTTGCTTGTCAAAAATAGGGGAAAACGGAGCTAGAGGTTGATGAAGAAAGTGTAGGAGATGGAGACTTTGCAAATGTGTTTGCCGCAAATCAAGCACCCGTGGACATGGGTGTAGCCGGAGCAATTCTCTTACCCCAGGAGGTGGAAAATGTGGTGTCTCAAATCACCGGTCCTATACTACATTTGCTATAAATGAAAGGATTATTTAGAGGCCTAGTGTTTGAGGATACTAACAACACTTGCGTAATTTTGTAGAAGTGTGTCTTCCTTTCAAGATACACAACATCATCCAAGAATCAATTAGGCTACAATTATTCCCATTTTCTCTCACCGAAGAAGCCACCATATGGATTGCGGAGATAATTCCTTGAGAGGTATTTCCTAATCTCTTTTGTAATGGAATTGCTAGATGAAATCACAAACTCCCAGCAAAACCCAAGAGAACCCCTCAATAAGGTGTGGTTAAGGTTCAAATGAAAAATAGAAATGTGGACTTAGCATGGATTGTCTAAAGAGGTTCTAATGCAATAATTTCTTCCGAGCCTTAAACTCTTGAAATAAAGAGGCACTTAAGGAATTGACAAAGGGATAATTAATGGAACATTCATTTGATGTGGAAAAAGAATTACTCGTTTTTTTAACAACCCTTGAGTGGGTCAGCGTCTTAGAAACACCCCCAGGCCTTAGCATAAATAGAAAGTAGCAAAGTACAAAGGAGGGGGACATAAACCTTACCTCTGAGCTTAGGGGGTTCATAATTCAACTAACCTACTAAGGTCGATCGACTCATCTCCAATACTATTCAAATGTAATCCTAGATACTAAGCACCTAAAAGAGAGGACTCCTCTCGATACAAATATCTAGAGAAACATTAAATGAGGGAGACTCTCCTCTTACAATATAAAATAAGAAGAAAATCTGGCACCTATGAACTATTCAACAGAGCTTTAACTAAACATAAGAAATAGCTAATTGAATAGGAAAGAGTAGCCAAATTAGACATAGAGACTTCTATATCAAATTCAAAATACAACAAGTCAAGGTGGTTGTTGGATCTTTTTTATCTTTCTTCTTCTAGAACTTGCCATCCCTAGCTTGTCCAACTTGAAGTAGCCTTTGGTTTCTTGTGGAGGTTGATGAATATTGTAGAAGTCTTGTAAATGCTACAGTATATGGCTTTACTTGGACAATAAGTCTGCAGTGAAATTTGCTTCTCTGAAGGCATGTGTGCACTGGGTCATGGGTTATAATCTGTAGCTCTATAGTGCCCCTGTGAATGCTCCAAGATGGTAACTCCATCATCTTGTGAATATATTTGCATTGGAAGAACTCCAAGAACTGGATCTGTTGCTACAGCTCTACAGTATACCTGCACAAAATTGGCAAAAGAGAAGAATTTATACTATTCCTATTCAAGTAGAAAATAAGATAAATGAAGTATTCTAAGTTCCAAAAACTATGGGAGCATGCAAAGTAGATGGTGGACTTCATGTTAACCCTATCAGAAACCTAAAATTACAGTTTGCTAGACAGATCCCTCAAGGGGGTTGTTTGATCATTTTCATCTTCTTTCTCCTGTTATTAGCCATTCCAGCTTTGTCCATTTTGAAGTATCCCTTGGTATCTTTTGGAAGTTGGTGATAGTTGTTGTAATGTTGTGTGTGATCAACACTGTGTCTTTTCTTTGAAAGGGTATCTGCAGGGAAATTAGCTTCTCTAAAGACATGTCTGCAGTCAAAGACTTCCAGCAGCTTAACCAATTCCTGCAGTTCAATGATGTAGCTATGGATGCTCTATGAAGGCTTGATGTTATGTTGGAGCCACTTGACCAGCAATTCAAAGTCAACTTCAAAGAGTACCTTACTGTAACCATGTTGTAAGCACCACAGAATGCCAAAAGTTACTGCTTGCACTTCAGCTTGGTTATTAGAACCAAAGCCTAAGGGAGTGGCAAATGCATAAATCCGCACACCCTTATGGTCCCTCAGAATTCCCTTGCCCCTATCTTCCCTAGATTATCAATTGCACTACCATCTGTGTTAAGTTTGACCAAGTTGGGGGGAGGGGCTTGGCCCAGCATACTTTGATTACTCTTATCTCATATCTGCTATTTTCAATCATGATAACTACTTTATTCCACTTACTAGGCCAACTCACATAAGGGTACATAGTGGAGATCAACATATATAAGTCTTTGATAGTGGAAAAGATTACTCTGGTAGTACTGGACCTCTGCCCCTCATATTTACCAAAACATCTATTCTTCCACATATTCTAACATATGAAGATGGGGGTAGCTTGAAGGATAAGTTGATAAGCAAATTTGTTCGGCTTAAAGGTCTACCATTTCATCAAAATATTCCACATAGGACTGTCAACATGTAGGATCCCCAATCAGCTAGAAAAGTGCTTTTGAAAAAACAAGAGTTACTTGAGAAGGTTGTTAAGACAAATCGTGAATGCAATATATCGGGAGCCTAGGAGACATGGGGTGTCTCCTCAGCGAATGAAGATTAGGAGCATAAAAAAGGATAGGAGAAATGGAACAAGAAAGTTGTGAAAGCTACCAAAATTCTCGAGTTGCTCATGTCATACATAAAAGGGGTAGTGGATCAACATGTGAGGGTGATTGGCACATGTGAAAACTTGGAGGCAACCAAAGTTGAGGTTTATTTCCTCGAAGAGCCTTCATCAAGTGATGAATAAACTAAGGAGGAGGGTTCAATCTCCTATTTCCCAAAGGTTAACTGCTATTTTTAGGGATATGAGAGAGGATCATGGTCAAAAAAATTCGAAGTTTAGTAGGGAAAGTCAACAAGATGCAATGCTGCACTCTGGTATAAAAAAGATATTAGAGAAAGTTTTAGAGAAGGTCATTTCAACTGACGAGGGTGTAAAAGAATTGAAGTATGAATTATTAACCCTCACCCAAATTGTAGAATCACATGCCATCTGAATTGGAGATTTAGAGTAGAGGATGTGGAAACCATCATGGATTCTAAAAGAGGAGTATCCACAACAAACACCACTAGAGTAAAGATTGAATGCTTGATTTGTAATTATTTTTCACACTTTCTTCAACTCTTTTCTTTGTAATGCTTATATTTTAGGAGTAGTTGTTATTTGGTAATTTGGATTTTATGTTAGAGATAAATAATTTATGGGTTATTGATTTTCATCTTGTGCTTTTGTAATTAGTTGAATATTTTCTCATTTATGAAATGTGTCTTTGATTATCTAATTAGTTTCATGCTTTAGTTAATTTCCTAACGGATTTGATCACTCCTTAGACTTTTACATTTACTTTGATTGAGTTTGAAAGAGACAATTGAAGTTGGAAAAAGTAGATTGGTGCATAATTTGAGGTGTAGCAACTCATATTTTTGATAATAGCTAGAAATAGTGAATCTGTGCAATGCCTATAATTGGATTGATTGTATTGTCACTTAGCTAGGTTCGAGAGAATTATTTGAGAAATATTTGCCTACGTTCGAGGGAAGTAGGTGGATAATTTAGGTTCCAAGGCATATATGATTTTACCCATGATTATTTGAGATTGTATGAGATTAATGTTTAATGGATCGTATAGGTGTTAATTGAATTCGCATTCCCAAATCCCATTGGTGTTTTTGCTTGAAAAGGCTTTGGTCCTTGTTCTCTTTTATACCCTATCCTAAATTATTACTGATATCTTCATATTATAATTGTATCTTTTATTTGGGGTCAAATTAGTAGCTTGTAATTCATTATTTCTTCAATCGCCTACACATTATTCCTTGTGGAATTTGACCCCGACCATAATACGTTGGGTTTATAATGCTAACAACCACCTACACTTTGAATCGTAAGAGTGTAGTTGAACATTATCATCTAGGATTAGACTAGTGCTTTCCATAGACTTGCGATATTTGGATATTTTAGACTTTGTTCCTACTCCGATGTCAATTAGGACGGCTTAGCTCTTGTACACTGGTGAATTAGACATGTGTCTTGTAGTAAAGTCATAGTTTAGGCATTACCTTAGTTTGAAAACTTTCTAAGTGTTCTCCCTCCTTCCACGACCCATGTATTGACGATTTGAGACTTAGGGATTTACTTGGAAATTTGGGATTGGGTAAGGTTAAGGCTTGGAGTGTTGAAGAGATTATCTAAGATTGGATATCATTCCATGGTGGCTTTGTAATGAATGGTTGATTAGGACTATTTAACAACCATTAAATTTGCAAATTCAAGGTCTGGTTGTACTACTTTTATCCGCTATGGAGTTAATGTACTTTGACAATGATCTATTTCTTTTGAGATTCATCCGCGGTTCGAGGTCTAGGCTCTGTTCTCCTTATTTCGGCTGCTATTACTTGGCTACTGGAGATTCATCTTCAGTTCGAGGTCCGGGCTCTGTACTTCCTTACTAGCCTGCTATCATTGGATACTTAGAGATTATTATTGGTTATTTGAAGGCTATCTGTGGTTCGAGGTCCTAGATATGCTTTTCCAACTCTAAACTCACCATTACTTTTCCTTAGTGGACTTAGCTATTCTGTGTAACCATTAGGCTTATGGGGGTACGCTTAGATTTTACTTAAACTTGTGCACATGTGCACCTTTTGGGCTTATGGGGGTCCAATTAGGTTTAGTTAGATGTTCGTAGTTTCTTCTAGCTCTTAGTACACTCGTGTGTACTTCCTTTACATTTAGCCGACCCTTATTGTTTCTATATTCTATCTTCTCATATTGTTTTACTGTTCTTTCTCAGTCGGCCTATGATGCCTACTGGGTACCTATTATTTTGATACTCATACTATATTCTGCATCTGTTTTTATGATGCATGTTTGAGCACCAATTACCAGCATTGATTCGAGCCTACACCATCCTGATCTTGGAGATGAAGGTAAGCATATGGAATCCTAGATTAACCTGTCTCCTTCTATATATAGTTGACTAGTCTTTCACTTTTTGAGACAAGTCTTTATTTTTGTGGTCCATTTTTGTGACTTGTATCTATATTTTAGTAACTCTGTACTTGTGTCTTTCAGGTTCTAGAGGGATCTTTCGATTGTATATATAGTCTTTTGTTTTCTTCTACTTTTATCATTGCTATTTCTGTGATTATTTGCTATTCAGTTTTGTAGCTATCCTTAAATCTCATTACTTGAAGTTTTAGGATATAAGTTGACTTTCTTATTGATAGGTTATAGTAGGTATTGTTAGACCCTCATCTTGATGGTTCGAGTGGCTTAGTCTTGGCTAGGGATTCACACGATGAACCTAGTCAAGGCCCAATATAGTTAGTCAAGATAAGGTTTAATTTAGGAAGACCTTGACATTGCCGTGGCTAAGGCATGCAAGGCAAGGCGTGGCTAAAGCATGAAAAGGGCTGGCAAAGCTAAGGCATGGAAAGGCTATAATCGTGGCTAAAAAAGTTCCTGGACTAAGTGCTAGGCAAGGCCAAGAACTGAGGAAACTAGACCACAGTGGCAAGATGTGCAGGACAGGACCTAGGCACAGTGTAGGCACGTTTGAAGGCAAGAAACTGGGTGGATAGAGATAGAAATTGGCGCCAAATTTGAAGGTTGCCCATGTATGCCTCACACATTCATGGGCAATTAGATGTTTTTGACAGTTTCTAGCCTATGTGGCCTTGTCAACATTTTGATAGACTTTTTTGTTTGAAATTCAAATTACCTATCAGATAGGGATGGCAACTGAATTAGTTAGGCGTGTGACTGGCATGTTGTTACACCCCATACTTTTGAGCTTGGAATGTCCTTTAAGTTCTTAGAAGTTATCAAGTGAGTCGGATAATCTACCACACTATCAAATGACTCCAAGAAAGGGAGAATGTTACACCTTATAGTAGAGAAGGTTGGAAATAGGCTTATAAGAATCTGGAAGGAGTTGGAGGTCAAGTGATGGGTCGTAGGACTCGACTTATCTACGTAAACCACTAATTTAGAAGTCTTACACACTTGAGTTACTTAAGGACATACCAATATTACGTAGCACGAGTTACATAGGCTCTTAAGATAAGACGAGATGACGAACCTATGAGAGGAAGCAAAACAAAACTAGTTTTTGAACTTACAAAAGCAAAGCAACCAAGTGATAAGTAGGCAGGTGACAAGCAAGTAGGTGACTCACCTACCTGCTAGGGGGGTGGACCCCATTGCCACGTGGTGGAGTGTGATAGGCCCCATGAGCCTAGGTGGCATCCTAGGGGGGCTACCACGTGTCACCCCTAAGGGGATTCCACGTGGCACCTTCTAAAAAGGTGGATATATATGTTAATGACTAAGTACAACATTTCTTAGCCAAAAATCAGCCAAGAATATAGAGAGAAAAATGTGAAAAAGGAAGAAGAGAAAGGCAGCCACGTTTTGAAGGATTCAAGGTAAGTTCTCCAATTTTCCTCCATAAATTAATTATCTATGGTGTTCTTTAACCACGTGGATATGTATATATGTATATTACGATGTCAACAGAATTAATTCTTCAGCTTGGAACTTGAGAGAAAGTTGAAAGAACAAAGAGAGAAAATGTTAAGAACTAGTTAACAAACCCATTTTTTGGAAGGGACTGTTGTTAGTAATATTAGTATTACTTCTTGTGTACAACTTTATTTCAAATGATTCAATATGATTTGGAAAGGTACTTCATAGGTATATAACTTTCATTTAGACTTTAAAATCAGGTTTTGCTTTATTTTCTTGAAAAAGGGTGATGCCGTATAGAGGAGGTACTGTCCAGATTTTGGTTTTGAACATCTTACACGGACTGCTGTTGGTATTTTGGGCATATTATTTTGTACCGAATTGATGTAGGGGTAATTCAAAATTGTATGCGACCCTAAGACATATGTATATAACTTTCATGGAGGATATAAAGCTTTTTTACCTAAATTACCCCTTCGAAATGAAGCGACAATGCAAGACAATAAGCTGTCTAGAATTCACGTTTTGATAGTTTGGAGTAAGTTGTTTTGGGTTTGTATTGTGTAATGTTAGTGTGAATTGTTTGTATATATGTTGCAGGTTGTTGTTGTTGGTTGGCTATAGTTATTAGGAGTGTGATTGGAAATTCAGATAGGGCATATTATAGGGGAGGTGCTGCCCAATTTTCGTTAACGTCTTAACTAATTAAAGAACTAATCGAGGAGGCGAGCAAAGAGTTGAGTTCTATGAATACTCATATGTAACCTAAGATGCTGGAAAGCCAAGGGTTATTAATATTCATATTTCTTTTATATTACTTAGGTTCAGAGGACGACGAGACGAACGAGATAAAGAGCCGTAAGAGGTATGTGAAGCTTTCTCTTGGCATGTTCTTGGTATAAGTATGTACAGCCTGTCTCTCTTTTCTTCTGAGCATGTCCTAGAAATACGTTATGAATAATTGGTATATGGAACATGGGAATAATTCTATTAGTAAAGCTCCGAGTACAGTTCATAATTCTTATCCACTTCGTGATGGTAGAACTCCTATAATAGTTGAGCTATTGCCTTTTAAGGCTTCTATAGGATAACAGGTAATAAATGTAGAGCCTCTTGACTCGTGTTCACTTCTAAATGCTAAGGCGCTTAAGGTAGCTGAGCTATCACCCCCGAGCCTTCTGTATATGAAATAGTAACTAGATGCATGAGAAGCATGAACTATAACTCCTAGTTATTTCTTAATATCAAAGTTCTTGAAGTAGTTGAACTACTACCCTCGAGTCCCTATATGATGAATACTAATTAAATGTATGAGCTCCCATGCCTAAGAACTCTATAATGACAAGTATCTCTGATTGTATAAGCCATTTGGTATTACCTTAATAAAAGTCTAGGACTCTTGAGACTCCATCAATATGGCCCCTAATGGCATTTAGGGGATACGTGAGATGATAGTCATTTTGATCCTCGAATGATAGTCCATGACGATTGTTATATCGAGTCTCAGATGATGAGCTAATTATATATAATTTCTCGTTACTTTACTCGTGCAGGCTGTTAATACATAAATCATCACTTCCCATGAAGGGCCGGGCATAATAAACTCACCACGTCCCATGAAGGGCCGGGCATGATAAACTCACTGCGTCCTATGAAGGGCCGGGTATGATAAATTCACCACGTCCTATGAAGGGTCGGGCATGATAAATTCACCACGTCCCATGAAGGGCCGGGCATGATAAATGATAAAATAATGATTCACCGCGTCCCATGAAGGGCCGGGTATGATATATAATGAAATGATTATTCACCGTGTCCTATGAAGGGCCAGGCATGATATATGATAACATGATTATTCACTGCATCCTATGAAGGGCCGGGCATGATACACAATGAAATGACATCTTCACTGAGTTCTTCACTGAAGGGTCGGATATAGTCTGTAGGCATGCATGTGGAAATATAGTGACACACTTATAGCACCAAGTCCCACAGCGGGCCAGGTATGGTATGTAAGGAAGGTATACATGCCCTCATGTCATAAGATGTAGGTAAATAAATTCGTTAACTATTATATTTGTTTCCTACATCCCTACTTCAGTTGTCATCTCAATTATATGTTGTTATGCTTTATATACTCAGTACATATATTGTACTGAACCCCCTTTCTTTGAGAGGTTGTATTTCATACCCGTAGGTACAGATGTTCAGTTTGGAGATCCACCAGCTTAGGGTTTTCACTCAGTGATATTGGGACCGCTCCACTATTCCAGAGCCTAACTTTTGATACTAGTCATGTAATATGTATGTATTTAATTGTCTAGGGGTACGACAGGGGCCCTATCTTGCCATATATTGTTGTTACTATTCTTAGAGGTCTGTAGACATATATATATATGTGGGTTGTTTATAAGTTTGTTTTGACTATGCCTATACGACAGGTTGTAAATGTTCCTATGTTATGGCAGCCTCGTCGGCTCACGTGCCCTTTCATGATATGATACGAATGAAAGAGGCTATATGTACATGAAAAAGTTTTCAACTATTGAGGTTTTTGGGTATAATGTCACATCACACACGATTCAACTTAGGTATAGCTGATAGATACACATAAGGGGGGTCCAGGTTGGACCCCAATCGCGGCCTACGGGGTTAGGTCGTGACACATGTGGCTGGGTGATGTGGCCTATTTATTGGTATATGTAGACCAGTCTCAGACAGAGTTAGCTTGGTCGAATTTTGCAAGGCAAAACAATGTGTGCTTCTTTATGGAACTAGTTTAATTCAAAGTTAAGACTTATTCCTTTATGTACTTGTTTTTTTTCTGTTTTCATAGTCATTGCTTAACTGTGAAATGAGATTGAGGGAAAAGAAAAGAAAGGTTGAGTTTAAGTGTGTTAGATGATCGAAGTCAGTTAGATCATTCTGGGTTGTCCACCTTACAACTAGTATTAGAGAAAAAGGTTTGACACTGAAAATGGCTGGCATAAATAGTTACAATGACCTACGTGAGAAAGTTGCATAATTAGAGGCCATGTTGGGATTGACAAACAACGATGAAGAGATGGTTGATGTTTTGACTCAAATCCAAGGCATCAATGTAGTGGCACAAATTTATCGTTCCTCCATTGATGTCTAGTTAGCTGAATTGTAGGTATTTCATGAGTCCGTGGGTACACAAGTTGAGGGCCTTAAGAAGGAAAATGAAGATCTGAATACGGAGGTCACAATACTCACTTAAGCTATTTCGAATCTTCCCACGGGTAGAGAAGAACATGCCAAGATAAAAATTATTAAATCAATGTTGTTTGATGGTGATTGTGATGCCAAGGAGTTGGAAAACTTTCTATGGGATTTGGAGCATTACTTTTCTACTGCCAATGTTTTTGCAAATGACAAGTTTACCATGGCTGTCCATTACTTTCATAGGGATTCTATTCTGTGGTGGCGGACTAAGAACGCTGATGATGAGAGTGCTAAAAGACCTAAGGTTGATTGTTGGGAAAAACTTAGGGATGCAGTGCATGATAAATTCGTGCCAAGCAACTCATCTGGGGTTGCTAGGAATAGGTTGAAATGGTTGAAACAAGTGGGATCTATTTGAGAATATGTGAAGGAATTCACATCGTTGTTGTTAGATATTCAAAATATGTCAGACAAAGATAAGTTTTACAATTTTATTTTTGGAATTAAGGGTGGTCACAAAATGAGTTACGTAGGTAGAAAGTTCTAGATCTTCTCGGTGCAATTGCTACTGCAGATGTCATGATCGACTATCGATCAACTAGTGTAACTACTGACCCAAATCCTTTGTCTAAGACAAAGATAAAGGAGAAAGGAAAGGACTGGAAGAAAGAGAGTCGCACACAAAATAGAAATGACAAAGGCAAGATAAAAGTGGATGTTGCTTTGTTTAGTCAAGGCAAACAAACTGGCTAAAAGGTTTGCTGGACTTTCCAAAAATTGGGCTATCTAGCAAGGAACTGACTAAAATAAGGAAAAATAAATGCTCTCCTGCCCAAAGAGGAGAAACAAACAAAGGGAAAGGGGCAGGAAATTCCTGCGTATGTCAATCCATTGCGGTTGCTTAACACTCTTTCTAGTGTTACTGAAATGGAGATAAAAGACAAGGATGTCGCTAGTGATATTGCCTATGTCAGTCTACAAAAATAATGGATGACCTGTCGGATGAATATGGCATTTTAATGTATATTGGAATGAAGATCGGGGACAAGAGTATAGTCATCATGGTGGATACTAGTGCGACCTACACTTTGGTTGCCTCAAATATTTTTAAAGAGTATAAATTGAAGGTGATTAATTATGCAATGAAGATGAAGACTATCAATTCTGCTACACATCCAGGCTATGGCATTGCTCTGGATATCCCTTTGAAAGTTGAACACTAGTCTGGTGTGCATGACTTGACTGTGGTACCATATGATGACTTCAATCTACTACTTTGAATCAAATTTATAAGGAAATTCAAGGTTTTTCCTATTCCTCATTTAGATGGCTTACTGTTTATAGGGGAGAAAGACCTAGGATTTGTGAAATGAATCTACCCCCGTTGATGAGAGAAGTAATAAGAATACTGGAATTGCTGAACTATTACCAACTATGGCTTTTGATAAGGGATTGAAGAAGGGTGAACCTAATTATCTTTCTACTTTGGTTAAAGTGAAGCCGGATGTGTAGATTGAAGTTCCTAATGATGGTGCAAAGTTTCTGGCTGAGTATAAGAATGTGATGCCTCTGGAACTGCCTAAAGAATTGCCTCCATGGAGGGAAATTGATCAAAGGATTGAATTAATACGTGGATTAGTTCCACTGGTATGACCTCCTTACCATATGTCTCTATTGGGGTTAACTGAACTTCACAAATAATTGTTTGAGTTGCTTGATATTGGAATAATTTAGAATTTAAAGGCTTCATTTGGTATACCCATCCTATTTCAGAAGAAATAAGATGACGGTCTTAAAATGTGTGTTGACTACAAGGCACTGAATAAAGTGACTGTGACAAATAAGTACCCGATGCCGCTGATTCTAGACTTGTTGGATAAGATGCCTAAGGCTAGTTTCTTTTCTAAGTTAGATTTAAGGTCTTTCTATTAGCAAGTTCGCATAGCCAAGAAGGATGCCCCGAAGACCAGCTATGTTACTAGATATAGTAGCTATGAAATCCTTGTAATTCTATTTGGGCTGACTAATGCCCCAACTACTTTCTACAACTTTGTGAGTATCTTGATGACTTTGTAGTAGTCTACTTAGATGATTTAGTCATATATAGTAAGACTCTAGAAGATCATCTATTTTATTTGAGAAAGGTGTTGCAATGACTTTGAGAATATCAACTCTATGTCAATATAGAAAAATGTTAGTTTGCTAGTTGCGAAATAAAGTTTTTGGGCCATTTGGTAAGAAAAAACCAAGTGCACATAGATCTTAAGACGGTGCAAGCAATTATAGAATGGTAGGCACCAAGTAGGGTTAAAGAACTAAGGTCATTTCTAGGACTTTCAAACTAATATAAAAATTTCATAGCAGGCTATTTGAAAAAGACTACCCGATTAATGGATTTGCTTAAGAAGATCATGGAATGGGTTTGTTCAGAATCAAGGGAGAAGGCTTTTAACTCATTGAAGAAGGCTATTGCTTCTGAACCAATACTGTGGTTGCCTACTTTTATCTTCCATTCGAGGTACACACTGATGCCTTTGACTATGTTGTTAAGGGTATAGTGGTGCATGGTGAACATCCGATTGCATTTGAAAGCAGGAAATTAAATCCTGTGCTGCAAAGGTATTCTGCTCATGAAATGGAGATGTGAAAGTACTCCATTGTCTTCAAATTTGGCGAGTGTATTTACTTGGGATGGAGTTTGTTTTCAATACATAAAATGTGGCTAATACATAATTCAAAACTTAACAAAAACTGAGTTTGAAGCAGGCTAGATGGCAGGAGATATTTGCTGAATATGACTTCATGTAGGTACATAAACTAGGCAGGAAAAACCAAGTGGATAATGCATTGAGTCACAAAGAGGTATTTGTTGTTATTTATGTATTACTAGACTTGAATCTGACTTTTTTGATAAGATCAAGCTTAATGTTGCATTCAATTCATTATATGTTAAATTAATAAATCAAGTAAAATATGCACTATTAGGCGGTATTAGATCGAAGACGGTCTGATTTGTTTCAAATGGGGGAGAATTGTTGTTCCTCAAGGTGATGGACTACAAAGAATACTCCAAAAAGAAATGAGTGATTCCCTGGGACCGGAAGGGGAAAGATTGAATCTTGATATGATACTATTTATGCTTGACATCTAGGTGTTGAAAGGATGATGGCATTGCTATCTTGAAAGTATTTCTAGCCTAAGATGAAAGATGACATTGAGTCCTAGGTAAAATCTTATCTGGTGTGTCAACATGACAAGACTGAAGGAAAGAAGGAAGCTGGATTGTTACATCCTCTTCCTATAGTAGAGAGTTCGTGGGCTTCTATTTCAATAGACTTCATTAGCGGATTTCTAAAAGTGGAGGGTAAAGAGTCAATCATGGTTATAGTTGATAGGTTCTCAAAATACGGTATCTTTATTTTTGCTCCTACCTTATGTTCTTCTGAGATAGATGTTGAGTTATTTTATAAGCATGTTCTGATGAATTTTGATGTTCCATTAGATATTGTGAGTGATCGTGATGCTTCAACATGATGGGCATCGATTTGAAGTTCTCAATGGCACACAACCTACAAAATGATGGACAGACTAAAAGAATCAATCATCTGCTTGAGGAATATCTTAGACACTATGTGATAGTAAGTTAGAGAAACTGGGTTGAGTTATTAAATAGCGCATAATTTTGTTATAACTTGCATAGGTATTCAACAACTAAGAAGAGTTCATTTGAGTTAGTGTTGGGAGTATAACCTAACATGCCACTGAAAGTCTCTAAGTCTAAGTCTCAAGGTAAATTTTCTGCAGCTTACAGGTATGCACGAGACAAGCAAGAGTTGCTGGATGAAGAACAAGATAGCTTGAGGAAGGCAGTAAAATGGATGAAAAGGTATGCTACCAAACATCAGTGTGATTTGGAATTCCAAGTTGGAGATAACGTGTTGCTATAACTTACTCCACAAATCTGGAAGAAAATCATAGTAATACGATTCATCATTTACTTATTTCAAAATAGGCTGGACCCTTTGAAGTTATAGAAAAGGTGGGTTAAGTTGCATACCGGTTGAACTTGTAGGAAAGACTGAAGATTCACCATATATTCCTTGTGAGATATCTGAAGCCTTTTCATGAAGATGATGAGGATCCAACAAGTTCAGAAAGTAGATATAATGCTCCTATTGGGCAGACTCAGTTTAAGGAACTACTTGAGAAAATTCTCGATCATAGGACTTTGGGTCAAAGAAAAAAGAATTGGCGAATAGAGTTTTTTGTTCAATGGAAATGAAAGCAAGCGTGTGATGCAACTTAGGAAAAGGGAACATCATTGTGGAAATTTGAGTATGAGATCTAGGCGTACTTTGATTCTGCCTCATTGAGAATGATGAGCTCATCTGGTGGGGGAAGTTTGTTAGACCCTCAACTTGATGGTTTGAGTGGCTCGAGCTTGGCTAGGGAGTTACATGATGAACCTAGTCAAGGCCCAATAAAGTCAGTCAAGATAAGGTTCAATTGAGGAAGACCTTGACATTGTCATAGCTAAGGCATACAAGGCAAGGTATGGCTAAGACATGAAAAGGGTAGGGAAAAGCTAAGGCAAGGCAAGGCAGTGATCGTGGCATGGATTTGCCAAACAAGTTCGTCGGCTAAGTGTTGGGAAAGGTCAATGGGTGAGGAAACTGGACCACAATGGCAAGTAGTGCGGGGCAGGACCTGGGCACAATGCATACACGTGTGCAGGGGTGAAACAACACGGCTAGAGATAGAAATTGGCGCTAGATTTCAAGGCCACTTGCGTGTGCCTCGCATATGCGTGGGCAGTTGGGTGGTTTAAACTATTTCTAGCCATTGTGGCTTTGTCAGCATTTTGGATAGGCTTGTTTTTTTTTTTAAATTCAAATTGCCTATCAGTTGGGGATGTCAACTGAATTAGTTAGGCATGTGACTGGGTGTTGTGGCCTATTTATTGGTACATGTAGACCAGTCTCAGACAGAGTTGGCCTGGTTATGGCACGAGTTTAATACAAAGTTGGAACTTTTTCTTGTACGTGCTTGTGTTGTTCTAATTTTGTAGGCATTTTTTAATTGTGAAATGAGTTTGAGGAAGAAGTAAGAAAAGCTGAGTCTAAGTGTGTTAAGACTGTCTAAGTGGGTTAGATCATTTTGGATTGACCCCCTTACATGTGCCATCATGACTTGAGAAATCGGGCTATTATACTTGAAAAGTTAGTATCATTATAAAATTGGAGATGTTAAATTTTTTAATAACCTTTTTTACCTCACTATTAAAATCAATGCCTAATAACATTTTCGTACCTCATAAAATATAAGTAATGTAATTACAAGTAATATCACCTAACTTTTATTGTATGTGATGACTGATAGTGTGTGTGTATACATATTGATTGATCAAAATATTCTTCAAATATTAAACGATTTGTGCCCTTCAGAATTTAATTACTCATTCAAATGACTAACTTGCTATTGGATAAGTTTGGTATTATTCAAATTTTAAAGTCAACAAAAAATTCAGATAGTTTTTGTGGAAGTATTCTAAATCTGAATAGGAATAAATTATTGATTATTGGATTCTTTATTAGTGTAGGATTGCATTCGATTCTTTATAGCATGACTTTTTAACTACTAATGTTAATTCTCTCAAATGTCTGAAAGTAAAAAGTCTTTCATATTAATAAATCAATAAACTTTTAAATTGACTTTGTTCTTAATCTGGCTGCAGGTCAATTGCAATCAAGTCAACGAAAACGTGAAGATATTTGAACAGATAAAACTCAAGAGCTCATGGTTACTGCATATTATTGCTAGAATATCAAAGTTTTAATGCTTGATTTATCATTAAAAATTATAAGTTCAGTATCAAATTTAATTTCATGACTATATATTCTTGTTGATCAATTGAGAAATTTTAATTTTAATTTTAATTTTTGTGTGATTTATTTTAAGCTTTCTCTTAACCTACAGTAGATGTTGTTTATTATCTTTGCAATATTTTGGTGCTTATATTAGTTATTTTTTCATGAATTTAAGTGATTAATATAATCATATATTTTTCTGATCTTGCTTATGAATGTCTTTCTAACTGAAGTATTATAGGGTCTTTGTCTTTGTTTTCCTTCACTTCCACTACTAGTGAAGACTCAGCCCCATTTTACACAATAACACCACCCTCATCCGAGTCCACAAAGCGAACTCCCAACTTGCAAGTCTGTGCACTTCTTTAGCTAACTCTTTCTCTCCTTCCTCAACATGAGCATTAATCTCCATGGATAACTTGTTAAGAGCATGAAAACCAATATTAGCCTTTCCTAGATGGTAGACAGTGCTCATATCATAGTCCTTGAGTAGCTTAATCCATCTCCTTTACCTCAGGTTTAACTCTTTCTGACCGAAGACATACTGGAGACTTTTTTGGTCAGTGAACACATCCACATGCACACCATAGAGATAATGATGCCAAATCTCACAGAAAAAATAACTGTTGCCTACTCGAGATCATGAGTCGGGTAGTTCCTCTCATGGATTTAAGTTATTTGGAGGCATAATCTATAACCTTACATTTCTACATTAGAAAAAAACGAAGTCCAACTCTGGACGCATTACAATAAATAACAAAACCATTTCTTCCCTCTAGTAGGGTCAACATTGGGGTAGTATCAATTAAGTTTTCAATTTCTGAAAACTTTTCTTACAAGTTTTGGACTATTGAAACTTAGTCTTCTTCGGAGTAAACTTAGTCAATAGAGACAAAATAGATGAGAATCCTTCCACAAACCTTCTTTAGTAAAAGGCCAAACCAAAGAAACTCCTTATCTTAGTTGGGAATGTGGGTCTGGGCGAGTTCTTTACTACTCCTATCTACTGTGGATCAACTTGGATACCTTCTCCAGATATAATATGTCCTAAGAATGCTAGAGATGCTAGAGAAAAAACTCATACTTTGAAAACTTAGCATATAACTCACTGTCCTTAAGAGTCTGAAGGACAATTCTGATTTGGTTGGCATGCTTCTCCTCATTTCTGGAATAGATCAATATTGTCGATGAATATAATAACGAACATGTCTAAATAATACCTAAATACTCTATTCATGAGATCCATGAATGCTTCATGAGCATTAGTCAAACAAAAGGACATAACAAGTAACTCATAATAGTCATAATAGGTTCTGAAAGTTGTGTTTAGAATGTCACTTTCTACACATTTAACTAGTGATAGCCGGATTTGAGACCTATCTTGGAATAACAAGTGATACCCTGAAGTTGGTCAAATAAGTCATCGATTTTGAGAAGAAGATATTTATTTTTATGGTAACCTTGTTCAACTGAAGGTAGTCAATACACATTCTAAGGGAACCATCTTTTCACACAAATAAGACTGGAGAGACCCAAGGTGAGACACTCGACTGAATAAAATCCTTATCTAAGAGATCTTTCAACTGCTCTTTTAAATATTTCAACTCAGTTGGAGCCATTTTAAATGGCGGAATAAGATAGGTTGTGTATTAGGAAGGACATCTATCCCAAAGTCTATGTCCCTATCATGAAGGACTCCAGGTAGATCACCGAGAAAGACTTCTTGTGGATAATTCACAATTGGAACTGACCGAAGAGATGGTGTCTCCATATTAGAGTCTCTAACTAGGACAATGTGGTAGATACATCCCTTGGAAACTAACTTTCTATCCTTAAGGTATGAGATAAAATGATCCTTAGGCACTATTGGACTACCCTTCCATTTTAAGACTAACTCATTAGGAATTTGAAACTTGACTACTCGGGTTTTACAATCAATGGATGCATAACAGTCATGAAGCCTATAAGACCCAGAAGTTAGAAAGTTAGAACGAAGGAGAAATCTCAAGAAAAAGAACAAATTTTAGGTCTACGACTATTTTTGCGGATCGTAGTGGATCCTACGACTCGTAGAAATGAGTTTTAGAAGGAGTCCTTGAACTTGTTCTGGACAAGTCTCTGAAGGAGTTTCTATGATTCAACAGGATGAGTCGTCGTCCTATTGTTGAGTCATAAGGATGGCTCATATAAAAATTTCAGAGGTCCTTCAAACTTGCAGGTTTTCAAGACTTGTAAGAAGAATAGGTCTACGACCCGTAGAGACTTTGACGAGTCATAATAAAGACTCATAGCCAAACTTCAAAGACTCTAAAATCAGAGTATTCTCAGACTTACGGGATGAGTCTAGTTGATAACTCGTAATCATGATGACGAGTTGCAACTATGACTCGTGGACACAACTTTAGAGGTTCCAAAAAAATCTTAGAAAAACTCAGTACCTGCACGACGTTTTAAGTCTACAAGTCATAGACTTAAGGATGTATTGTAGAGATGGATTTGTAGTTTAAGAATCCCAGTTTAATGAATGGTAATCTAGTCTTTTCCCAAAGTTTGGTTCAATGAAACTAGACACAATTATGGCTTACTTCAATCCTATAAGTATCCATCCCTACAAAATTCCCTCTATTCTAAATCATTTTTCAAATTTCTGTAAGGAATGATCAAAGAATGCTTTCAAGCTAGGGTTTCAAATTTCATCAAGGTTTCCTCTCTAATTTTAAGTGATTTCAATCAAGGTATGTGGGAATCGAACCGTGGGTTCCTTTCACCCATGGAGTCTCAAGGTTTTCTCAAGTGTTTTTTAAATTTTCAATTATCTATTAACCCTAATTTTGATGAATTGCAGTGGGCTATTTCAATTTCATTTAAAATTATTATCAATGATTATTCTAAGCATTTTTATACATGATTTTAAGTTTAATTATGAATGGCCATGTATAAAACTATTTCCAATTATGATTATGAAGTTAAAGATGATATTCATGAGTTGATTATGAGTTCAATGGTTTTCAAAAGAAAAATTTTATGAATGAAGTTGAGATTATGATTTAACGATGAAAGTTATGATGATGATCAATTATGATTCAAGATAGTTATTATGGTGTGATAAGTACAATTCTCACACAATCATATTTAAAGATGGTGATAAGGATAATTCTTACCGAAGTTATGGATTTATATGAATCACTAATGTTAATGAGCTACTCTTAGTATGTTTTATAAAGATGGATTGATAGGTAGTTACTATCTTTCCATATAATATTTATGATTATATTTTAATGAATTCCATTGGGATATTGACTAAGCACCAAGAAAAGTCATAGGTGGGGTTTAGTCCGATAACATAGTTAGTTACCCAAGGAAATCCTAGTAAGCAAACTAAATTCCCAAGCTACGTTTCCCACATAGGTTTTCTTCATGGACTAGCTAGTGAAAATGGGATAGCAATGCTTGGAGTTGGAGACAATTCAAATTGTAGTCGTTAAAGTTGAATTATCGTCGAAGTAAAGTGTTGTTCGTGTGAGGTGCTGCTGCAGGGGTGTGGTGCATTTTTGCAGGGACTAAATGTGTTCTAAAAGGGCTAGGGGTGCTTATGGTTGAAGACACACGACCCCTCATTTCTTATGAGTAAAGGTTTTACAAAATAAAGGCTAGACACCCTATTTTGGTATCGTAGCTCCGAACGAGTCGTTTGGAGTTTATGTTGTATATTGTTTATGTAAAATGCTTAAACATATGTTGCAGGTTGTTGTTGGTTGGATGTAGGTATTAGGAGTGGAATTAGAAATTCGGATAGGGCACATTATAGGGGAGGTGCTGACCGATTTTCGTAAACTCTTTAACTAGTTAAGAAACTAGTCGAGAAAGCAAGCGAAGGATTGAGTTCTATGAATACTTATGTGTAGCCTCAAGTGATGGAAAGCCAAGGGTTGTTAATACTCATATTGCTTTTATGTTACTTAGGTTTAAAGGACAACAAGATGAACGGGATAAAGAGTAACTCATAAGAGGTATGTGAAACTCTCTCTCGGCATGTTTTTGACATAGATATGTAAAGCATATCTTTTCTCTTCCTTTTTGGCATGTCTTAGATGTAGGCTATGGATGATGAAAGTTTCGAGGAAAATTCACTCTTAGGTTTTGAATATGACTTCAGGACTCTTGATCACTTCTGGATATTAAGACTTTTAAAGTAGTTAAACTCCTACTCCTCGAGTCTTCTATATGACTGTATAACGATTGACTCCACTAAGCTCTTTTTTGTAAAAAAGGAAAGGCTCTAAGATAACCAATGCTCGAACTACTATAAGATATTTCATACTGGTATATGTCTAAGATTTCCAAAACTCCCTTTTACCTAGTCCTTAGTGACATTTAGATGGTATACATCAGATACTTTCTGCCCTGATCTCCATGGATGATTCACCCGATGAATTCATTCAGTCTTTGATAATGATTTAAATTGTGTTTTATTTCTCACTACTCTACTTGTGTATACTGTAACACTTCTTTCATTGCGCTCGAGCCGAGAATAGTAATCATGCACAATTCCACTGTATTGTTCATCGCGCCCTCACTAAAAGGCTGTGTACGTATGTATATATATGATGATGTGATGATGTGTTGTAATAAGGAGGTGATGGTACTACAAATATGATTCATCGGATCCTTGATAGGGCCGGCTATATTGAAAATTTGAGCATGCATGATTTTACTTTTCTAGGTACAGGTTTCTGATTTGATATTTTATCCCCTACTTTTCTATTTCAGATATGCCTCTAGTCGTATTGTGTTATATTTTACATACTCAATAAATATGTCGTACTGACCCCCCTTTTCTTAGAGGGGATGCGTTTTATGCTCGTAGGTACAAGTATAGGTTTTGGGAATCCATCATCTTAGGATCCCGCTCAGCTTAGCTGGAAGAGGCTCCATTGTATCGGAGCCTAGTTTTTGGAATTGGCCATTGATGGATAGTATTGTTTTGTTATTCAGGAGTACGGTGGGGCCCCTGTCCCACCATATGTTGTCATTGATATTGTTAGAGGTCTGCAGACATGTATATGTGGGTTGTGTATATTAGTTTGATTCAGCTGGGTCTACATGATGTATGGTATTTGTTATTATGTTATGGAAGCCTTGTCGGCTTGCATGCCCTTTCATGTTATGATACAAATGAAATAGGCTACATGTTTATGAAAATGTTATCGCCTAATGGGGCTCTGTTACATGATATTATTTTATTTTATAGTTCAATCTGACCACAGCTGATAGTTATGTATACGGGGGGTCCAGATCGGATCCCAATCGCGGCCTACGGGGTTGGGTCATGAAATAAGTGGTGTTAGAGCAGTTTGTCCTTGGAGTGTCTGCAGACTGTGTCTAGTAGAGTCTTGATTATCGATGTGTTGTGCACCACATCTATAAACAGGAGGCTATAAGACATTTAGGATATTACCTTTCTTTTACATCTGAGATTGTGCTATAGATCTGAGTCATAGGATAATTCCTTATACTAACCTTGGATCTTAACAGAAGGACGACACCAACAGAAGGAGGTAATTGACGACGTGAGAAGTTACGAAGCATGCAGGTAAGTAAAGTGAAGGCACGAAAGATATTTGTTGAGAAAAGTATTGACATGTGATTGAAATATAAAGTCGGAAACTGAAGGGGAAAGTAGACGAGAAAATACAACAGATGTAGTCTGAAGTTGGACATACGAGGTAAGTCCAGTATTTTTATATTATTATTGACTTTGAAAGCCCTGTGTGGCTGTAATATGAGATGATATTGAAAGCCCTATTCGGCTGTAATATGATACGACTATATATGTGTTGGCCCTGTGAGGCATTGTTGGTATTTTCTGCGTGCAAGTTTGGGAATAAGTAAGAAATATAGAGGAAACTCTGCCAAAATTTTCCATGAACAAGAAAAGGGGATAAAACATAGCTTTATAACATAGTACCCGATGATGCTAAATTAAAGCTGTAAGGGATATTCTTCATGGCATAAATAAGGGACACTCTTTTTACTCTGGGAAGTTTATTACGGAAAAACAAAAGGCTGTTTGAGCAGTACAGTTCAGACCACAGTATCTCCAGCCATAATTGTGCTGTAGAAAAAAAAAGAAGCTCAAGTTGAAAGGTAAGATGTCCAGTAATTGAGCTTTACTCATTTTGAAAGTACCAAGCCCCAAACTCGTAATTGTAAATTAGATGAGTTGTTCAACTCGAGGATAAACTCGGAATGAGATCAGGTAGGTCAAGTATTAAAAGAAGTACTGTGATGTTTCAGAGATTCTGGTTTCTTCCAATAATGGTTGGAAAATGGGTTACGATAACAGTTTATAGTTCTCCACCGACTAATTGGGGAAAGAGCTTCAGACAAAAGCACCTCAAAGAGATGTTAGGAATTGAATGTGAGTGCGAACTAAAAAAGGGATATGTAAGTATGAATTGAACGGTGTGATAAAATTATACAGGGATAAAGTAGGACCACTAAGAAGGTGCACTTAGTATACGTTGACTAAGTTAAAAGTCTGCATTGAGTACGCAGTAAGAGCATGGAGCTTAAGATACAAAGAAATGACGCGTGTACACAACGTCGCCCTAAAAATAGTGGAACCCTTAAGGGACGAAGATGGCAAACTTAAGGAATAATTGGTGTAACCTACATTCACCCCAAGGAATAAAAGGCGCAGCTTCCATTCATCTCAAGAAACAAAGGATATAGGTTGGGAAAGACACTACTCCAAGAGAACATGGGATAATGAATGCCGGAATACAAATGTTGCCTAGTTAAAAGAAAAATTAGAATGACTACAAGTGTATATTAACTTTTTATAAAGACAAGTAGAATGTGGCCTCGGATGAGTTGTTCCATGGGTCCTATTACTCAAGTATAGATTAATAGATGAGGTGTCGCACTATGTATGAAAAGGGTTCTCGATGCTTCGTAATTTAGCCAAGGTTCCGTACATGGATAATTAGGTTGGCAAAAAAAATGCAGACGGATGGGGACATGATATAATACCAAGTAGAATAAGGAAGGAGACTGGACGAATTTGAAACAGGGCATAGAGACATAGAGCAAGGTATAAGTGGATAAAGGTATAAGTACCCTCTAAAGGGGGGAAGCAAGTGAGAGAACTGCAAGGGTAAGAAAAAGGGATAAAACATAGCTTTATAACATAGTACCCATATGATGCTAAATTAAAGCTGTAAGGGGTATTCTTCATGTCATAAATAAGGGACACTCTTTTTACTATGGGAAGTTTATTATGGAAAAACAAAAGGCTGTCTGAGCAGTACAGTTCAGACCACAGTATCTCCAGCCATAATTGTGCTGTAGAAAAAAAAAAGCTCAGGTAGAAAGGTAAGATGTCCAGTAATTGAGCTTCACTCATTTTGAAAGTACTAAGCCCCCAACTCCTAATTTTAAATTAGATGAGTTATTCAACTCAAGGATAAACTCAGAATGAGATCAGGTAGGTCAAGTATTAAAAGAAGTACTATGATGTTTCAGAGATTTTGGTTTCTTCCAACAATGGTTGGAAAATGGGTTACGATAACAGTTTATAGTTCTCCACCGACTAATTGGGGAAAGAGTTTCAGACAGAATCACCTCAAAGAGATGTCAGGAATTGAATATGAGTGCGAACTAAAAAAGGGATATGTAAGTATGAATTGAATGGTGTGATACATTTATACAGGGATAAAGTAGGACCACTAGGAAGGCGCACTTCGTATAGGTTGACTAAGTTAAAAGCCTGTATTGAGTACGCAGTAAGAGCATGGAGCTTAAGATACAAAGAAATGACGTGTGTACACAACGTTGCCCTAAAAATAGTGTAACCCTTAACGGACGAGGAAGGCAAACTTAAGGAATAATTGGTGTAACCTACATTCACCCCAAGGAATAAAAGGCGCAGCTTCCATTCATCTCAAGAAACAAAGGATATAGGTTGAGAAAGACACTACTCCAAGAGAACATGGGACAATGAATGCCAGAATACAAATGTTGCCTAGTTAAAAGAAAATTTAGAATGGCTACAAGTGTATATTAACCTTTTATAAAGATAACTAGAATGTGGCCTCGGATGAGTTGTTCCATGGGTCCCATTACTCAAGTACAGATTAATAGATGAGGTGTCGCACTATGTATGAAAAGGTTTCTCGATGCTTCATAATTTAGCCAAAGTTCCGTACATGGATAATTAGGTTGGCAAAAAAAATGCAGATGGACGGGGACATGATACAGTACCAAGTAAACTGAGGAAGGAGACTGGATGAATTTGAAACTGGGCATAGAGTTATAGAGCAAGGTATAAGCGGATAAAGGTATAAGTATCCTCTA
This sequence comes from Solanum dulcamara, assembly GCF_947179165.1. Lineage (NCBI taxonomy): Eukaryota > Viridiplantae > Streptophyta > Magnoliopsida > Solanales > Solanaceae > Solanum > Solanum dulcamara. Next base: position 51,222,758 of record NC_077237.1, on the reverse strand, counting down.
AAGGGGGAAATAAGTGAGAGAACTACAAGGGTAAGATGGAGGAAATTGATATGACAACATGCTTGAGATGGATGGTTAAACTTCAATAAGATCCCTTGCTGAACAAAGCTAGAAAGATATGAAAGCCATAAGTAATTGGATAGAAGTCTGAATGGTATGCAAGACAGTGTTAAGAAGTTTTGATGAGACCCTGAACGGTGTAGCACTAGAAGATGTGTGCGTATAAAAGTAAAAGAATATAGCAATGAAAGGATATCAAATAACACAAGGGATACTACAAAAGATAATGATAGCATGCTAGACCAAAAGCCAAAATATTAGCTATAAAGTTGGTCGCAAATGATGTTACAATAGATGTATAAACAAGGACAAAAGAATAGAAAGCCTCTTGTGGTAGAAAATGAGAAGAACACAGAGTGAATAGGGGAAAGGAAAGAAGTGCGACAAGGTGAGACCTAGTGAGACGATGCTAGGATATTTCTCAGGTTAAGTTGAGCACCTTCTCACAGTTTCATAAAGGTAAAGGAAGACATGAGATAACAATAATAAAGTGTTACCAGCTGGGGTAAGGAAAGTGTAAAATGGTTTAAGTAAGACGGGCGAACTAGCTGGTTACTATAGGATGGCGAGCTCATATGCCAAACTTCTTCGGGATTATGCTAGCTAATGACAGACAGAACTCAAAGCGGCTATAAAGGTTACTATATGAACGAACTTTAGCGCTACTCAGTAGCCAACCCTAATGAATGGGTGCATACAGAGAGGGGTGAATACAATAGGAGAAGTTAAATCAAAATGACCAAAAAGGGACATGGTTATAATGGAACTAAAAGTCTACCCCAATACAGGTTGCAAGATAATAAAGGAAAGGACAAGGCAAAACATAAAGACTTATGAGACAACACTGAGGTAAATTTGGAGCTAAGTTGAGTGCCCCACATATTATTGCAAGGACTACAATGAAACGCGACACGAAGACTTCCCGGGGGGGTCACCCATCCCAGTATTACTCTCGCCCCAACATGCTTAACTTTGAAATTCTAGTGGAATTTAGTGTGTTAGGGCTGGTATGATCACGCAAGGTAGAAGAATCTGAACTAACGGCGGAGAAACGACATGGGATTATGTACCCCGGGTACTATAAGTTACATTAAGGGAATTGTAAAAAGGGGCCAAGGAAAACCAACAAGATTAGCTAATTATGAACTAATGACGCACTTGAATGCCACAGTCCCTCAATATAGTACCAGTTAATGTCATTTACGGAAGGCATGAAGTAATACGCGAGGTCGAGGATTCCATAATATGACCTGGGCTACAAGACTCACTTCACACTCCAGTGCCAAATGACTCTAAAGGGAATGTTACCTGTGGATTAACGATATTAGCCCCTGCTCCTTCGATCAAAGGCTACCTACTCAGTCGAGAAGGACTATACGAGGCTAAGGATTCCCAAATTATCAATGTCATTACGCACCTATTCTATACTCTTCAAGAGTAGGGTGTTATACGGGTTATTGCGAGTAGGCTAATGAATCAGCCCATTTGTTTTCAATCAAGACTACCTATGCAGCAGAAACTAAGTGAAGTTATAGGACAAGGAGGTAGTAAGACTCTGTGAGGGTTCCCCAGCTAATATCTCAGATAGAGGAACTTCAATTATGATTAACGTGTGGAGATCAGTCCAAGAAGAGATTGGGAACACAGATAGGTGTTAGTACCACATTTTCCCTCGAGCTGCTAAACAAACTAAGCATATTATAAAATGCTAAAAGATATATTGCAAACCTATATGGTTGGTTTTAGGAGTAACTGGGACGATCGTCTACCACTTATTGAGATCGTCTACAAGAATGGCTACCATTCCAGTGTCTAGGTGACACCATACAAGACTGGTGGGGAGTAACGTATAAGTCCTCTATGGGTTGAGTCGATGTTAGAAAGACTAAGTTGGTAAGCCAGACATGATTAAGAAAGTTATTGACTAACAACCTATAGTCGATAGAAGTGATATACAGATAATCAACATCAATAGTCAGAGTTCAAATTAATGGTTAAGTGTTCTTGACAGGGTCACCTAGGAAGGGAGTAATAAGATTCGGCAAGAAAAGGAAACTTATCCCAAAATACATCGAACCATATTAAGTTACTTGTAATATGGGAAAAATTGCCTGTAAGTTGAACTTACCACCTGATTATGAAACTATACGCCAAATATGTCTGATATGGATACTTCACAATGTACTGGTGATCCACCTAGAGTGTGTCCCATAGATGATGTACACAAAATGGAATCCTACGAGGAATAACCTATAACCATCTTAGAATGGCAAATTAGAAGGTTGCGAATAAGGACGTGACTTTCGTCAAACTACTATGGCAAAACAAAAACCAGAAAGAGGATGACCTGGGAAGCTGAGGAGAACATGAACCACAAGGATGGCTCATATAAAAATTTTAGAGGTCCTTCAAACTTGCAGGTTTTCAAGACCTGCAGGAAGAATAGGTCTACGACCCGTAGAGACTTTGACGAGTCATAACAAAGATTTACAGCCAAACTTCAAAGACTCTAAAATCAGAGTATTCTCAAACCTACGGGATGAGTCTAGTTGACAACTCGTAATCATGATGACGAGTTGTAACTACGACTCGTGGACACAACTTTAGAGGTTACAAAAAAAATCTTAGAAAAACTCAGTACCTGCACGACATTTTAAGTCTACAAGTCGTAGACTTAAGGATGTGTTGTAGAGATGGATTTGTAGTTTAAGAATCCCAGTTTAATGAATGGTAATCTAGTCTTTTCCCAAAGTTTGGTTCAATGAAACTAGACACAATTATGGCTTACTTCAATCCTATAAGTACCCATCCCTTCAAAATTTCCTCTATTCTAAATCATTTTTCAAATTTCTGTAAGGAACGATCAAAGAATGCTTTCAATCTAGGGTTTCAAATTTTATCAAGGTTTCCTCTCCAATTTTAAGTACTTTCAATCAAGTTATGTGGGAATTGAACCATGGGTTCCTTTCACCCATGGAGTCCCACGGATTTTTCAAGTTTTTCTTAAATTTTCAATTGTCTATTAACCCTAGTTTTGATGAATTGCGTTGGGCTATTTCAATTTCATTTTAAATTATTATCAATGATTATTCTAAGCATGTTTATACATGAATTATATGATTTTAAGTTGAATTATGAATGACCATGCATACAACTATTTCCAATTATGATTATGAAGTTAAAGATGATATTCATGAGTTGATTATGAGTTCAATGGTTTTCAAAAGAAAAATTTTATGAATGAAGTTGAGATTATGATTTAACGATGAAAGTTATGATGATGATCAATTATGATTCAAGATAGTTATTATGGTGTGATAAGTACAATTCTCACACAATCATATTTAAAGATGGTGATAAGGATAATTCTTACCGAAGTTATGGATTTATATGAATCACTAATGTTAATGAGCTACTCTTAGTATGTTTTATAAAGATGGATTGATAGGTAGTTACTATCTTTCCATATAATATTTATGATTATATTTTAATGAATTTCATTGGGATATTGACTAAGCACCAAGAAAAGTCATAGGTGGGGTTTAGTCTGGTAACATAGTTAGTTACCCAAGGAAATCCTAGTAAGCAAACTAAATTCTCAAGCTACGTTTCCCACGTAGGTTTTCTTCATGGCCTAGCTAGTGGATCCACATATAGCTCTTAAAGTTAAAGTTGTTCTCACAGGGTCTACCTTGGCAAGTAGCCTCTATCTTCTAGATGTTGGAGTTAAATAGAATTCCATGTTATAGATCACATGATCTTAAGATGTTGGTTAAAGGTCCTATACCACACAATTTGAATGTTAAAACAAGAGATTTACTATGATCTTTTAAGATGCATTGACCATAAGTTTTACTGTGCTTTCAAATATCTTTAAGCCTTATTCATGTTCATTATATCTGTTACACCCCACACTTTTGAACCTTGAAATGTGTTCCTAGTCTTCTTGAAAGTGGACATAAGACCCCCACTGTTCACACACCTCAAACAACTCTAACTAAAGAAGAATGCGATAACCCGTGAGAGGGAAAGTTGGAAATAGAGTCGTGAGAATCCGGAATGGGTTGGAGGCCAAGAAATGAGTCGTAGGACTTGATTTATCTACATAAGCTACTAATTTAGAAGTCGTATACACTTTAGCTACTTAAGGACATACTAAGCTTACGTAGCATGGATTACATAGGCTCTTAAAATAGGATGAGATTACGAACCCACGAGAAAGGGAACAAGATGACATGAGGTAGCCAATAAGAGAGTGACATGTGGCAGCACCTCAAGCAAGGAGGTGACCCACCTTCCTACTTGGGGGTGGGGTGGACCCCACTGCCATGTGGAAGCCCCTAAGTGGTTGCATAGTTACGGTGGTCCAATAAGTGTTGGACACGTGTCACCCTTAGAGGCACGAGGCAGCCAATAAGAGAGTGACATGTGGCAGCACCTCAAGCAAGGAGGTGACCCACCTACCTGCTTGGGGGTGGGGTGGACCCTACTTCCATGTGGAAGCCCCTAAGTGGTTGCATAGTTACGGTGGTCCAATAAGGGTTGGAAATGTGTCACCCTTAGAGGATGACACGTGTCACCTCCTAAAACACCCTACATATGTATGTATTGTGACTAAGAACTTCAGTTCTTAGCCAAAACTTCAGCAGCCAAAGAAAAGGAAAACCGTGAAAGAACAAAAAGAAAGGCAGCCATGGTTTTGAGAAATTAAAGGTAAGTTTTTCAATTTTCCTCCGTGAATTAATTATATACGGTGTTCCTCAACCACATGGAGATGTATATATGTATCTTACTATATCTACAGATTTATTCCTTCAGCTTTACGCCTAGAAAAGTAAGAAAGAAGAGGAGAAAAACGTTGGAGGGCAAAAAGAGGAGCTACGGGTTTGGGGGCTGCCAAGGTAAGCCTCCGAGTTTCATTCCGTGAATTAATTAATTGAGGTGTCCCACGTCTATAAAATTGTGTTTTATAACATAAAATCTCACTTTGGGGCAGCGGAGAAGTAACACCAACCGCCCGCTGAATTTCAGTACGGTTGGAGAAGTTCCGAGTTGCAATTTGGCAGTTTTGGCCAAATTCGGGTAAGGTAAGGTTTCTCCTTTAAATTTGGACTTTATGTGTTGTTATGGAGTGTATTATAGGCCTTTTTTGTGGCTGTAAACGTGAAAATGGGATTTTAAATCTTGGTGTTGGAGAAAATCCAAATTGTAGTCGTTAAAGTTGAATTATCATCGAAGTAAAGTATTGTTCGTGTGAGGTGCTGCTGCAGGGGTGTGGTGCATTGTTGCAGGGCCTAAATGTGTTCTAAAAGGGGTATGGGTTCTGCTGGTTGAATCCACACGATCCCTCATTTCGTATGAGTAAATGTTCTACAAAATAAAGGCTAGACACTCTATTTTGGTATCAAAGCTCTGAATGAGTCGTTTGGAGTTTATGTTGTATATTGTTGATGTGAAATGCTTAAAAATATGTTGTAGGTTTTTTTTGGTTTGATGTATGTATTAGGAGTGGAATTGGAAATTCGTATAGGGCACATTATAGGGGAGGTGCTGCCCGATTTTCGTAAACTCTTTAACTAGTTAAGAAACTAGTCGAGAAAGCAAGCGAAGGATTGAGTTCTATGAATACTTATGTGTAGCCTCAGGTGCTGGAAAGCCAAGGGTTGTTAATACTCATATTGAATTTATGTTACTTAGGTTTAAAGGATGACGAGACGAATGGGATAAAGAGTAACTCATAAGAGGTATGTGAAGCTCTCTCTTGGCATGTTTTTGACATAGGTATGTAAAGCTTATCTTTTCTCTTCCTTTTTGGCATGTCTTAGATGTAGGCTATGGATGATGAAATCTTCGGGGAAACTTCAGTCTTAGGTTTTGAAAATGACTTCAGGACTCTTGATCACTTTTGGATATTAAGACTTTTAAAGTAGTTCAACTCCTACTCCTCGAGTCTTCTATATGACTGTATAACAATTGATTCGACTAAGATCTTTTTTGTAAAAAAATAAAGGCTCTGAGATAACCAACGCTCGGACTTTTATAAGATATTTCATACTGGTATATGTCTAAGATTTCCAAAACTCCCTTTTACCTAGTCCTTAGTGACATTTAGAGGTATATGTCAGATACTTTCTGCCCTGATCTCTAGGGATGATTCACCTGATGACTTCATTGAGTCTCCGATAATGATTTATACTGTGTTTTTTTCTCACTAGTCTACTCATGTATACTGTAACACTTCTTTCATCACGCTTGGGCCGAGAATAGTAATCGTGCATAATTCCACTGCATTGTTCATCGCGCCCTCACTAGAGGGTCGTGTACGTATGTATATATATGATGATGTGATGATATGTTGTAATAACGAGGTGATGGTACTATAAATATGATTCACCGGATCCCTGATAGGGCCGACTATATTGAAAATTTGAGCATGCATGATTTTACTTTTCTAGGTATAGGTTTCTAATTTGATATTTTATCCCCTACTTCTCTATTTCAGATATGCCTCTAGTCGTATTGTGTTATATTTTACATACTCAATAAATATGTCGTACTGACCCTCCTTTTCTCGGGGGGGATGCGTTTCATGCTCGTAGGTACAGGTATAGGTTTTGGGAGTCTGTCATCTTAGGATCCCGCTTAGCTTAGCTGGAAGAGGCTCCATTGTATCGAAGCCTAGTTTTTTGGTATTGGCCGTTGATGTATAATATTGTTTTATTATTCAGGAGTACGGCGGGGGCCCTGTCCTGCCATATGTTGTCATTGATATTGTTAGAGGTCTGCAGACATGTATATGTGGGTCGTGTATATTAGTTTTATTTAGTTGGGTCTACATGATGTATGGTATATGTTATTATGTTATGGCGGCCTTGTCGTCTTGCATGCCTTTTCATGTTATAATACAAATGAAAGGGGCTATAGGTTTATGAAAATGTTATCACCCAATGGGGCTTTGTTACATGATATTATTATATTTATAGTTCAATTTGACCACAACTGATAGTTATGTATATGGGGGGTCCAGGTCGGACCCCAGTCACAGCCTACGGGGTTGGGTCATGACAATATCGATCATGCATCTTATGTCATATTGATCACGTTCCTTTACTTGTTCATGCATATCTCACATACTTAGTACCTTGTATGTACTAACGCATATTTTTCCTACATTGTCTCATAATATAGGGACGGTTGTTACTCACAATCATCCTATTCATGGATAGAGTTGCTTTAGTGCTCAAGAGTTAGTGAGTCCTCATTCTATCGAGGACATGACTTTCTTTTCATATTGCTACTTTGACTTTCTATTTTAATTTGGGTGAGCTAGGAGCTTGTCCTAAGCCCCCATCAAGCATAGACTTAGAGACATATTTCTACATTACTTTGATGTAGTCCATTTTGGATGGTGATTGATTATTTATATCCCTTAGACTTATATCTTTGAGTTATTTCTTTCACTTAACTTATCATGTTTCTTTTACCTTATGTATACGATGTATTCTAAGTTTGCTTGGTTGGGATCCTTCGGGTTCCCAATCTCCATGTCACGGTGTTACACCCCACACTCTTAAGCTCGGAATGCCTCCTAATTTTCTTAGAAGTTATCATGTGAGCCGCATAAGCTACGAAACTATCAAAAAACTCTAAAGAAGAAAGAATGTGATACCCCATAGTAGGGAAGGTTGGAAATAGGGTCATGAGAAGTTAGAAGGAGTTGGAGGCCAAGTAATGAGTCATAGGACTCGACTTACGTATGTAAGCTATCACTTCGGATGTCTTATATACTTAAGATAGAGTACACGCCGAGCTTACATAACAAGGATTACATAGGTTCTTAAAGTAAGATAAGATTACGAATCTACGAATAAGAAGTAAGAAAGTGATGCACCTACTTGGACTAAGTAGGTGATGCACCTACCTGACATATGGCAGCACGTGAGAGGTACACATGGCAGTATATGGGAGTGACACATGGCAGCGAGAGAGGGCGACACGTGGAAGCAAGAGAAGGCACCACATGGCAGCCTAGGAAGGTGACACATGGCATCAAGTGACCCACCTTCCTGGGGTCAAGTAGGTGACCCACCTACTTGGGGTTGGGCCCCACTAAGGACACGTGGTAGCCCCTAAGTGGTTGCATGGTTATGTTGGTCCAATAAGGGTTGGACACATATCACCCAATGGGGATGAAATGTTTCACCTCCTAAGACAACCTATATATGTATTTATTGTGACTAAGTACTTCAGTTCTCAGCCAAAACTTCAGCCAAAGAACAAGAAAAGAAAGAAACATAGAGAGGAAAAAGAAGGCAACCACGGTTTGGAGATTTCAAGGTAAGTTCCAATTTTCCTCCATGAATTAATTATCTATGGTGTTACTCAACAATGTGGAGGTGTATATATGTATTTTATGATGCCTACGGAACCATTTCTTCATCCCTACACTTGGAAAAGATAGGAGAAAGTTAAAGAGAAAAACGCTAAGGGCAAGAAAGGAAGGCTACGGGTTTGGCCACCTTGAGGTGAGCTACTGACTTTCGTTCCATGAATTAATTATTTAAGGTGTCCCACGGTTATATAATAGTTTTTATAACATAAAATTCCAATTCGAGAAAGCGGAGAAGCGATACAAACAGTCCGCTAAAGTTTCAGCACAACAAAGAACTTTCGAGGTTAGTGTGGCGAGTTTTGGCCAATTTCAGGTAAGGTAAGACCTTTCCCTTCAATTTGGAGTTTATGGTGTTGTTATGAAGTGTGTTACACATTGTATAAGTGTATGTAAATATTAAAATTACATAAATATGCTTGACGATTCGAAACAAACTAAATTGGAGTCGCTATAATTAAATTGTAGTCAAAGCAAGGTGTTGTGCTTGTGGTGTGCTACTGCAGGTGTGTGGTGTTGTGTTTCAGGGACTAAAGGTATTCTAAAATAGGTGTTGGAGATTCTAGTTTCATCCACATGATCCCCCTCTTCGTACGGTTAAAGGTTTTACAAGATAGAGACTAGAAACCCTATTTTGGTATCGTAATGTTAAGCAAGTTGTTTGGAGCTTATGTTGTGTAATGTTTCCATGTTTTATTTGTATATGAGCTTCAGGTTGTTTTTTTTGGTTGGATATAGTGATTAGGGATCTAATTGGAAATTTGGATAGGGTATGTTATAGGGGAGGTGTTGCCCGATTTTCGTTAACTCCTTAACTAGCTAAAGAACTAGTCGAGAAGACGAGCGAGGAAATGAGTTCTATGAATACTCATGTGCAACTTAAGATGATAAAAAGTCAGGGATGGTTGATATTTATATTTCTTCTATGTTGAATAGGTTCAAAGGATGACGAGGCGAACGTTATAAAGAGTAACTCGTAAGAGGTATGTGAAGCTTTCTCTTGGCATGTTTTTGGCATAGGTATGTAAAGCTATCTTCCTTTCCTTTTGGCATGTCTTAGCCTTAAGTGAATTGTATGTGAAATGAGGGAATAATTCCATTCCTAGAACTCCAATTACACCTCATAATCCCTATCCGCTTGTTGGTATTGGAACTCCTGCAAGAATTGAGTATTGCTTGTTAAGGCTTCTATATGTTAAAAAATAGTGTTTGGAAAGCTATCTCTCCTTTCTCTTGATATATACTTGGTATGAAAATGAGATTATGATGGCATAGTTGTTCACCAAGCCCCAGGATGGGCCGGGTATGAAATATATACATGATGACCATAGGAAGGAAAGTACAAACTATATAGAGCTTATTCTCTTTCTTTTTTTGGCATGTCTTAGTTGTAAGTTAAATATGATATGAGCTCCGGGGTAATTCATTTCTTAAGCATCTCTTATTTACTTTTGAGTATTGAACTCCTGTAGTAGTTGAACTATTTCCTTGCAAACTTCTATATGTTAAAGAGGATACTCGAGATGACCACACTACTACTCGGGTCCTCAGGCAAAAGTTTAACTCTCTTATTCTGTCGAATCTCTGATAATGATTTAAATTGCATATAGTTACTCACTACTCTACTCGTGAATACTATAACCCTTCTATCACTGAGTCTCGGGCTAGGGTATGTTCTCGTGCATAATTCACTACATTATCCACTGAGTCCCTCACTAAAGGGCCAGGTATACTATACGAGGACATGATAATCCAATGATATGAAAAACTCACCGAGTCCCTTACTAGAGGGCTAGGTACATATGCATATATATGATGATGTGTTGCAATGAGGTGGTGATGGCACCGAGCCTATGATGGTCCTACAGATATGATTCACCGGATCCCTGATGGGGCCGACTATATTGTATAATTTGAACATGCATACTTTTATGATTCACTGAGTACAAGTACAGGTTTTTGATTTGATATTTTTCCCCTGCTTCTCTACTTCAGATATATTTCTAGTTGTATTATGTTATGTTTACATACCCAGTACATATGTCGTACTGACCCCCTTTCTTCGGGGGGCTGCATTTCATGCCCGCAGGTACAGATATAGGTTTTGAGAGTCCGTCAGCTTAGGATTCCGTTCAGCACAGCTGGAAGAGGCTCTATTATCTCGGAGCCTAAATTTTGGCACTGGCCACTGATGTATATTATTTTTTATTATTCAGGGGTTTGGCGGGGGCCCTGTCCTGCCATATGTTATGTTAATATTTTTAGAGGTCTACAGACATGTATATGTGGGTTGTGTATGTCAGTTTGGTTCAACTGGGTCTACATGATGTATGGTATATGTTATTATGTTATGGCAGCCTTGTCGGCTTGCGTTTCTTTTCATGTTATGATGCAAATGAAAGAGGCTACAGATATATGAAATGTTATGACCCATCGGGGTTCTCATGTACGTATCATATTGTTTATAGTCCGATTTGACTACACTTGATTTATATGCATTACATATTTATAATTCAGCTTGACCACAACTAATAAATATGTATACAGGGGTCCAGGTTGGACCCCAGTCGCGACCTACAAGGTTGGGTCATGACATACGGCTTAGCCCTTATTTGGATCTTGACAAAGACAATCTATGCCTAGAATGACATCAAAATCCACCATGTCTAATTGGAATAAGTCATCTATGTTGCCTTTATGATAGACTGAGTGTCACAACCCAAACTAGGGCCAAACTACGACATGGAGATAAGGCTATGAGGGACCCCAACCTAGCCATTTATCATGACCCAACTCCGTAGGTCGTGACTGGGGTCCGACCTAGACCCCCGTATACATAAATCTCAACTATAAGAACTATACACAAGAATCTAGAGGGTGATAGAAAATTCATATGCATATAGCCTCTTTCATTTGCACCATGTCATGTAAGGGACGACAAGGTTGTCCTAACATAATAATATTTATAATATTCCATATAGGCACAACTAAATCAAACTCGTAAACAACCCACCTATATATGTCTAAAGACCTCTAAAAATATTAATAGTGATATATAACGGGACAGGGCCCCCGCCGTACTCCTGAATAAATAACTATATACATTATATGATCAGTACCAAAAGCTAGGCTCCGGAATAGTGGAGCACTTCCGAGATAGCTGAGTGGGAGTCCTAAGCTGGCGGATCTCCAAAGTAAGTACCTTTATCTGCGAGCATGAAACGCAGCCCCCCCGAAGAAAGGGAGGTCAGTACGATATATGTACTGAGTATGTAAAACATAACACATCATAGCTGAGACCATAATTGAAACAAGGATGTAGTGGACAAGTGTAACAATTAACAAATTAATGTACCTGCACCTTAGGACACATAGTCATATACATCATCATACGCTGTGCCCGACTCGCTAAGAAACTCAGTATCATAACTATTTCATCATATTACCATATCACCATATCATCATCCCCTCTCATTATGTATATTATGTCATCAGGTCATCGTATACGGCATCATATCATCGTATACGACATAATCTTATCGTATGTGTCATCATAGTACATCCAGTCTACTATGGGGCTTGGAGTCACAAGTGTATCCCTATATTTTTATATGCATGCCTACATAAGTATCCGGCCCTTTAGTGAGGGACTCGGTGAAAGAGTAGTGTACATAACATACCACACTCGCCCCTTTATGGGACTCGGTGCCATTATCACATAGTAAAATATACCGAGGAACATTCGGCCCGAACCATAATTTAGAATAATGCCGAGGAACATACGGCTTGATCCATATTTTCATTATATCATCATATATATATATATATATATCCGGCCCGGGACTCGGTGAATAACTTCATCATATACGGCGTCATCATATGCTTCAACTTCAACGTATACGATATTTCATCATAGTATACTTCATACATACATATACATAGCTGTCCCGGGACTCGATGAAGGAGTAATAAAGCTGTGACCGATAATGTTCCCGGCCCATCGTGGGACTTGGTGAAAAAAGGGTTACCGTATGCACGAGTAGAGTAGTGAGAAATAATATGCAACTAGGTCATCTCCTAAGACTCAATAAAACAGTCAAGTGAACCATCACTTGAAGACCAGGGAAGTAATTCTCTGAGGTACACTTTAGATGTTATTAGGTATTTCATCAATTAGGGCCTCAAGAACCACAGGCGTGTACCAAGATAATGCCACACAGTATATGCAATAAAAGACATAATTTATGCAATCAAACACATAGCTTATGCAATCAGAGATACAACTTATGCAATCTGAGACATTTATCCCCTCAGAGCCTTTCCGAATAGGAGCTTATATTTCCACTTACTATTCAACATATAGGTGGCTCGAGAGTAGTAATCTAACTACTTTAGGACCCTTAGTATTCAAAAGTGACTATGAGTCACGAATTATATCCAGAACCTATAAATGGAATTACCTCTAAACTCATATCAGACATCATTTCACTTACCTTAAGCAATTTCAACGAAAAAAGGAGATAGGCCTTATATGTACTACTCTTCATCCTAAAAAAGACTTGAAAGGACCTACAACTGTTTCTAAGACTCAAACCCTCCACATTCACTCTCATTCACTCAAAACTCTCAAGTCTTCTTCTTTAAGTTTCTCTCAAGGTGATTCTAGGGTTCTTGAAGCTTTAAGTCTCCTTTCTATATTACAAATAATTTGATCATTATGGTATTCCTCATGACTTTACTTATCCTCTTTACTATGTATGCTTTTGATCATTGCATCATATGATTTATATTGCATGTCATGCCCACATACTTAGTACATTCAAACATACTAACTCATATTGTTTCCTACATTGTCTCATAATGTATGGGTTGAGGTTGAGGATCATATCCATCCACGTGGCTAGTAGATCTTTCTTATCAGCAAAGTTGTGGTGAGTCCTCATCCATCGAGGACTAATTATGAGATGTCATTTCTTACTTTCAAAGATGTTTATTTTTTTATATTAAGGGTGAGCTAGGGACATGTCTTATCCCCCGCCCATGTTCATAATTAGAGGTATTAGTTGGACAAATGCTTGAGTCTATGTTGTCAAGTTACATTCTTCTTTATGAACCATGGTTTAGACTCTCTTATGATATTTCTTCATTTACTTTACTTTATATATGCTTTATGATATGTCAAGAGGCTTGGTTGGAGCCCTTCAGAGTTTCGATCACCGTATTACAACTAGGCCCTAGGTCGGGTCGCGACAATTCTACCTGATGCGGTATGTTAGACTTCCTAGGATACCTTAAACCTTGTGTTCTGATACCAAGTTTTCACGATCCAAGCTAGGCCCTATGCGTGACATGATGACCAGAATCCCGAGAGACCCCAACCAAGTCCTTTAGCATATCACACGTGAGCATACATAAGGTAAATGAGAATCAAGAACTAAAATTATGAAAGCGGAATACAAGTCTCAACATGAATATCTTGATAAAATAAAAAGCGAACTAATCTCTAAACAACGAGACAACATAGACATAGAAAAATCTAGCATGCCTCTACTAGTCTGAACGGAGCATAGAACAAGTTCCTAGCTCACCAACATAAGAAGTAAAAGATATAAGAAGTATAAAGGAATCATAAATATTGCGTCCTCGAAACATGAGGACTCACCAACAAGAGGAAAGTAAGCTCAATATCTAGTCACGAGTGGGATGAGTGTGATCGTCGTACCTTATATTATGATGCAATGTAGGTAAAAGTATGCGTTAGTACATGGAATGTACTAAATATGGAAGAAACATGCATGAATAATAAATCGAACATAGTCAATTTGAACATATGATGCATGACCAAATAATGTGAAAAACATGAGGTAAAACTTGAAAACATTTCATAAGGTCAATGCATCATAAAACATCATTTAAAGCTTGTAGAAAAAGCATATACATATGTGGGATATTAACCTTAAAATCGACATTTAAGACTATGTGGCCCATAACATGAAATCTGATGTAATTTTCATACCGAGAAAAGAGAGGCTACTTGCCAAGGTAGACTCTGTATAAACATGAACATGAACTATATGTGGATCCACTAGCTAAGACTTTTAAGGCACCTATGATGGCACATAGTTTTGGAACTAAGGATTATACAAGGATCCCCACTACAAAGTTCGCTCGATGCTAAGTCAATCACAACGGAATATGTGAAAACATAATCATTAGGAAGGGCAAACAAATACCAATCCATATTCATAAAATAACATAATAAGAGTATCTCTTTAAAAACCATGATCATAACATAACATAAGTACACTTACCTTTCTAAGCATATAACTCATAACTTCTTGCATATTGTGAGAAAACCTTTAACAATTCATAGTTTCTTACAGGAAACTTATTTGAAAACATGGTTCATAAATTTTATAAATCATCATACATCCTTGATCATAAATTCATAGTTTAAAGCTTGAAATTCATAGCATAACGCATGGGTTCTTGCAAAACTTATTAAAAACATGTAATTGGACTTAAATCATGCATGAATAGACTATTGAAATTAAGTGAAACCATAATTGAATTGACTCGATGCAATTTGATAAAAACCCTAGAATCATTGAATTAAAATTGATGTAAAAAGGGGGAAATCTTTGGGACTCCATGGATGGAATAAGATCCATGGATGAATTCCCAACATACCTTGATAATCAAAGCCCAAAATCAAGCTTTAAGCAATGGAAAATTGACTGGATCTTGAAACCCTAACTCTTTATTGGGGGAGAAGACTTGAGAGAAAACCTTAAACTCTTTAGGTGAATTTGAGAGAATGAGAGGAAATAATGAAGGTTTGAAGGATTTAAGTACTTACTAGCTTAGTAAAACATCCCAAAACGACATAGGTTAGGCATGCTTGAAATTACATAATCACTCCACAACGACATAGTTGAGACGGGGCGTAGGAATGAGGTCGTAGAACTAGTACACCAAAACTTGAGCTACTGGAAATTGCATAATCATTCTACAATTCAAGTCTACGGATCATCGATGGTCTTACGGGTTGTAGGACCCGTTCGTCTTGCCAACTTTTTCAAAACTCAGAATATCAAGTTTCTAAACTCATCCTACAAATCCTTCCTGCGAATCATAGGATCTCCTACGGTTCGTAGGAACCCCTCGTAGAGTGAGTTCACACATAGTGAAATTCTCACTTCTCAGAACCTTCCTACAAGCCTTTCCTACGGCTCGTCCAACTTTCTACGGTCCATCAACTTGGCTTGTCTCAGAACTCCAAATTTTTCCCAAGTGTCCAGGCCTTCTACAACTGTCTTCCTACGGCTTGTAGGACCTCCTACGAGTTGTAGGTCGGGTCTTAGAAGCCTGCACCAGATAAATTTTTTGCAACTTTTTCTTGTTTGGCACCAGATATATATATTATTAATATTAATATTATTATTATTATGTATGAAATTTTAGAAAATAATGTAAGTTTTTTAAAATAAAAAATACACTTAAAGAGAAATATTATAACTCACCACCATATCAATAATTAAGGAGTAAAACTAGTTGTAGGAAAATGC
The DNA here is from genome assembly GCF_947179165.1 of Solanum dulcamara. Classification (NCBI taxonomy): domain Eukaryota; kingdom Viridiplantae; phylum Streptophyta; class Magnoliopsida; order Solanales; family Solanaceae; genus Solanum; species Solanum dulcamara. The sequence continues at coordinate 51,206,741 of NC_077237.1, read as the reverse complement.
TTTCTATGAAAAACTCTGACCTCGATATCCGAATCTAGACACGACCTCAAGGATCGATTGGGATCTAACTCTGATACTCGATCTGAGACATGACTTCTGACTTCCTCACCCGGGACCCGACATCCAAACCGAGACCCGACATCTGAACTAGGACTCGCTCGATACCTGATGTGGGACCCAACTTTTGAAGTGTGATCCGACCCAAACTCTCGACTCCAGAGTCAAGGTTTGACTCTCAAAATAGGACCCAACTTTCAAATATGACATGACTCAAACTCCCAACCTAGGACTTGAGTTATGAATCGGGACTCGACCTCAACATTTGACAATAACGACTGATTTAGGATCCGGCCTCAAGATTCGACCTTCAAACTGAGATTCAACCTTGAATTCAATTTGGGGCCCGACTTTCAAAACAAGATCCAATCCCGACACCTAACTGGGACCCGACCCTAACAGTCGACACATAAATCAATTTATACATTGAGATTCGACCTCGATATTTGATCTTGGTGATTGATTCGGGACCCAAAACAACCTATGACCTGACCTCAAATCTCGATCTGAAATTCGACTTTGACACTCGACTCGAAACACCATTCTGACACCTAGCTCAAGTCCCGACTCCGACACCCAACTCAGGATTCGACCTCGAAGCTTATGTAGGACCTAACACCGAAATCAAGTTTCGATCCCGAGCTGATTTGGGATTCGAGAGTTGGGTATCGAATCGAGGTCGGGAGTTGGTCCCGAATTGAGAATCAGGAGTGAAAAAAAATTATTAATTTACATTTAAAAGTTTTCTTAAAAAAGGACATCGGCCGAAAGAGAAAAAGTTAGACTCTTGTAAAAATAAAAAGGGTAAGAAGCGAAAAATGGTAAAGCCAAACAGATGCATTTAATATATAAAAATTATTTTATTTCAAATTCCTAATGTAGAAAATTTAACATTAAAACTCCTAATGAACCTAGAAAACATAATACGTAAACAATATGTTTATGTTATAAAATAAAAATTAATAAAAATACATTGATTAAATCAATTTCATTATCCACAGACATATTTAGTTCTAAACCTCTCTGTATATAATAGGATTCATGGAATTTTTCATTATTTTAGGATACCTTAATAAACAAAGCCTTCTACCAAATATTTAGAAGTTGGTCAATTATTTTAGGATAAATTATTTTAGGATTTATATTATACTCAATATTTAATATTATTAAAATAATAATATATGGTGAAAAGACGATTTTGTTTAAAGAGAAGTCTTTTAATGAAGGTAAAAAATTCAAACAATATTATTAATACATTCATGCTTTTAATATAGTACTAGTTTAGAGTACGTGTTTTGCACATGTATGGCGCGCTAATTATTATTATTATTATTATTATTATTATTATTATTATTATTATTATTATTATTATTAATAATAATATATATATATATATATATATATATATAAAATAAATTTCCCTCCTACAAAAGGATAAGAGTATTAAAGTCCCTTTTGTTATTAATATAAGACAAAAGGAAACTATACAAAATTATCGCTAAGACTTTTTTCTTTCTTTTTTGAGATGGCCAAAAGGCCAAAAAAATATACTCCCTTTCTATTGATTTATCTCACTTTCCTTTTAGTATCGTTTTTTCTTTTTTGATAATTTTTTAATTTGACTTCTCCATCATAATCATTACTCCCGTTAATGACTTTGATATTCCTCTTAGAAATTCAATATATCTGACACATAATTATTTCTATGAAAAAGCATGTTGCAACACATTTTCTTTAACATTGTATTTCCATATATGCCCATAATAGTTTCTAGTGACAAAACACCAAGTTGAAATAATAGCTAGGAGACGAGAGTTATATAGAGGTTTCTCAATACAGTAGTCTACCAATTTTACATATCATTGACTATTTAACTAACTTTCTCACGTTGCAACACTAACATGTTTGAGGCTTCCTTATCTCCGATCTCACTTATAATCTTCCATTAACCTTGATTGTTATCCACTATATCATTAGTCTGAAGCTCAAAAAATAACAAAAATAGTTACTTAACAAAGTTCATATTTCAAAATGTCCAAATAATAATATACAAAAGTAAAGTGGTTGAGGTTGAGAGAAGCTTTATTTGAGATTGTCGCTATGGCTTTCTATTCCTGCAAAAGTTGGACGAAATTATAATAATCTAGTTGATTGCTAAGAGTTGAATAATATACTATACGGCTGAAGATTATGAAAATTAAACTGGAAAAACTAATTCCTCCCTTCCTTTAATTTTGCAGTATGTTGATAGTCCAAGCCATGATATTTTTTTTATTATTTTTTATTTTTCATCAGTGTCTGATATCCGTATTGAAGTCCGACTAATCTGAATTCGCGCCACGTAGGGTTTCATTCTCAAGCAAGGGAAGCTTCCCATGTTTTAAACTAAAATAAGGTAAATTGCAATGATGACATGTGTACAATTATTACAAAAAAATAAAAGGAGGGAGAATAAGTAGTACACTTGTAAACCTAGTATAAACTATATTTATCCCCATAATATAACATAAGGTAGAAAACAACAATGATAATTACAAACTACAACACTATTACATCAATTATTGAGAGTTAAAATAAGGTGAAAGACTTACGGAAAGGAGGAAACAGAAAAGAAGAACGGGAGATTCCATGCTCATCAATCTGACCCTCATAATTATATAGATATTGAAGTAGTCTTCCTATATCTTATGATTTTTAGACTTCAAATAAAAATAGGATACAATATGTCAAATTTATATTAAATATTAGGTTAATAATTAAATGATAATTATTTTTAAGAATTAGTAAATTACAAGTTTGCTAGTGGATATCTTTTTTCATATCATATAGATGTATAAAAGGTAAAGTTAATTGATTTAAATGTCCCATAAACTTAGGAATTCAAGTATTATTAGAAAACGTTTACCTATTTTCTTTTGGACTCTTTTTGGGTTTTCTGGTTTTTGGACCTTTTTTTGCCTATTTTAAAAATCGTTTTTGGATTATTTGTTTGCCTATTTTTTTGAACTTTTTTTTGGTTTTTTTTTCACTTTCTTTTAAAGTTTTTTGTTGACGTTTTTTGTCAATTTTTTAAACCCTTTTTTTGACTTGTTTTTGCCTATTTTAAAAACCGTTTGTGGACCTTTTTTTGCCTGTTTTTTGGGGGGTTTTTTACTTTAGTTTTTACTGTTTTGTTGACGTTTTTTGTTAATTTTTTGCTTATTTTTAAACCCTTTTTTGACTTGTTTTTTCCTATTTTTAAACCATCTTTTTGACTTTTTTGGGGCTATTTTTGGGACATTTTTTAAACCTCTTTTGTCTATTATTTTGGAAATTTTTTAAATTTTTTTTGGATCAAATCTATTTTAGTTGAAAAAAGTTTCTTTGTATAAAAATTTGAACATAATAAGAAAATATTCTCTATCTAATTTGTATTATATTTATAATCAATATTTAATATCATTAAAATAATGATATAATAATTGAAGAAAAAAGGTAAAAAGATGATTTTGTCTAAAGCGGAGTCTTTTACACGTAAGTACCATTTCAGTTAATAAAAAGTGTATATAAAATGAAAAAATTATTACGTGTGTAACTTATATCATTGAGCACACAATTATAAATTATTACGTGAATATTACTCTCCCATATTATCAAGTTTATAAATACGTCATTTTTTATTCCTATCGCAGGACACAAATCAACATTTTTTGTGTATAAAATAAATTTCACATTAAATATATGTTTTAATTATTTTTTAATATTTGTGAATTTGACAATAATAGTAGACAAAATAATTAAATGTACTTCTGATTCTATGTCCCTCTTTTCACCCGATGTCTATTGTCCAATTGGAACTCCGACTAAATTCGAATCACACACTATAGGACTCATTTAAAGGTGGAGTTCCCAACAAAACTTTTTTCATACTCAAAACTCGAAATCGAGACCTCTAATTAAAAATGGGACAATCTCGCACCACAACTCATGTTGTTTAACATTTGTCCACGATAAAATACTTACTCTATATATTCCTTGCAACTTTTGCAGGGCAAGTTGCTGCAATGCTTGTCTGTTGGATTTTGGGCAATGGGAAACAATAATGATCATAGTATAAAGAAAAGAAGAGAACGAACATAGTAGTTTCAATAACTTGGGTCATATATTTGTATGCTGTAATTTATATTGAATATTAATATTATAGTTTTCCTTAGATAGGAGCTGTAGAGTCGTATTCTGAAAGCTCCTTCAATTTTTAAATAAACATATATCTTTCTTCCAAGTATGCATACATACAAACAAAAATTGAAGCCAATAAAAATGCAGAAAAATAATCAACCATATAAATTAAGGAATAATATAATATTATGAAAGAGAGGAAAAATATTATTACCACTAAACCCATCTGTGTATAAACGTATTGCTTTGATGTGAACACAAATTTACTCCTTATATAGATAATATGTGTTTCAGTGTTGTCTAATTGGAATTAGTATTGGATTGTAGAACTTTATGTTTGGTTAAACTATAAAAATTATGCTAGTTTGTTTCAATTCTAAATATTAGGAAAATTGTTACTAGAAAAATTTAGCATTTTCTTTTGGGAGGGGGGGACGGGGGGGGACGGGGGGGGACGTTTTCTTTTGACTTTTTTCCCTTATTTGTTGGAAGTTTTTTTTTCTTTTCCTAATTTTTAAAACTTTTTTGGGGACTTTTTTTTTTGTTTTTGGTCGTTTCGTTTCTTCTTTTTTTTTAATACCTTTTTTGATTATTATTTTGAAAGTTTTTTTGACTGTGGATCAAGTCTAATTTTTTTTACGGTTTTTAAGACTTTTTCTTGTTTTTTTTTGTTTTTGTTTTTTTCTTTTCTTTTTACTTTTTTTTAATTGTTATTTTGAAGTTTTTTTTTTGACTATTTCTTTCTAGATCAAGTCTATTTTAGTTGGAAAAAAAATCTTTGGATAGGAATTTAACCATAATAAGAAAACCTTCTTCATTTAACATTTGTTATATTTATTATATTCAATATTTAATATCATTAAAATAATAATATAATAATTAAAAAAATGGTGAAAAGAAGTCCTTTAATAAAGGACAAAAAGTTCAATCAACATTTTAAGAGTCTTCGTGCTTTTAATATAGAGGTCGTTTGAATGGGCTTAAAAAAATAACTTTTATATATAAAGTGTTTTTAAAATTTTGAAGTGCTGAAAGTAATTTATATAAATAAACAGTTGAGTGTTTGGATATAAGTGCTTATTTTGAAAATAAGTATTTGAATTTTAGGGTTAAAAGAATAAAAAGGGTAGTTTGAGAATTTAGTTAAAATATAAGGAATATAAAAGTAATTTCCATGATCAAACAAAATGACTTTAAGCACTTAGAAAAAAAAAAGATAGAAATCTTAACTTTTCATTTTTGACTGACTTTAAGAACTTTATGACTTAAAATTAACATTAGGCAAACACGTTCAAAAGCTAAAAATGGACTTATAAGTTGGTTTGACCAACTAAAAGCCCATCCAAATGGGCTCATACTATAGATAGATAGAAGATAGAAGATTCATTATTTGAGATAAATAATTATTGCTACTCATATATTGTGTTTTTTTAAAAAAAATAACACTAAATACGAAAATTAAATAGCATAAAGTAAAGAGGCCAAAGATATTTTATTGAAACAAGACTATTCAATTTAAAACCAAACCCCTTTAAATTAGATGCCATAGATTAAAGGAAATCCTCATTAATACAATGCCAACTAAAATGGAGATATCATAATTTGTATACAATTTGTCTGCAAACCGAGCAAGCAATCCCAAGTAGTCAGATAAGATATAAGGACGCTCATAAACAAAATCCTACCTGTCGGACAATTGTGACATAAGAGATACTTGTGTATAAACAAGAATTAAGAAAAAACAAAAAGATGCCAGCCCCTCCAAATTCTGTATTTATTACTATTTCTTTTGTACACCTGCTGTGCCCAGACTAAGCCTTTGAAAGCTAAGAAGAATGTTATCTCCAACTACTAATTAACCAACCAAAACTGAACTTCAGCCTTGTGGTTGAAGACAACATGCTATGCATTGTAATTAACTGAACAGGGCACTATAACTTATCTGCAATTCTTCCCAAAGCATCTGCAAGCTTGGTAAGTACTGCTACTAAGTTATCGACATGGCCCTTTCTTTGCTCCCTATCCTGTTCAAAATGCATATTCTGAGCTTCAAGTTGGGAGCTCACAAGTTTGCCATTCCTCTCCAATGCTCTCACTAAGTGATGTTGCACATTCCTTGCTTCTTCATCATCTGCATCTAAGTCGTTTTGCTTTCTTTTCCTTCCTTCCTGACCGCTTCCTATATCGGGTTCTCGGGTGGTAGGTTGGCTTGTACCTGCTGAAAAAAAAATACTCCAATTCAGAATGGGCATCCCAATGTGTTCTTTTGATTGTTTCTTTCTTTCAAGCAACTATTGCTCCTCTCTTTCTTGTTTATCTTTTTTCAAGGATGGTGAGACAGGTAGGGACATTTTACCGGAAATGCAAAAGTTCAACAAGAATGTGAATTACCAGTCTAAGGGCCCATTTGGCCATGTGATATGAAATTATGAGATGAAATTGAAGTTTTGTTTTTACATACAATTTGGACTTTTTATGTTGTATGTTTTCTCATAAACATAAAAACTCGACAAGTTGTAAAACTATCAAAATTGTTCCAATTGTTTATACAATCTTACCAAATAAACAAAAGTTTATAAAATCGCATTATACATTATCACAAAGTTATTCTAAAAAAATACAACATCTATTGATCAAACCTTAATTAATTCAATAAAAAAATAAAATTAAACATAAGTTGTAGAGTTCAAGCTGTTAGTAGCTAAGGAAATTAATTTTGCAATCAATGCCACAGACCATAGTGATTAGTCTTCTCCACTCAATATAATGATGAAATCTTTTTTATTATTAAACATTGATTTGAATAAACTAGTAATAAATTTGATCAAACATAATGAATTTGGTGAATATAAATGGTAAACTAAGAATTGATTTAAAGTAAAAATAAATTTTATATTGGAGAGAATAATCGTTATATGAAATATAAACGATTTTAAAAGTAATGATATGAATTATAAATTTTATTTACATATGAAACAAATGGCTAGTAGATATATATAAATTAAATATGGGTTACTTTTACAAAATATAACCTTGTGGGTCAATTTTTATATTTGAAAAATCCCATAACATGATTTGAAATTCTCAAATCATGATTTTTGGTGAATTAGGATTTCATATCATGAGATGAAATCAACGAAAAATCGCATGTCCAAACGCTGATTTCATCTCATGACTTCATATCATGAGATGAAATTGCATGGCCAAACGCCTACTAAAAGAAAAGTTAGAATGACATTTGACAAACTACCTCATATCTACAGATTTATTTAATGTAAGTTGATTCACTTCAAAAGCTGCATTTCCATTTTGTTGGGCTTTAAAAACAGTCTGAAACATAAACCACACCCACTTCGGCGTAGAAAATGCAATACTTAATAGAGTGACCTTTGGCACAGAGATGAAGCAATATAAACAATTTTAAATTTTACCAAAACTAATTTGCTTAAACTATATTTGTTTCAAATGTGTATCTTGAAAACAACAATTTCAGTGGGACTTCCAGCAGACATGAGAAAACCTAGGATATCTGAGTAAGGTATAAACAGTAAAGGAGCTCGATAGTGATCTGAGGTTTTTGCTTTTTAGAGATGTAAGTCAAAAGTTCTTGAAAAGACTCTATGACGATGACAAATAACCCAGCAATGTGTTAAAAGAGAAAAGCCAACATCAAAATAATTCCTTATCTTTGACTTTAGCAAAGCCATCCCCTTTCTTTCACATGAAGCACTAATAGTCCTCCGTGGTTGATATATTGGTGCACATTTAGAGGTGGTTTGATAGTGTGTGTAAGAATAATGTTAAATAGAGTGAATTAGTAATACTTGCATTATTTCTTATGCCTGCAATATTTCTTATGCATTGTTTGATATGATGTATTAAAAATAGCATGCATTGCATAATTTTTTAAAAAAATATTTATTTACAAAGATACCCTCTACAAATATGGTAGAAAAGATGCAAAAGAGATTGAGGGAAAATTGGGTTTTTAACCATGCTAAGGCATGCATTAAATCCCCTTGCATTACTAATACCATGAATTTTCATGTATTAGTAATACACTCCTTAATACACAATAGAGTGTATCACTAGTACAAACATTAGTTATACATAGGTTGCAAAAGTGTACCAAACGAAGTACTACTAATACATAAAGCTAATGCATGCATTATTTTTTCTAATACATTCTATCAAACGACCCCTTAGTCTCTTCCATATCCTTCGTTAGCTATTTAATGTCATGTCTGTATACTAGTCTCCTTTTGTATATCATCTGATACAAACTAAATTCCTTCAACTTTTACTTGTAGCTGCATCAAGAGTCATGATTTTTATTTTGTACTTATAAATATTTTTGTTGTGTTTCACTTTCAGTATACATATCCATGATTTTGTTGATTCTTTAGCTCTCTTTGTTTCCCATAACCAATTGATCTGCAAACCAGATTCTTTTGAGCTTTCAATATGTATCTGGAGCACAATCAAAGAACCAAAGAGAGATACGATGAAGAAGCAAAAGAAAATAAATGGGAGGAACATATTTGGGCCTTCTAGCCGGTGGTTTTATCATGTTGGGTTTAGTCACCATGTCCCAAACATAGGCGAAAGGTGTATATTTTAGATTTTAAAATCTCAGTTTATGAATTCTAAAGTGTGTTTCACTACAGACAATAAAACAATCACAAGTTTGTAACTATCATCATAGAGTTGTGTGCTTGCATACAACCTTGTACTAATTTGCCCCCCTAATGTATGCTTAGGAAGATTAACACTAGAGGTTTCAATTTTAACGTCAAATATATGTACTAGTTTTATTCTAAAAGTTGTAGTGAATACTCGTGCGTGTGGCTGTGGAATCTGTAGAAGTTGTATGCAATTCTAACTATATTTTAAGGTTATGTGGGTATTGGATTAGCATTTAAATTAAATGATTTAATTTAATAACTTGACCTCAAATTGGCATATAGGTTAAGTTCCAATGTTTATCTCCCGGATAACATTAAGCTATTTGGAATTTGTCACTGAAGAGTGATTGCACAGCAAAATAAATAAAAAAACGTGCAAATCAAAGACCAGAATGATGAGTCTTACTAAGAAGTAAGACTTTATTTAAGCTTTTTAGAGCCCATTTGGATGGGCTTATAACCAACTTATACGCCCTTTTTAGCTTATTGTGGTGTTTGGCTATCAACTTAAAATGCTAAATTTAAGCCATAAAATTTTTAAAGTCACCCAAAAATGATAAGTTGCAAATCCTAACCTTTTTTTGGAGGGCTTACAACCATTTTCGTTGACCATGAAAATTACTTTTATATCCCTTATATTTTATTTTAATTCCCAAAGTACCCTCTCAGCTAAAGCCCTAAATTCACATTTGTTCCTCATTTCTTCAGCAACAACGGAGCAGCAGAATGTGAATAATGGTGAAGATAGAGCAACCCCTTTTCAAGAAATTAACACCAACAAATTTGAAGAAAAGTACATGAAGGAGACTGAAATCAAGAAGACAAAGAATAAGAAAGAACCAGAGGTAAGAACTTTTCATTCTATTCCGGCACGGGCACCGGCGCCGGCGTCTGGCCCACCACCTCCTCCGGTGGTTATAGAGAAAAGGGTTGATTTTGCAAAGACTGGTGGATCTATGGCTAGCAATGTAATGCAAATGCAAATGGGTGGTGGTCCAAGGCCTGAACTTGGGTTAGTGGAAACAAGGCCACATTTGGCTGCAAGAATGGGGTATTGGGGTAGAGATAAGACTGCTAATACTTATGATTTGGTGGAGCAAATGCATTTTTTGTATATTAATGTTGTCAAAGCCAGGGATCTTCCAGTTATGGATATATCAGGGAGTCTTTAAAGGTATTTCAGTCATTTTCACAGAAAATAAGTGCATAACAGTACTTATTTGCCAAACACATCAACAACTTATTTTCAGCATAAGCACTTTTATCCAAACACTCAACTGCTTATTTATAAAAATAACTTTCAGCACTTAAAAGTTCTAAAAGCACTCCATACATAAAAGTCATTTTTTTAAGCCCATCCAAAAGGGCTCTTAGTGTGTATTTTGTTCTAGTACGTAATTTCTAAGCTTTTGGTCTGCCACTACAAGAATAAGTTCATGAAGAAATCTAGTTTGTGTTAGAATATTGTGAAGTTCCACTATTTTTATCTTTTCAATTAGTTTCTATGGGACGTGAATCCATGTGCAAAGACAGAGATTAGGTAGGGACCTAAAGGGCACCAATATTTCAGAAGTGAAGAATTATTAATGGTCCATACGAAAGAAGAGGGAGGGATGACTTCGAGTCTAAAGCCAAAGAAAGGGATAATTTTGGGCTTTTTCTCAGTTAAAAGACATCCTATTTTCAAATTATTGTGTTTACCAACTGATTTTTACAAGCGCACCAACTGAATTGTAGATCCTAAACTTATGAGATCATGAGCATTCTGTTGCCAGAGTATGAAATACTCTATAACTAGTGTTATCAATAACGGTACACGTTGCCGAGGCCGACCAGTGTAGACTACTGAAAACAAAAAAATGTCAGCTATGTGGGGTATTGAACAGATTTATTTTTGGATACTATAAGAAACAATATATCTAATTTAGGATGGCTACAAAACCATAATGGTGACTAGGAAACTAGCAGAGTAAATTAAGTTTAAGCAGAGGTTTGTTGTCTGTATAGAGCAACCAATGAAAAAATACAGAGTTTGCTATATATGTATGTATATTAGATTGTCGGAGTATAGCTTAAAACCAAATGCAAATAAAACTTCCTTGCTACTTTATGGACTAGCAGTAGTATGTTGGTGGGCAAATGGTCTTGTATGATGCTTTTGTCCATAGAAATATTGGGAAAATTTGGAAAAGAATTCAAGTACTCCTTTTTTTTTTCCTTTCAAATTTCAACCAAATATTGCCCAAACTCCTACAATTATTGTCTTCTATGTATCCAACCCTCAAATATTTTACTTTTGTCAAGAGTTTGACTTCATAAAAATTACAGTAGCACCACAACAGACGCAATCAGATGAATATATGTCTTCTTTCAATTTGTGTTATCTGCCACATATCTCAGTTGAAACCCAAATATAACCTATACACATATTCGTAGGGCAGAAAAAGAAAACAAATAGAATTAACTAAAAGAAAAGAACCTTTCGATGTGTGCAGATTTAACATTATATAGACGTACCTTGTGTAGGAGAAACTTGAGAGAGTGGTTGATGTTGTTGCTCTGCAATCCAAAATCAAGAAAATAAGTTCAAAAAGAACTTCAAGAAGATTGAATTCAAGACCTAAATACTAAAACTAGGTACTTACTGGAGGAAAGGAAAAGGAGACACAAAGAAGAGAGAACCAAATAATTGATAGAAAGCAAGAAGGAGAAAACCAAATAATAAGTTCAAGATAATTAAGAAAACCAAATAATTGATAAAACAAGAGAGAGCTAAATAATAAGTTCTAAACAATTGGAATTCCACCACAAGGAAGAGGAAGAATTTAGTACTTTCTAGAGGAAAAGGGAAATGAATATTTATTACCTAATTTAAATATTTATTTCTATAATTGAATTGGATTCATGCTGGACATTCTTGATTCTACTACAAAAGTCATTCACCTTGTTAGAAGATTGATGTAGTAGTATAGGGAAAGGAAGAGAGACTAACCTACGATGTTCATCGACCTAGGAAAAGCTTATGACAAAGTTCCTAGGGGGCTTTGTGGAGATGTTTGGAAGCTAAAGATGGACTTGTAACTTACATTAGGGAGAGATGATAAGACAACATAAAACACTTGCAGCTTACTAAGGACATGACCTAGATAGGGGAATATGAAGGCCGAGAATTAAGTCGAGTATTGTCGAGATTTTCTTTTTAGTAGTATTATTATCATTCTCTTACTACCTTATTATTTGATAAGTTTTTTCCTATTATTTCTTCTGCTTCGTTTATCGTACTATTTGTTGTTGATACTGTTTTTTTTCCCATTATTTTCTATATGATTTTTTCACTTTTGTATTTCCTTTCCTTACTGATTTAGATATGGCTTACTCTAACTGAGGGTCTATCATAGATAACCTTTCTAGCTTCACAAGGTAGGGTTGTTGCCTACACATCACCCTCCCCAGACCCCACTTATGAAATTTTACTGGGTATATTGTTGTATTCCTATAATTGAATTCACCTAGTATTGGGCCGTCCATTGCTATTCGAAATAGAACAAGAAAAAGGTATACTCATCTTCGGAAAAAGAAATGCTTTAAACTTGAATATAACACCATTAGAGGTATACAATATCACCATTGTAGTGCAATTCTATTGTTTTGAGCACCCAAGTACACAAATGTTTAAAGACAAGATAAAAATAATTTCATTTCCACCAAGAATCTAATTCAACAGTGACAAAGTAAATATGCAGCACAAAATTGTTTGTTGTGAAACTAGTACTAGTACTAGTACAAAACACAAATATTGGGACCTAAGTTTCGATTCGTGTGGTTTCTCACATACGAAAAAATAAATTCACAACTAATACAATATTTTGAGATACGAAATGTTGTATTATTAATTTAATCACACACCTGTACTACTCTACATACAGTACTAAATTCTGCCTAAGTTATGCAGTATTGATAGAAATAATAAGCTAGGGGGTTTAATAAGTTGCATAAGCACAAGGAATTTCCTAGGGTAATAAAAAAAGAGCATGTTGATATTATTGCCGACTTGCTGTAGTGGAACATAGAGTGACTCAACAGAAAGCTAGCCAAATAATCATGAGGGTAATGCCAGGATGGATGTGACATTCAAATAATGATGCCAATGATAGAGGTAGATTCTGGCTACTGGTTCAGGTTACGTTCAGGTTACTATCTTGGATATTGATAGCCAATTTATGCACTGCTCTATTAAAATTAAAGCAGAGAGATCTGATTGATTTTACTGCCACATATGGACTTCATACAATTGAGGATAGGAACGGGTTGTGGTCTGCAACTCTATTGTCCAAAACTCACGCCTCATAATGGGGGACTTCAACTCTATTCTCAAAGGAAAGGATAGGAGCACCCTAGTCATGGATGCAGAGATCAGGAATTTTGAAGACATGGTGAGTAAAGGGCAGCCCGGTGCACTAAAACTCCCGCTATGCGCAGGGTACAGGGAAGGGCCTGACCACAAGGGTCTATTGTACGCAGTCTTACCTTGCATTTCTGCCAGAGGCTGTTTTCAAGGCTTGAACCCGTGACCTCCTGGTGAGTAAATGAACTTAGGTCTACAGGGAGATTCTTTACATGGACAATTTCACATATCCATAGTAAAATTGATAAGGCACTGGTCAATCATGCCTAGATGAACAGGTGGCCTCATCTAGAAGTAGAAGTTAAGGACCCTCATTTTTCTGACCATTCTTTGCTATGTGTCACAATGGAGGAGGTACAGACTAGAAGTCCTAAACCATTCAAGTTACTTAATCACTTGGCAGGACATATTGAGTTCCAACACATTGTGGCTGATACATGGGCCTCAACTGTACATGGTAGTCCTATGGAAAGAACATGGAAGAAGTTCAAACTTATGAAAGGTGCAATGAAAACGTACGTTGAATACTAAAGAATTCCGTAATGCTGAGCTTAAAGCAGAGCCTTTAAAGGCAACAACTAGAGGATGTTCAATAACTGCTAAGAGCCTCTCTCAATGACCAAGACCTCTATGCTAAAGAATAGGAGCTGAAAATATCTGGATTGTGGTAGAAGCTACGTTGCTCAGACTCGGGTGTGGGTGTCCGAGACGGATGCGAATCTGAGAGTCAGATTCGGCAAAATCTAAATTTTAAGATTCGCGGATACGAATCCGAGTATGGATATGGGTGCGAGGATTCGGCTAAAAAGATTCAATATTATAAAAATATAGTTATAAAGTTAAAGATATTCTTCCCCTCAGAAAATAAAAAGAAAGTCATTCAAGACCTTCCACCAACTCTCCTTATAGATCATTGCTACTGTCTACCATAAGTCAGAACACAACCGCTTGAATATTTAGCATCTCTTTGTTTGGCTTGAAACATGAAGCAACAAATATTGACCAAGAGGAAAAGTATCTTGGTCAAAGTAGTTGATGTGGGTTGACCGAATCCCGCACCCGTTTGATGTATCTGATGTTGGTTGTCCGTGGACTCTTGGTCAAAGTATTCGATGTGGGTTGACCGAATCCCACACGTATCCCGCACTCGCACCCGTCTCGTGTCGACTTGGGTGTGGCAGCAAATATGAAGAGTCCGCGCAACTTAGGGTAGAAGAGAGCATTCCTTGGTTGTCGTATTGGGCAGTCCATTGGTTTAATTGAATTATTATTGGGAAGTCCATTGCTATTCGTACTCACACCCGTCTCGTGTCGACATGGGTGCGGCAGCAAATATGAAGAGTCCGCACAACTTAAGATAGAAGAGAGCATTCCTTGGTTGCCGTATTGGGCAGTCCATTGGTATAATTGAATTATTATTGGGCAGTCCATTGCTATTCGTACTCATCTTCGGAAAAAGAAATGCTTTAAACTTGAAGATGACACCATTAGAGGTATATCAATTCTATTATTTTGAGCACCCAAGTACACAAATGTTTAAAAGACAAGATATCTCATCAAAAATAATTTCATTTACACCAAAAATTTAATTCAACGGTGACAAAGTAAATATGCAGTACAAAATTGTTTGTTTGTTTGAGACATGAGTTCTGGGTCGTGTGGTTTCTCACAAATGGAAAAATATATTCACAACTAACTCAATATTTTGAGATACAAAATGTTGCATTATTAATTTAATAACACTCTATAGCTACTCCAATATATGTAGTTGTAATTGAGAAAAAAGAAATAGATTGTACCTGAAATTGGAGTAGGAATAGGAGGGTCATTGACTGGTTTATGGGGAGTGGCGCCTGCTTCATCTGGCTCAAAATCTGAAAACAAGCCATCATCCCCTGCAGCAGCAGCACTTTTCCCACTATCAAACAAAACTTCTGACCCCAAAGCCAAAACCAACCCTCCTTCTTCATCGCCATTTCCGTTTCCATTTCCACGATCAAGAATATCATACACTTCTCTATCAAAAAATCCAGGTAATTTTTTCTCTCTCCTCAAATCATTCCTCATGACCCAAAAGGACTCTGTTTCTTCTTTAATCAAAGACTCCCACTCTTTAATCTTCTTAAAATCTCCTGCCAAATTACTCCATCTCTTCCGGCATTGAACCGGTCCACGGTTCACACCATGTCTTTTACAGTAGGAAGAAACAGAAGCCCATTTGGGTTCAACCTGTGCTGAACCCAATTCCAGACCTCCGGTTCGCCCTCGACGGATCCGGTTTTCAGCAACTTTTTTCCCCTGTATCAGAACCAGAATTTCTTGTCTGGTCCAACGAGGAAGCCTCGGAACTTTGTTGGAATCATCGGCGCCGTTCAGACGGCCGTCGGAGTCGGTAGACGGAATTAGGGTCAATCGCTCAAGCTTCATACTACTTTTTGAAGAAGCCCCCGTGAGTTAACGGAATTATGATAACGCCGTTTTCAGTAGGACGGCCCCGTTGAGGGGGAGAGAAAGTGTTTAGTTTTAATGGTAATAATATTTCATGCCCTAAGCCTTTTGGGTATTAATAATTCTTATGGTGATGACTCCACTTTGTAATAATCTTTTGTGATATGAATGACAATTATCTAATTTCTAAAATAAGAAGATTACTTACTTTATTTGATGTTTCAATGAGAAATGCTTATTAATTAATACTCTAATTAAAAGATAACAAGGGCCAGAGGCCTATTTCTAAGGACTGCTAATATTATAAACAAAGACGAAACCATCAAGTAAATTTAAATTTTGGGAGAGGTCACTTTCCTTTCAGTGGAAATCCGCGTCTTCTTTGGATTAGTATTAGTACCAAAAACCTGCAGTATTAATTAAATGATTTTAATCCTTTATTTTAGCTATATATTATGTGATAGTAAATTATTTTATTAATTTTAAATTTTTGTTCTAAATATATTTTACTTAAAGTAATTATAAAATTTGCACAAATATCAACTATATTTAAATAATAAAACTATAATTAAAAAGTACAAAAGTACGGTAAACAACAAATTTTCGAGCCGAGAAAAAATAAATAATCAAGATCGAAAAATTGGAGTAACAAAGTGTAATATTTGATTTCAAAATGTAGTGCGTGTTACAATCTCTATAACAATCCTCTGATTCTTCAAATAATATGGAATATATTGAATTTGAATTTGATTTAGAGTCAAGGGCTTGAATAGCTTGATCTTGAATCTTCATCTTCAAATTTGGATTTGAATTATTCATCACGAACACTTGTATGGTTATGACGAATAATAAGTATGAACAAGTAACTTGATCTTGAACTTCTTGATATTTTCTTTCGTTCTTGATCTTGAACTTGAGCTTGAATTTGATTACTTAAACTTTGTAGCTTTGTAGAAAATTTGTGGTCTTTGATCCACGAGCTCTCTTCTTGCTTCTTGTTCTTGAAAAAAACCCTTTCTGAGAATAATGAGGACCCCTATTTATAGTTGTAGGGAGTGGTATAAGGGTGTGATTTGATTGGTTGGTTTGAACTGACCAATCAGATTTCTTTGGCGAAAAGTTTTAATTTGATTGGTCAAAACATGTCACATATACACGTGACATTATTCTAGTGGCTCATTTAATTTGACTTAGATTGTCACATAACTTCGACACGTTGCATGATTTTAGTGGCTCATTTAATTTGACTTGGATTGCCACATAACTTCGACACGTGGCATGATTTTAGTGGCTTATTTAATTTAATTTGGATTGCCACATAATTTTGGCACGTGGCATCACTGGCATGATTCTAATGGCTCATTTAATTTGACTTGAATTGCCATATAACTTTGACATGTGGTGTGATTTTAGTGGATCATTTAATTTGACTTGGATTGCCACATAACTTTGACACATGGTGTGCTTTTAGTGAGTCATTTATTTGACTTGGATTGCCACATCATTCAGACTATTTTCTTGAATTTAATATGGTCCAAATTAATTTATGAATTTAAATTCAATATAATTTTAATGTTTACAAATGCCCCCTACTTCTAGTCTTGTCAAAATATTTTATTTTTTTGAAGACTGGACTTGAAGTATTATTTTAATTAAGATTAATATTAAATTATACATGTAAATCTCGCACGTCATAATCGGATAAAGACCAAAAATTGAAGGACCTTATATAAGCATGATGATCGAAGTTATAATAATAATAATTATTATATTCTTTAAGCTTGAAACCATAATCCACTTAGAGGGATAGTTAATGTCGGTCAATGACTACAAATAGTAGTCCAATAATTCAAGTCCTTTTAGGAGTATAATTATTTTAAGTGTTTCACATGAAAACAAATACTTCCACAGCAACCTTAGGGATCTCTATAAATAGGGATATTGTTATATCCCATATTTTTTTATTATTTTTTTTCACAATAGGATATTTTTGGGATAACGATAACAAGTCAAAGGAAAAATTATGTTTGATTTTGTTGGATACATAATTCTTATGACTAAATTAGGATGTGAAAATATTGGAAAAGTTTAGGGATAAAATTGGAATTTCACATGTGGAAATACTATAAAAGGTTGAGGACAAAATTGGAATTTCACATGTGGAAATACTATAAAAGGTTAAGGGCATAATTGGAATTTCAACTTGGAAATATTAGAAAAGGTGAGGGGCAAAATGACAATTTCACATGGGAGCCTTTAAGTCATCTAACTCCTAGAGATTTCTAGACATTTTGAGAGACTTGAAAACAAGAAGTAAAAGGAGAAACTAAGGCAAAAACTAAAGAGAGTTTCGGCCAAAGAGGAGAAAAAAAAATTCTTGAAATTTCATCCCCAAAAATTATAATTTCTTGGTATTTCCACTAAATCAAGGGTCCTCTATAACATGGTAAATTTATTTTGGAAGATAGAAGGCTTGTTTGGTTGATTTGGAGCTTTGATTAAGTGAAGAAGTTAGAAGAAAAAGGTAAGAATTAATCCAATTTATTTGTGTTATGAAGTTTGTTGATGTTGTAGTATGTAGAGATGTGTAGAATTTATGGAAATATGAAAGTTTGCATGGTGGGTTTTACATATGTATAAATCCATGTATATGAAGATTTTGGAGGCAAGATGAATTAAATTTTTGTGTAGTATGTTAGTAGTAGTTATGGAGTAGTAGTTATGATAAAAATTTTATGTTAGAATTGGAAGTTGAATGAATTTATTTGAAGTTGGAAATATGGGTTAGGTGATGAAATGGAAAAAAAAATTAAGTTTGTATAATTTGTTAGTTGTGGTTATGGTTTTGGGGATATAAATGAAGTTTAAATGGTGTAAGTTGGTATTAAAATGGGTTGTAGGAATTATGTAATTTTAGTATGATATTATAAGAATATGGAGGTAAGTTATTAAAAGTATGGATTGTTGTTGTTGATTATGAAGTTGAAAGAAGGAAATGAATTTGATTATGAAGTTGAAAGAAGAAAATGAATTATAATATTTTTGTTGTATTTATGAAATTTTTGAGTGAAATATGGAATTGATGAAAATTGGATAGCTTACTTGGAATATTTTTCACCTATGTTGAAATGAGTTGAAATTAATTATGGACATGAAATATTCATATTTACTTGGAAATGCAAAGTTTGGTTGAAAGTTGTTGCACTAGTTGAAAAGAAACCAATTTATGTTATAGTGTGTTTAAATTGATTATTGATGATATTGGTGTTGTTGTTGGCTTGGTTGTTGATATTGTGGCCGAGTTGTAATCTCGGGGTTGTCATATATATAGGAGAGATGCTGCCGAAATTTTTGTAGACAAATATTGGAAAAATTGAATTCTTACAGTCTTATGAATAGTAATTGGTAAATGTGACCAATTGTAGATTTTGGTGGAAACGGGAATTGGAGTTGGACAACCGTAAAAAGCCAATAAGGTATGTAATGCTTTACCTTTTCTTCACTTGGCATGTCCTAGATGTAATAGGAGTGGATACGAGCCTCGAAAATAACTCTACTCTTAGGAATCGACACCTAAATTTGACCATTTTCTATTCAGTAGAATTGAATTAAGTATTTATGAATATTTTTGAAAAATTGTCTAAACTTCTAGAATTTGCACAAATAGGACCCGACTATCTTGAAACTCTTATAAATAATGTTATGAATGTTAACACTTATAATTTCGATACGCCACCTCATTTGTCCGAGGTGGGCCCCACTATTTTGAATTTTTCTTTGTTATTCCGTTTGACTTATATTAGTTAGAATTTAAAGGAAGCTCTTTGCTACTCTTCCAAATATCATATGACTAATTATTCTGTTAAGTCCCATAATATATTCTGAAATATGGAAATAATTTCAGAAAATTATTTTGACATAGACTATCGGGACATTGAAAAGACTTGCACTATTATTATTATTCAAGTATTTTTATATATGATTTGTTATCGAAATTATGCAATCGTGTCTGTATAAATATTTTGTATTTTAAATTGCATTTAGTCTCTCACTACTCCACTCGTGTATACTGTAACCACTCTTTCACTGAGCCTGGGCCAGGATATGTTTTCGTGCGTATTTCTCTGCATTTTTTGCCGTGCCTCGATGTGAGGGGGCAGGTATGACATGTACATGGGTTGTGGTGTATGTTATGCCACGGAGTTATGCTGTGCCATGTACATATATGATATGATATGATATGATTTGATTTGATATGGCCATCTGATATGATATGATTTCTTACGGAGACATTTCCTACTCTGGTGTTATGATGTGCTGTGGCGCCAATGACGGGAGCGCGACCACATTTTGTTCACCGAGTCCCACGAAATGGGGTCGGATATGGCATATGTATTTGCATATATGATTTGTGATTATGATAAGCATTTTGATATTATGAACATTTAGTCCGTTTTCTGCACCCACTATTCAGATTATGGTTTTAATTATTACAGTCCATGCTTTACAAATTCGGTACATTTTTCGTACTGACCCCCTTTTTTTTCGGAGGCTGTGTTACATGCCCGCAGGTACCGAAGTTCGATTTGCTGATCCACCTATTTAGGACATTTGCTGCGTCGTTGACAGTGCTCCCTTGTTCGGAGCTTGTATTTTGGTACTGACTTTATCTCTGTATATTTGGATATGTTGGTCAGGGGTACGACGGGGCTCTGTCCCGTCATATAACTATGTTATCATCTGTAGAGGTCTATAGACAGAGTTATGTTGTGGGTTTCGTATATATGGTTTGGGTTTTGTGTATTTGTGACGGCCTATCAGCTCTCGTGCCTATATCTACTTTTATGATTTGTTTAGCAATTTCTTATAATCACTACCTATATTTATTCGGTTAAAATGGCTAATTTGGGATAAAAGTACGTTTGGGTGCTCAATTAGGGCACCAGTCGCGGCCTATGGGGTTGGGTCGTGACAGATATGCTCTTCATATTTTGCATCAATTGTAGTGTTGCAAGCCACAACGAGGGAGCACAATATAAGGTAATTTCTTCTCCTCCCTCTTTATTTATTTATTTATTTATTTTTGGAGAGAATAAATTTATATCATTTCACTAGAGTCCTAACCCAAAAAGTAATTATAGTTACTTTGGGAGAAGGACTTCTTCACCATCACTATTTGGCTATAAATAGATTCTCTCCTCATATATTTTTTATTTTTTTTATCATTGGCATTGACAATTTTGATGTTCCTTTTTGCATACACTCTTGAGTTTATCAAGACACGAGGTACATTTTTTTTGTTTGGGCCATTTTTTTATTTTTTTAGCGAAGAAAATAAATTTGTATCATTCCACTAAGAGTCCTAACCCAAAAAGTAATTATAGTTACTTTGGGAGAAGGACTTCCTCACCATCACTATTTGTCTATAAATAAACTCTCTCCTTTTATTTATTTTTATCATTGGCATTGATAATTTTGATGCTTTTTTTGCATACATTCTTGAGTTCATCAAGATACGAGGTACATTTTTTTTGTTTGGGCTGTTTTTTTTCTTTTGGAGAGAATAAATTTATACCATTCCACTAGAGTCCAAATCCAAAAAGTAATTATAGTTACTTTGGAAGAATGACTTCCTCACCATCACTATTTGTCTATAAATAGACTCTCTCCTTTTATTTATTTTTTTAATCATTGGCATTGGTAATTTTGATGCTCTTTTTTTTTGCATATACTCTTGAGTTCATCAAGATACGAGGTACACATAATTTTTGTTTAGGCCATTTTTATTTTTGGAAGTGAAAATATTACTCCATATGCAATGAACTTATATTCTATTAGAGTCAAAGGTGCTGCGTTGTTTGAGCCAATAATTTTACATTATTCTTGGTAAAGACTTTACATTATTTGACTCGAAAGTACCGCATTGTTTGAGCCAAATTCTTTACACTGTCTAAGATAAATACTTTACATGATTTGTGGCAAAGATTTTACACCGTCTGAGGCAAAGACTTTACATGATTTGTGGCAAAGACTTTACATCATCTGAGTCAAAGGTATCCCATAGTCCAAGCCAAAGACTTTACACCATCTAAGAAAAAGACTTTACATGATTTGTGGCAAAGGCTTTACACCGTTTGAGTCAAAGGCATTCCAGAGTCCAAGCTAAAGACTTTACACCGTCTAAGACAAAGATTTTACATGATTTACGGCAAAGACTTTATACCGTCTGAGTCAAAGGCATTCCATAGTCCGAGCTAAAGACTTTACACCATCTAAGGCAAAGACTTTACATTATTTGTGGTGAATACTTTACACCGTCTGAGTCAAAGGCATTCCATAGTCTAAGCTAAAGATTTTACATCGTCTAAGGCAAAGACTTTATATGATTTGTGGCAAAGACTTTACACCGTCTGAATCAAAGGCATTCCATAGTCCAAACTAAAAACTTTACACCGTCTAAGGCAAAGACTTTACATAATTTGTGGCAAAGGCTTTACACTGTCTGAGTCAAAGGCATTCTATAGTCCGAGCTAAAGACTTTACACCATCTAAGGCAAATACTTTACATAATTTGTGGCAAAGACTTTACACTGTCTGAGTCAAAGTCATTCCATAGTCCGAGCTAAAGACTTTACACCATATAAGGCAAAGACTTTACATAATTTGTGGCAAAGACTTTACATCTTCTGAGTCAAAGGCATTCCATAGTCTGAGCTAAAGACTTTACACCGTCTAAGGCAAAGACTTTACATGATTCGTGGCAAAGACTTTACACCATCTGAGTCAAAGGCATTCCATAGTCCGAGCTAAAGACTTTACACCGTCTAAGGCAAATACTTTATATAATTTGTGGCAAAGACTTTACACCATCTGAGTCAAAGGCATTCCATAGTCTAAACTAAAGACTTTACACCGTATAAGGCAAATACTTTACATGATTTGTGGCAAAGACTTTACACTGTTTGAGTCAAAGACATCCCATAGTCCAAGCCAAAGACTTTACACCATCTAAGGCAAAGACTTTACATGATTTGTAAAGACTTTCCACCATCTAGATTAGGCATAGGTCTTGCTCAAAGAATATAATCGTTCATTATTGAGATTCATGACCATGATTATTGAATTACTAATTTAAGAGCTAAAAAAACATATACTTTGTTTTATTTTTTTGCAGATTGAATCATGGTTTACTTTAGAGATTTGACTTCTTCTTCTTTAGGGTTGTGGTACCTAGTGATATCAAATCATAAAGACAGTGTTGTGGAGACCAAACTGTTTGTAAGTACGAACTTAGCTGGCCAATATGCTGCTCCATGGCCATCTTTGGGGGAACTTCCTGGTTTAGATGATTAGACTCTTGAATATAACAGTCGTTCTCCCGAGACGTGGGTATTTTGCACTCCTAATCATCGTACCAAAAATATTGCAACTTCTTTACCATGTTTGGAAAGACGAATCATTAATGGAGAGACTCGATGGGATGACACTTTCACACTTGATGGAGAGTTTCACTATATTTCAGGCTATTGGGAGTAGGCTGAAGATATCCTTAGCAGGAATTGCCAGACTTTGAAGGATGCAAAAATATATGATGCTGTATATGGTTCACTTTTTACTTATGATCGTAACACTAACATCTTACAAGTCTTCTACGAAGCTTGGTATCCTGTTATAAATATACTGCTTACTTCAATCGGAGAATTATCTATATCATTTTGGGATTTACACGTGATTGGTGGTCTACCCATAGTAGGAAGTCGTATCAAATGTTGCAGAACTTTTAGGCACATTTGATAAGGGAGAAAGGTTTCTTCCTCACTCTTGTGAGCATTTATTTAATGCCTATCATCGAATTCGAGTAGAGAATAATCATGACTCGAATATTTCTATGGAAAGATGGGTAGAGTTTTGGTGTAAGAAAGATACAAAATATAGACAACCCTCACCAAGAAGAGAAAAGAAGTTTGCCCGTCTTACATCATCGCATAACCCAAATGGCGTAATTGGTGAATCTGTTAATTGGTCTTCTGCTGAAGAAGCTTTATTTCACAAGTTGGAAGTTAAGAGTCATAATAAAAATGAAACATACTTGGCAGCCTTTTTATCTTGCTGGTTGTGTGTATTTGTGATTCTTACAAAGGAGGTTGGCTTTATTCGTCCGGGCGTCTTCAGAATCGCCTGTCATTTAGCATGTGGACAAAGAGTTAGCCTTGTAGTTCCAGTCTTAGCCAGCATTTACAAAGGTCTAAATACGATTTCAAGATGCTCACGACTTGATCTCGTTCAAACTTATTTTCCAATTCATTACGTGTATGGTTGGTTGACCTATTACTTCAAAACTCATTACCCATTAGCAGGTGGACCGGCTAATCCTTTTATGGCTTCTTTTTCTGGCGAAGGTACTACCAGGTATTTTGAAAAAGAGTATGCAAGAAAGCGTATACATGGAGGGGGAACCATTTCCTGGGATGCAACATTGATCAAAACGCCTAATGCTCACCACTACCGCGATGACGGCACTGAAAAAGAATTTCAATCGAATTTCTTTATGAGCCTTAGCTCAAACTATCTCACTTTAAGGGATGAAAATATCTTTATTATGGAGTCTTATAGTCCCCATAGATTCAGTCGTCAATTTGGCTTTTTTCAAGATGCTCCTGATCGATTAGATCAAGATTTTTGTGAAGCTTCATTAGTCGAGGGCTTAAGGCTTGCACGAATTTGTGTGCTGATAAAATCTAGGGCAAGAGCAATATTTCTTCCTAGTGGGTCCAACTTGAAGAAATTCTTTTCGCTCAATTACAAGTCTTGGTGGGAAAAGGTGCATGAAAATTTTCTTGAAAATTATATACAGTCCTTGGTGAGTGCTGTTGGTCTGGATAGTAATATTCTTCAAAAGCAAGACGATGAGGTCTTAATTGTGAGTCAACCTACTATTTTGAAATCTAAAGTTGTTTTTCCAGATAAGATCAAGGGATCTTCCCTTGAGGAAGTTCAAAAAGAAAAGTATTCAGCTCAAATTCAATGGACCTCTCACAAACGTCCATCTCAAGATGAAAGTAGTAGCACCCGTAGTGATCATTGTTGGAAGCAATTGAAACTACCTTCTGACACGCCAAACGATGATAGTTCACATCCAGTAGAGATTTTTCATAACAATGTTAGTTCTTCAAAGACTTTGACAGCTATTAAAGAGGTAATGATTTTTTTTATTCCATGATACCACACGATTCTACTAACTATGGTATTTCTTCTTTTATTTATTTTTATATATATACATTTTTTACTATTATTTGTTTTGCAGGCAAACGATGTTAGCATGTTGGATACTTCTCACCAAAGTAAGCCACAAGATAGTAATGAATCTGTAGAGGGGCCGACTTCAAGAAAATCAATTTTGTCACCCAAATTAGAGCGGGAGGCTACTTTTGTCCCACATGAAAGGACTACATCGAATGTAGAATATCCTCCCCATAAGAAACTGACAATGTCCGTGTCCATTTTTGACGGAAAGCAAGTCATCTCAGAACTTCGAATGAATTTTGTCGAAGGAACTTGGAATAAGATTCATTCTAAGCTCGCTGATCTCACTGCAGAACGTGTTTCTTCTCTTGAGGATGAGGTCCAAGTAATTTTTAAGGATGTAAATGAAATGGGGGTGGATATTTCTCCTTTGAAGAACTTATTAGAGTCTCTCTTTGTACTTGCCACCTCCTATGACCAAGCACAATCATCCCTTGCTGATAAAGCCCTGAAAATTGAAGAATCCGTGTCATATCTAAATGCCAAGAAATACCTTGATCTTGTCTTGAATAAAAAGAATGAGAAATTCAAAGAGTTGTCTGACATTTGTCAGTCTCTTAAGGAGGCGAGGAAGAAGGTGAAAGAGTTAAATGCCCTTCGAGATGCTGCCAAGAAAGAAGTCGAAGATGTTGAATCTAAAGTCTCAACAGCTGAACAAGAGTACAACAGATGTGTTGATGTTTCTCTAGCTACTGCAAATGCCTCAAATGATGTGGAAGATAAGAAGAGAGTTTTAGAGATTTCTCTTCAAGACTTAACTAATTATAAGCTACGTTTAGACTAGCTTATTATGAACTATATTTATATATTTTTTAATATTTTTTTAGCATTCTGATTGATTAGTTGTTACTCTTTTATAAATTCTTTTGATTGCATTATATTGCCCATTTCTTCATGTATTTCTTTTACGTTTCAGCTTCAAGAGTTATATACTCGTATTGATGCATTGATATAATCGCATTAAGCGTGGGCTTTCTCCTAAATATCGTTGTTTATTATCTTGTCTGTTTCGATAGTACAAGAGATATATCATTATATCAGAGCACCAAAGCCAGGAGAGACTCAATTTATCAGAAACCAAACTTCTTAATCTAAAACCTATCCAAAGTTTATAGTTCAAGTCCCTCAGGATCGTTCTAAAAAAACTTCAAAAATAAATTTCACATGTAGAAAAGCTGATAGATTCATATTCGCATGATCTTAAAAAAAATACTCATATCTCAATTTAGAGAAGCCGAAAAGAAGATTCATAGAATTACAACATGTACAATAATCACGGCTAATAGCTTTACGGATTTGTACAAATATTTTTTTGAAGTCAATTCAAATTCTGTCTTAATTGATCCTCCCTAATTCACACGTTATATATGACAATCTACAAGAACATTGTGATTCTCAAATAATAGCGTGCCCCATTTCTTTTGAACTTATGAGATTAAATATAGGATGCAACTCACGGACTACGGTGAAGAAGGTCAAGAGAGACTATGAGTTCTTTGGATACTCATGCGACTGAACTCAGAATGTAATGCCAAGCGCCTATGTACCTCAGTGAAGAGGATCAACTCATAACGTAGTTCTAAAAGAGTGATTTTTTTATGTCCTAACTTTTTCCTAGGCCGCCTCTTTTGAGATTTTCAACCTAGCAGAAATTGTTGTTTTTTTTGGTGTCGTGCACAGTTTATACTCTTGCGGGCTAGGAGTAACATGTAGTTTATACTCATACCTTAAGGAGTGTGTTTCCTTTCTTCAAGGATAGTATCTCTTTATGAACTTTCCATTAATGGGGCCAATACTCAATCCTTCTGAGTCAACCAGTTTGTAAGCGCCACTTGAGTATACTTCTTGTACCACATATGGTCCATCCTATTTAGCGGAGAACTTGCTTCCAGACCGACGAGAAGTAATAATGGGCCTTCTTATAACAAAAACTTGATCATCCACTTGAAAACATCTAAGACGAACCTTCTTATTAAAAGATCGAGCTAGACGAGCTTGATAACATTCCAGACTTTGTTGGGCCTCTAGTCTTTTTTAATCAAGAGCCTCTAATTATTCAAGGAGTAACCGAGCATTTTCTTCATCAGTGAGCCCTTTTTGAATGGAAAGGAGCAATGACGGGATTTGACGCTCAAGTGGAAGAACTGCTTGAACTCCATAAACAAGAGAATAGGAAGTCTCTTGTGTTGGCGTGCGATACATAGTCCTATATGCCCAAAGAGACTCTTCTATTCTTTCATGCCAATCTCTCTTAGATTTGGAAATAACTTTCTTCAACAAGTTGCAGAGTGTCTTGTTAAATGCTTCAGCGAGACCATTAGCAGACCCATAATACATAGAGGAATTGCGTTGCTTAAAGCCAAAAAGATCACATATCTTCGTCATTAATTTGTTATCAAATGGCTTGCCATTATCTATTAATATATATCGAGGAATACCAAAATGATAGATAATATTGACTCGGATGAAGTTAGCGACATTCTCTTTCTTCACTTCTCTAAGAGAAACAGCTTTTGCCCATTTTGAGAAGTAGTCAGTTCTAACCAGGATGTACAAATGTCCACCCGATGACTTAGGCAATGGTCCAACAACATCTAAACCTCAAGCTTTAAATGGCCATGAGGCAATCGTTGGGTGTAATACTTCTGGGGGTTGATATATAAAATTCGCATAGAATTGGCAAGCTTTACATCTTCGGATGTAATCCAGACAATCTTTCACCATGATTTGCCAGTAATATCCCATCCTTTTTATGTGAAAATAAAGTTTTGGTCCATATTGATGCGCTCCACATACTCTAGAATGTGCTTCTTGCATATCTTGAGTAGATTCATCTGCCCCCTAAATATCGTAAGAGAACTCCATCGAACGACCGCCTGTAAAGTGTATTTTGTAATAAAGAAAATGAGGGGCTTGTCATCGGATTTTTGTCCTTTTTCGAAGGTTTTCTAGCAATATTCCATAACACAAATAATCTATTATTGGTTGTCGCCAATCGTCAATTTCAGCCTCCGAAGTGGTGATAACTTGTCGAAATTCTTCTTCATGCTCATCTGGAGGCGGAGTTATCCATCTTTGGCAAACCACAACTTGTATTTCATCAGGCGATACTAATGCAGAAGCTAAAGCTGCCAACGCATCAACCTTTTTATTTTCCTTTCTTGGGACATGTTGAATAGTCACCTTTTCAAGCCATCCTATCATCTTTTGAGCATAATTGCAGTATGAGATTAACTCAGGCTTCTTTACTTTATAATTACTCAAGACTTGATTGATCACCAACTTAGAATCCCCCAAAACTTGTAGTTGCAATTGTTTCATATCAATGGTCATTTCAAGCCCAAGTAAGAGTGTTTGATATTCAGCAACATTATTGGAGCAGTATTGTGTTAGAGTGAAGGAATACAGCAAAACTTCTCCATGAAAAGTGATAAATACCACTCCAGCACCGGCTCCTTCACGATGTGCAACACCTTTAAAATATATCTTCCAAGGTGGCTGAATTTCCACTAGCATTGTGTCTTCATCAGGTAATTCATCATATAACTCCCAATTATTCGGAATTGGATAATTGACCAAGAAATCTGCTAGCACTTGTCCTTAAGGCAGGCTTGTACATGACAAATTGTTGAAATTGTAGGTACCACCTTGCTAGTCGATCACTTAAGGCAGGCTTGTACATGACAAACTTGATAGGATTTGCTTTAGAGACAAGTTGCACAATATGAGCTTAAAAGTAATGCTTCATCTTCTGAATCGAGAATACGAGTGGCAGACATAACTTCTCAATAAGTGAATACTTGATCTCATTTTGTGTCATCATCCTACTCAAGTAATATAGGGCATTTTCTTTCCCTTCATTATTTTCTTGTGCGAGAAGTGCTCCTACTGAACTTTCTTGTGCTGTAATGTATAAAATCAATGGTTTTCCAGGTATAGGGGCTACAAGTACTGGAGGCTTCATCAGATAAGACTTTATATTCTCGAAAGCATTGGTACAAGCTTGGTCCCATTCAAAAGGAACATCTTTCTTCATAAGGTGACTGAATGGTTGACATATCCCAGCCAGATTTGAGATAAACCTCCTAAGGTATGCTAATTTTCCTTGTAAGCTTTTTAACTCATGAATATTTTTTGGCTCAGACATCTTCAAAATAGCATTTATCTTATCTTGGTCAATCTTGATTCCTCGATGTCGAACAATAAAATCGAGAAACCTTCCCGAAGTAACTCTAAAGGCACATTTTAAAGGGTTCATTTTGAGTTGGTATCTTCGAAGTCATTCGAACACCATTCTCAAATCTTGCAAGTAGTCATCACTCTTCCTTTATTTTACCACTAAGTCATCGATATGACACTCTATATTTTTATGAAACATGTCATCAAAACTATTCTGCATGGCTCATTGATAAGTGGCCCCAGCATTTTTTAAACCAAAAGACATTACTTTGTAGCAATGTATACCTTTAGAAGTGCGAAATGTAGTAAGTTCTTCATCCCTTGGTGCCATGCGAATTTGATTGTATCTAGATGAACCATCCATGAAAGACATTGTCTCGTATCCAGTCGTGGCATTAATCATAAGCTCAGGGATTGGAAGAGGAAATTCATCGTTAGGGCATGCATTATTAAGATCTCTAAAGTCAACACAAACTCGGATTTGACCATTCTTCTTTCTTACCGGTACAATGCTCGAAATCTATGTAGGATATTTGACTTCACGAATGAAACCTGCTTCAATGAGCTTGTTAACTTCAGTTTTAATCAAATGAACCAGTTCAGGTCTAAAGCGACATTGAGCTTGTTTAACAGGACGAGTCCCTCGTTTTACAACAAGACGATGAAATGCAACTTTAGGGTCTAATCCTAGCATCTCTTTGTAACTCCAAGCAAATACGTCCCTAAATTCTATAAGCAGCTCAATATATTTCTTCTCTTCATCGTCATCTAGTGAAGCACTTACATATGTAGGCCTTATATCATCATCAACCCTAAGATTTACTTTCTTCAATGCATCAACAGTATTCTTTACCCCTTACTCGAGTTCCGGTGGTGCATCTTTAGCATCCTCATCATCTTGAGGGTCACCATCATTAAAATATACGTGATGGCATGCATGAATATCAACAAATCCATCCTCAATTTTTGCATTTACTGAAGTACTTTCCTCATCACAAATTGTAATATGATTTGACGATCCCACACTTTCTTCATCTTCATCTCTCTCCCTAGTGTGAACTATGATGTGAGTTCTTGCTCTCAGGACATTTCTACATGAAACTACAAGTTTTGTTTCTCATCTCATTCTAGAAGGAATCAAACTAGGCAATTCTTAGGTGAATTATGCTCTTGAGCATGTACCCATTCTTCCATCATTCTATAATTTCCTCGGTGCTTATATTTCTTCTTTATTGGTCCCAACCGATCAAACACTGAAGTTTTTGGAGTTGATTCGATAAGCCGATCAAATGCAGAAACATTAGGCGTCACGCCATTAAGTCGATGAAATACAGAAGGCTTTTTGTTGAACATCATAGGTTCTTCCACAGGGGTAATGTAGTTAATGCTCATCCTTTTTATAGAGATTCGAACTGGCGATAGTTATTTGTAACCCAAGCCGTCACGCGATTGCTTGACAACATAACCTCTCTCTATCATCACTCTTTGAGTTGGATTTAGGCCATGATTTGCCTTTTCAATAACTTTATTTGAAAGTTTCCCTACTTTAAAAGCTTCATTGGGATTGTACCCTACTTTCACTAACAACTTATATGCATTTAGGTCAAACCCTCATTTGTACGCTTTTTAGGAAGTGATTCATATGAATCATGATTTGATGGTCTGACAAATACTTCTATCATTTTTGAAGGTGATTTGATTGTATCAATTTGTCTGATAGGAAATGTCAACTTGCTACTCTGCAACTCAAAGGGTGGGATCTTGACCTTTTTTGTCTTTGGAACATAGTGAAAAATAGAAATCACTCTCTTACTTGAAGATGCCTGACTTGTCTTAGATATTTTACTCATATTTGAAGGTGTTTTATTATTTTCAATCATGACCCTCGCATTATCACGTGCTACATCAACCCTTTTTGAGATATCATCCTTTATGATTGGTGTCGCGTTATCAACTTTGACTTCTTTTGAGACATGATTCTTTAAGTAGAATTTTGCATCGGCAAAGTGCACTTCTGTCTCGGTAAAAGGTTCATCATCAGCAACTACATTTTTTTGAACCCCATCTTCAAAGTATTTGAAATATTGATGGTAGGTAGATGGTACCACTTTGTTCTCATGTATCCATGGCCTTCCTAATAAGATATTATACGAGGTCTTTGAGTCAATAACATGCATCCATGCACTTGAACGCATATCTCCCATTGTTATATCTAATTTGACAGCGCCAATGGCTCTCTGCCCCCTTGGTTAAATCCCTGAATCATTAGACGACTTTCAGATAGTTCATTTATCGAGATTCCAAGTTCCTTCACAGTGCGAATAAGGAGAATATTAACCCCAAATCCGTCATCCACCATGATCCTATTTACTTTATATCCACTCACAAAACCTACCATATATAAATGATGATTATACAACACTTCACCCAATAAAAGATCATCATTAGTGAATGTAAAATTCGCATCACAAGTGTCCACTTCTTCAGAGCGAGACTTGATAGGGCCTTCAAGTGATGGAAGTAATGATGGCGATGAGACTTCTCCTGTTGTCTCTTCTTTATCAATGTAAAACATGAGGCCTTAGTGTCACAATGAGAAATATTTTCACGGAACCAACTTGGCAAGAATTCTTCTAATGTCACCGGAGAACGTTGCATTTGATAGTAATTCCCCCCAACTTTTGACTTCTTTATATACTTCTTTACCCTTTGAGTTTTAGGTAGTTTCTTCATTTTTGATTTTGTCACTTGCTTACTTGGATTTCTTTGCAAGCTCGTTTTACAACGTCTTTATCGTGTTACTACAATACATCCCTCATCATCAGTATAAGCACTGCAAGATTAATTTTCCTCCAGAGGTTTATCTTCCCATATTACTTCATTCATCAAGGGAACGAGTGATGATGTGTTAACATCTATCGGCTTGAAGTTATCAAATTTAATTATTTTTGGTGGTGATGTAGCTAGGACATTGCCACCATCATGTATTTTGACAAAGTTGCAAAGAACTATGGGATTGAGTGAACCAAAAGTGATAGAGACTTGATTTGAACTCTCTTTCTCGTCTTCAAGCAATATCTTTCCTTCACGGGCCAAGTCCATGATCTTTTCCTTAAAGATAAAATAATTTTCAATAGGATGGCCCATCAAACGATGATATTTGCAATAATTTGGATCATTAGTCCTCCCAGCTTCATCTGTACACTTCATTTCAGGTAGCTCCAAGAGTTTTAATGCCAGAAGCTCTTCAAAAATTACTGGGACATCTGAGTCCAAGAAAGGATACTCTTTTGTCTACATTTCCTTCAAAATCAGTTTTCTACCAGCGTTATTCTGAAAAGTCGTGGTCTTCACCCTTTGATTCTTGCTTAGATTTGTCGCCACTTTCTAAGGAACGATATTAACATTCATTGACTCCTTATTTCCAAACTTAGGTGTCGATTTTCCTCCTTTCTTTACCTCCATTTTGTTTTTTTCCTTGCGAGGCCCATAAATAAGTGGTCCTTCAATCCTTCTTGTAGACATGCTCAACTTCATATCATGAGCACGTGTGTCTAGTTCCTTAAATAATTTGGATTTAATACCCTATAGGATATAACAAAGTCTCCAACGCATTCCTTTAATACATATTTTTATTTCGGAAGTTCCACTAAGCCTATCCTTACAATTGAGGATTGCATTTCTCCATTGGTTGATGAACTCGATGACAGGTTCATCTTCCCATTGACGTGTATTTGTGAGTTAAACGATGCTCACGGTATGCCTTGTGCTATAAAAATGATTGAAAAATTCATGCTCAAGTTGTTCCCAACTATCAATAGAGCTAGCCTCGAGATTCATATACCAGTCAAAGGCATTTTTTTGTAAGGAGTGCACAAATTGCTTGACCAGATAATCTCCATATGTTCCAGCATTATTGCAAGTTTCAATAAAATGGGCAATATGTTGCTTTGGATTTCCCTTTTCATCAAATTATTGAAATTTTGGAGGTTGATAACCTACAAGCATCTTCAAAACATCGATTCTTAAAGTTTATGGCTTTGCATACACAAATGATGACTTTGAAGACACATCATACTTATCTTTGATAGTTCCCATAATGAAGTCCTTCAGTTGATAAATGGGAATTCCTCCTTCAGCAGATACTTGCAGCTCATCACCCACATTTATTTGCTTTGTAATTGAATCACCCTTTTCTTGTATCATCAGACGTTTTTCAGGTGCATGACTTGAGCCCCCCTCCATAATATTTTCAACTTTGTCCATCAACTTGACAATTAGATTATCCTGATCTTGCACATATTTTGTGAGACCTTAAATTGCCTTTGTCAAACTCGCCAGTTGTTCTTCAATAGTTGAGGCGTTAGTCATCATCGCTTGGATGGCCGTTATGGATAATGGATCAAAGCATGGATTTTCTCTTAAACTAAAATTTGTCTGAAACAAGTTACGTGGAGTGACTGGGGTAGATCTAGTGATCAAGACATCATCTTCATCTTGAATAGTGCAATTTTTATGTTAAAAGGACTAAGTCGAGCCAACGTCTTTCAACAATATCAGCTATATTCTCTCCTTCTTCCAATTCATTTGAAAAGAATCTTTCCCCCTTTGAAAATGGAAGATCAAAAATAGGAACTGATGCGGACGACACTTAGAGTGCTTGTTGTCCTAGCAAGTTTGCTCTGTTTCTAGTAATAGGTCCCAAACTTCCCATAGTTGTATCCAGTATATTCTCCACCTCAGAGGAAAACTTGAAATTGGTAGCCTTAGCAATAATAGTCCTAGAGTCAAACTTCTTAGATGGGTATTCTTAAAGTTTGATGATCGATGTAAAGAGATGAGAGGTAGAGATTGTCCCACTGGGCGTTCCAAAATTTGTAAATACCAAATTTTTGAGCCGAGAAAAAATAAATAATCAAGATCGAAAAATTGGAGTAACAAAGTGTAA
Organism: Solanum dulcamara; assembly: GCF_947179165.1. Classification (NCBI taxonomy): domain Eukaryota; kingdom Viridiplantae; phylum Streptophyta; class Magnoliopsida; order Solanales; family Solanaceae; genus Solanum; species Solanum dulcamara. The sequence continues at coordinate 51,172,558 of NC_077237.1, read as the reverse complement.
TATTTGATTTCAAAATGTAGTGCGTGTTACAATCTCTATAACAATCCTCTGATTCTTCAAATAATATAGAATATGTTGAACTTGAATTTGATTTAGAGTCAAGGGCTTGAATAGCTTGATCTTGAATCTTCATCTTCAAATTTGGATTTGAATTATTCATCACGAACACTTGTATGGTTATGACGAATAATAAGTATGAACAAGTAACTTGATCTTGAACTTCTTGATATTTTCCTTCGTTCTTGATCTTGAACTTGAGCTTGAATTTGATTACTTAAACTTTGTAGCTTTGTAGAAAATTTGTGGTCTTTGATCCACGAGCTCTCTTCTTGCTTCTTGTTCTTGAAAAAAACCCTTTCTGAGAATATTGAGGACCCCTATTTATAGTTGTAGGGAGTGGTATGAGGGTGTGATTTGATTGGTTGGTTTGAACTGACCAATCAGATTTCTTTGGCGAAGAGTTTTAATTTGATTGGTTAGAACATGTCACATATACACGTGACATTATTCTAGTGGCTCATTTAATTTGACTTAGATTGTCACATAACTTCGACACGTTGCATGATTTTAGTGGCTCATTTAATTTGACTTGGATTGCCACATAACTTCAACACGTGGCATGATTTTAGTGACTTATTTAATTTGATTTGGATTGCCACATAATTTTGGCACGTGGCATGATTCTAATGGCTCATTTAATTTGACTTGGATTGCCATATAACTTTGACACGTGGTGTGATTTTAGTGGGTCATTTATTTGACTTGGATTGCCACATAACTTTGACACATGGTGTGCTTTTAGTGGGTCATTTATTTGACTTAGATTGCCACATCATTCGGACTATTTTTTTGAATTTAATATGATCCAAATTAATTTACGGATTTAAATTCAATATAATTTTAATGTTTACAAGTACTAAAGTGGGTTCCACCATCTCAAAAAAATGATATACTAATTAAATTAAAATAGAATCAAATTTTATTTTACTTTTGCTTGTTCCAAAAATACACTTGTTAAAACAGGTACGTCGGCGACGTGGTGTGTGCTTCTCTAACTCCCTCCTATATAATAAGAAAATTAGTATTAGTAAAGTCTGCAATCAAACGGATTTTATGGCATTAATTTTAGAGAGTATCATCCCATAAATCCTTTTTGACTTTTCTGCCTAATCCTGGGGTATCTTCTTGGAGCACATTCAAGGTGGTAAAAGAACATTCATGTTTCAAGTGCTTAAGTCAAACTAATGCATAAATATTTAACTGTATTATTAATTAATTATAATAAGCTAATATAATTTGGTATAATATTCGATCGAGTTTTCAGCCCCCATCGTTGTCCTTCCTTCAATCTCTCTTTTCCTTTCTTACATAAAATATGCAGAGTTTCGAGTAGTATTTTGATATTGGGATGAGGAATATTGGATGGAAGAAAGTGGAAAGTGTGATAGTGGTTAAGGGATGAATTTAAAATACAAGGGAGTCAAATTACATGGATAAGGGCATCCACCTTATCTTAGCAAAAAATGAGTCAAAGTTTTTCCACTTTTCCCTTTGTTCTCCTCCCTCCACCTCTCAATTCCCTAATCCATAATTATGTACTAGAATAAGCATTTAATTATTAAAGTGAAGGTTTAGGAGTTAGGAATGAGTGGGTTGTCCCTCCCTCCACAAAAGGGCTAATCTTTCTCAATAGTAGGGGTGGCTTTTTTTTATCTTTTTTTTTTTTTTGTGAAATTGCCCTCAGTCTTAATCATAATTATGTTAAATAATAATAGGCTTAAGCTAAAATGGAACCTTGTCAAAGATGGATTTGATTTATGTGTCTTGGAAGAAAAAGTTGGAAAAATGAGTTAAAAAAGACTTTCAAGAGTTGGAAGAAAGGATGAGGGCTGTTCATTTCTTTTTTTACTTCTTTTGTTATAATATTTTAATTATGTAAAGATTCACTTAAAAATGAAAAAACGACTCTCCAGGGTGGATTAGAATATTTGAAAGTTTAGCGTTAAATTTTAAAAAAAATTAAAAATTATTAAACCCACCAAAAACTACAATAATTTCCAATTTTCTACTACTCCTCACTTTTCTTCTCCCATTTCTTGCCTACTTCTTTACTAGCGTACTCATTCGCGCTTCATGCGTTAATAAAAAGTTAAAATATTAATATTAAAAAAAATCTTTAGTAATCCTTTTTTTATTGGAAAAATGTTAAAAGTGAACTTGTACAAAAAAAAAGTTAAATGTGAACAATTTTCTAATTAGTTTTTTATTTGTTAATATGATTTAGTGACACTTACGTTTCTCAATTAATTATTGTAAGATGCAATTAAAGAGGTTGATATTTGTAAATTAGAAAAAATCCATAAATGAATAATATATTTCATGAAGAGCTTGATATAAAAGGTTGAGAACAGAAGATTGACATTGAATTTGCAAACTAATAGTAATATTCACAAGTCTGCTATTTCATTTTGAATCAATCTGTGGACAATTGAAACACTCCATGAAAACCTTATTACCCTCTCAAACCAATTTGTTTTTCGATATATAATCACCATCAACCTCTTTAAAAATCAAAGAACATTCTAGAGAGATTGCAACAAAATGTCCAACTTCTTCTTCTGCTGCACCTTTCTCTCAAACTCCTTCAAAGTTCATGTACGAAAGCAATAACCGCTTAATCCTTGCTTTCATTTATAGCATCGCCACTCTTTGATGGAAAGAGTCATATAATCAAAGTAAATACCAAAATAAAACTTTAAGAAAAAAAGAGAAAGTAATGAGGTGTAATTAAAAGAGTTTTAAAAAATATATTTTAAGTTCTTCAATAGAGTACATAAATGAAAAATAGAGAAGATCAAGAAAAAACTAAAGAGATAGAATTACTATAATAATAATAATTTTATTGTAAGACTCTACATCATTTTCTTCTGAAATTCACAATTTTCTCTACTTTTCTATGTTCCTCAGCGTTCTTCTTCATCCCTATAAATACAAAGTAAGAATATACTTATACGAAATTGTTTGTTACTCCATGATTTTGTTGGTCTTGACATATTCAATCTAATTTCAAAGATTAGTCACATTGACTCTTAAAAAAATAGTTCCATATAAATTAAAATGAAAAAAATATAATTTAAAAAAAAAATTAAAAAAACATTCTTACCCATAGATTCTCTAGAAGGAAGGCCTTGGTTTGGCTTGTTTAATTGATTCGTACGTAATCCAAGAGCTTCATACGTGAGATTTTTTTGGCACCATGATTTTTAACCGTGAAAGCAACTATGTGATGTGATGATTACCATTTGTCTGCCTCACCTTATGTATGCTATAGTGATGGAGAAGTGAAAAAATAACCTTGAATGAGAATTTTCTTGGTTAAAGTGTGAATTTATATTGGCAAAGTGGAGGGATACCATAAGGTGTCATAAACTTTCAAAATAAATTTTGGGGGTTATGAAGATTAAAAGAAAGGAGTTATGAATAATATTAAGAGGACAAATTGAAGAGGTGTGAGTTATTAGTAGTTAAGATATATTATAATGGGAGGTAAAGTGGAGTAATTGAATGTAAAAACTTTTTGAGATATTAAAAATAAAATAATTGATTAAATGAAGGAAAAAATGATCAACAAAAAGGAGAAAAAAAGTAAATATGAATGGAGACCATAGAGATGTGCCACATCACCTTGTCTAAGTTTCTCCTTTATTATATATACTAGACTAGATAACAAAGCACGTGCCCAATATATGTTATTCAAGTTGTTTTAATTTATGTGACACAAGTAAATTTGGGAGAGCCAATCAAATTTTTATATGATTTTTAAATATTTTAAGTTATTAATTATTCTGATTTATAAGACTATTAACGTAATTTTAATATATATATATTACTCACTCTGTCCCAAATTATGTTGCATATGTAAAATTTTGAGAGTCAACCAAAATTTTAATATATTTTTTAAATATTTTAAATTGTTAATTATTGTGATTTATAAAACTTAACGTAATTTTGAAATAACATATGTTACTTCCTCTGTCCCAATTTATATGGCACATTTGAAATTTTGAGAGCCAAGCAAATTTTTAACGTAATTTTCAAATAATATAGGTTACTCTTTTTTCTGTCCCAAATTATGTGACACATGTGAAAATTTGAAAGTCGATTAAATTTTTAATATATATATTTTAAATATCTTAGGTTGTTAATTGTCGCACCCCATTTTCGAACCGGTCAAAATAGTTCACAACATAAGGTGGTTGTGTCTCTGATTTTGAAGATTATTTAGAGTCGCCACCTAATTTTGAGGAAAAGATTTGAAAAACCATTTTTAAAAGTGTAAATGTAAACTCTGTTTTGATTTGCGAAACCAGTGAGATTCTAGGTAAGAGTTTTGATTGCTCGAGGGGAAGGTGTTAAGCATCCCTCAGAGCCTATCCGAAGATAGTCCTTAAATTTAGTTTTTGAAAAAATGATTAAGGATATTTTATTCATTATACTTGCTTTAAGAAATACTGATAAGAAAAAATTTATTAATTTGAGAGAAAGGCATAAAATACAAGGTATGTTATAATACGTCTATGATAAATAAATAAATTAAATTAATAATAATATATTCATAAAAAAAAGCAAATAAATATATATTAGACATATGTGAAAAAAATTATAATTTCTCTATGAATGTTGAGTTTGAAGGATATGAGAATTTTTTACTTTACTTTTATAGAATTAAGATGTAAAGATAAATAAATAAAAGACAATAGATGGGGTGTAAAATATAGCAATATGTGTGATGTATAGTAAATATAATTTGAGCAAAAAATTCAATGAAAAAATGGAGTTTCATGAAAATAACTAAATAAAAGGAAAAGAAAAATGATTCTAAAATATTAAAATATTATATAAAGTTTGCAATCTTGTAAAGCAAAACATACTTATGTATGTTGTTTAAAACCTATGAGAGCTTATTATTTTATTTACATGTAGAGATAAAATGACAATAGATATATACGTGCTAAAATAATATATATGTTATAGTGTAGAAATTTACAATTTATATAAAAAAGAAATACTATTCAAAAATAAAAAGGATAGTAGATTTGAAAAAATAATATGGTGTGTAAAATAATACATCAAATATAGAGTGAATTAAGTATAAAAATAAAATATATACCTTGTGTGTATGACATATATATGTATGTACCTTGCATTTTGAACCTGTTAATAAATATGAAATCTTGAAATAATAAATTAGGAAAAACTAGTAAAATACATAGGTGTCACGATCCAAAATGAGCCATGAGTAGCATCCACACTTAACTCGTATGTGGGAGAACCAAAAATACAAACCCCAACTTATATTAACTATTCAACTTATAAATATGACAAAAATGCAAAAGCTCAAACTTATGAAATTAAGAAATAACCAATACCACTAAAGTCTATTATATAGCGTTCCCCAAAATCTGAAAGTTACCACATCAAGGACATCTAATCCCAAAATACTAAGTCTGAAAGTATTGAACGCTAGAATAAAATAAATGACATAGTTTGTGTCCAAAAACTAAGGAAATCATGTCATGACTGAGAGAATCCAACACGAGCTAGAAGGAATAGCTCACCTTGGAACCTGATGTGCTGGACACGTTCTATAGATGAGGTCTAGTCGAAGTCGATTGTACATTCGCTACACTCCACAACATAAAATAAAAAAAAATACAAGTAGGGATCAGTACTGGCAACATGTACTAAGTAGGTATTATCGGCCGACTCAAAATAGAAACCAATATGCATAAAGTAATAGTAGGAAATCAACTATAGCACTTAACAGATGACAAACAACAAGATCAAGTGACAACACAATGAAACAAGTACGTAATCAATCAATAATATCAAGAGTACTCATGAAGACTCAGGCCTCCACACCACACTCTTTTAGAAAATGGGTTATTTGAGATTGAGTATTATTAAGTCATTTAATATATTTTCCATTAATATTATCATGTCGAAATGTGACACCCAATCCAAATATATCATATCGGAATGTGACATCCAATCTAATAATATCGTATCAGCTCGTGACTCCCGATCCAAATATATCGTGTAGAAACGTGACACCTGATCCAATAATATAATTAATTTATATTATTTATTATCACTTTCCACTTCGTTAACAATATTTCATTAAGCCTTCTTTATTCCAAACATCACTTTTGATAGGGCAAGTTCAAGATTATAGATTTCACGGTCTTGGAATTACAGACCAATCACAACAACATATCAACCATTCAAACCACAACAGTTAAATACATAGTAAACTTCACACATTACTCAATGACTATCAATCACTATTAATTCACCAGTGATTTCCCTTTCTTCGATGCCTCAGAACGTTCCCAATCTAATAAGTATACAATATTCGTATGTAAACGAATTCGCAGAAACTCACCCAATTCTATATAAAATCTAGACCCAACAATTCACCCAATTCTATAATCAATTCCCTGAAATTCAAGCATATGGTTAAGCCTCAATTCCCCCAATAATATAAATTTAATGATATTCGTATAATATAACACACCTATTATTTAATTACTTATCTCAATATATCAAAACTTGAATTATAATGTGATAACTAAATAACAATTTAAGATCGGAACTAACTGCTATGAAACTACTATCGCACTGCGGCCACAATTTGCAGAAGATTACTAATTACAACAATTCAATCATATCTATCTTTCTCACTTATTTTCTCATCATGACATAATCACTACTTGGTCTAAAGACACAAACATCCAATCTGCAACCAATTCACCTCTATTATTCTTTTTCTTTCACAATCCAAGCAAAGTAATAATGATAATTTGGCCATATCTATATTCACAAATAAAGAGATTTAAGAGTGGTTAAGATTTCTACCTGAAGCAATTTTCCCCAACGATATGTGCTCAAGTCTTCTTGATTCGTAAGATGACGCAAACAATTTTCTAGTGGCTCAAAATATCAAACCCCATTGTACTTATTTTAATAAATAAAGTGGTTTAGGGTATTAAATAAATTATCAATTTAGCCCACCAACTAAATTAATTATCTAAAATCACCCCTCAACTAATTAATCGTAGTTATCGAATAGTCGAAAATAACCATTAAAAATTTACTGGATGAGTCTTTTATGAAATAAAAAGCTCTAGTACTCAAAACGACCTAATGGGTAGTTACACTAGGCCATATATTTGGTTTGAAAAGAACTAATAATAAATCATACATAAAAAATATCTAAATGCCCCAAAATAATAATAACAATTTTTTTTATATGGGAATTAATTAAAAAAATCTAAGATGGCCTAACTTACTGAGATTCATTCTATAAGTATGTTAGTTTTATAGAAAAATGGTATGAGGCCATATCTATTCTTGATTAAATTTTTTTTACTCTCTAAAAGTAATTCTCTCAGCTTTTTAGTTAGTTTCAAATACATTTGAAATATCTAAGCGTTAAGTTTTCTTAGGCCTAACTGAATATTGTCAAGTAAACTAAACGTTAACCTATTCTAAGAAAATAACACTTTCTCGTCTTTGATGAAAAAGGGTTGTCAAAAATTTTAAACACACTGTTAAGTTTAGTGACAAATAACATTGTATCACACAAATGAACTCAAATAAAAGAGCAAGGGATTAATATATCAAAAACTTAGAGTTATGCAAACACATGTAAGAATTATTCAATATGTCAAAGCAAAGTAAGCAAAATGGTAGAGAGGCTAAGAAAGGTTGGACTCCTAATTTACGAGACTCCGAGCATTGTGATGATCCTAATAGCTGTTTGCCCAAAATGAGTTTAAAAGTGAAAACTCCAGCCCTCCGATTGTACATGAAACATAATAAGAGAAAAATATATGGATTAAAGTCATGTAGGAAAACAAGTAGCAAAAATAAACAGTGAATACATATACTACAAGTTGTGATAAGGCAAAATTACTTCAACAGACTTCTATTGGATTTAAACAGGGTGTCTAGTTAACTGTAAAAAAAATTATTTGTCTAATCCAACCATATTCAAAAACTTAACAAAACGTTCATACTTTGAGTAGGGAGGCATAAAACTGTAAAGACTATAATGAAGTTAATTGGACATAATGATCAAACCATAAAAACAGGGCAGCAACAGGTTCATATTTGTTTTTGAAATTTAGAGAGATACATGGAACATTAACAAAGCACACCACCTGAAGAGTTGAAGCTAATATGAAATATAGATTAAGCATTCACTCGCTTATTGATTATTCATGAGTCATGACAAGTAAAAATATAATAATATCAATGAACATTCAAAGTCTCCACATAGTAGCATCATCCAAGAAAATAACTTAATAATCAAAATGAATTTAAGAAAAAATCCAATGCAACCGGTAAACATCCTGTCAAGCTCAACATTTAGATAGAACAAGCATAGAAATATTTACGTACTAGTTAATTGACACATAAATATATAATAGGCTGGACAAGAGGTATGCAACATTTCAATAGCTGAGTTTCACAAATACATATTTTACATTCTTGGCTAAGTTCTAAACAAAATAAGGAAAAGAGTACTTAACAAGGGTCTATCTTTTTAAATAAAAATGGGACAATAGGTAAAATATTTTGATGAACCACTTTGGAAAGATTTTTACTTGCAAAATCTAAAGAGTTTTTTCAGCCTCAAGTCATGACCTCCGTGTGCAACCAAACAAACCTCCTAACTAGACAAACTCTATATCAATTAGTTTTAAGCAAAATCATAGTAGTTAAAGACTATGACTTCAAAACAAAAGATTATGTTCTCCCAACCAAACTTTACAGTGACTTAGACATGCTTGAATTAAACAACAACTATTTCTTAAAAAAAGGGAGTTTTCATGTCCACTTTAATCCAACCTCGAAACAGATTTGGGAACCACCATTTACAAATATAAAGACATGCTAATTTGCCAACTAAAATCATGTAAAGATCAATTTCCTTACAAGTGTTAAAACTTAGTTTTGGGATGGCTATAAGTCCATCTATTTTCATCTTAACAAACCATGGGCTCTTCTCAAAAAAAGTTAATAGCTTCATATTAACTCTTTTGCACTCTAATTGTTAATGGAGGACACCATATGCTGATGTTTAAAACAAGACCATTGAAAAACAAGATTTAGAAAAGGAAATAAACAGCACTCAACTTATTCAGTTATCTTAAGCACCCAAAGAAAATCAAGTAATCATATGCTTAACTGATAAGAAATAATTTAAAGCATGGAGAGAGCATGTAAGGAGAAGTCTAAGTCCAGAAACATGTTATTAAAATAGGCAGTGAGAAGAAATCATTTTTTAGAATAGCAAGTACCCTTTAAACTGGTTGTTTCCAATAGATTCAACAAATATCACACAAGAGAGCAAACCCAACACTACTCACAAAAGTATACGAAACTTACTCTCTTTTTAGATATAAAATATAAACATCTGAGAGGACTATGAATGATCAGAGCAAGACCAAGACAACATAACACGAAAATCACATAGGATTAGTTGACATGAATTAACTTAAGGGAAAAGGGTAAAAAATGTCCTTAAACTATTTGAAATGAACAAAAATGCCCTCTGTTTAAAGTTTGGTCCAAAAATGTTTTTACCGTCAATACTTTGATCCAGAAATGCCCTTATTGTTATTTAATGGGTCAAAAATGTCCCTATTGTTACAAAATAGGTCAAAAATATCCTTTTTCGAATATATATATATATATTTTTTTTTTAAAAAAAAAAACAAATCTCGTTCCTTATAAAAATATTACTTTTAAGGAACTCTATTCTTGTTTTCTTTATTTTAAAACCATTTTAGTAATAAAAATGTAGAAAATTATTTTATTCTTCATAATCTCATTTTATCAATTAAAATAGAATAATTTCATGTACTCTAAGTTTTAACGGATAATATATGTCACACATATAAGATCATAATAAATTCAACATTAATTTTTATTCAAATAACGATAAAAAATAATTACAATAAAATAAGAAATATTTTTATTTTTTTAATTTTTTTTTCTAATTGAAGTAGAATAAACATTTTCCAATAAAAAAATTATTATTAGGAAAAAAATGTGTTCAAAAAGAAAATAAATAATATATTAATTTGAAAAAGGGCATTTTTCATCCATTAAATAACAATAAGGGCATTTCTAGACCAAAGTATTGACGATAAGGACATTTTTGGACCAAACTATAAACGGATGACATTTTGTTCATTTCAAATAGTTTAAGAGTATTTTTGACCCTTTTCCCTTAACTTAACATGAACCCCATTTAGCAAGTATTGTTTAAAGGTTTTTGCATTGAAAATCAATATGCATGGTTTTCAAAATTAAAGTAAGCATGAATATTTTACATTATCATTAGAAGAGTTTTCAATGGAACTTAAATAGTTCCAAATGCATAATTTTGAAGTAATAAAACATGTCTATTTTAAAGAAAGCATAATCAGTTTCAGAAGAGAGTTCAGTCAGTTAAAGTACAGTTTAGTATACTTGTAAAAAAGTGTTTGAGTATTTACTCTCACAAATATATAATGACCATAATGCATGATTTGGGAGAAGTATTGAGCACCGATTTGAGTACGAGTCCCTATAATACAAACCTCATAAACAACACTATCAGTGTAGATAGGATCATGCCGTTGATTTGGAAGACTCCTCACCCAACCTCAATGAGGGCTTTTTAGATGGATATATATGTTTTGTTTTATTTTCCTACACTCTGGCAAGGTATAGGATAGCTTTGGAAATGTGGGCTAGACACTGTATCATCATGAGGCTCATAGTGATGGTTGTTGATACACCAAACTTACACTCCAATTAAGAAGTATAAAGCGGTGGTTGTCAAATATAGAATCCAACGAGGTTAGGGTCAAACCCATAGGAAATGTGGAGGAAATAAGTCTACTAGAACTTATGTTCAGTTGTAGTCACTCATTCCCGAAAGTAAAAATGGATAAAGTAAATTGGGGTTTTAGTTGTTTGATTAGTAACAAGTATCAATGTTCGTAGTAACAAAGTAAAATAGACTTAAGGTGTTGAAAAGAATGAGACAGTAGCTAGGACTGTGGTTTTCATGACATGTAACACAATAGACGTCTCATATTAGTGATATCGTTTTAATGCGTCGCATGGAAAATCTAGAAAATTATGTATATCTAAATGTCTTCCAGCCCTATTAGATAAATTTAATTATTTATCTTTCGATTTTCGAATGTATATCTAACTAACCCTTTCTTTTGGCCTCAGAAAATTATCCCCTCCCGGGCTCAAGTTCTTAGACGAAGGTGTGTAGCTTTGAATCTCTGTTGTAGTTTGTTTTCCTAATAACTACCCCTATCTCAAGAAAGCAATAAATATAGATGAGTTTTAACGCATGCACTTGTTAAAAGGAAAAAAAGATGAAGAAAACGGCAAAGCATTCCAGAACAATGAACGAAAATCACCTATGCGTTTTCCTACTTTGTTATTCCGTTGTGGTTTCCACAAGCCTAGTTATGAGATTTAGCTACTCATATTCGTAGGAAAAGCATTAAGAATTGGTGTAGGATTCATTATAAATATATTTACATTTTTTTGATAGCAAGTCTTCGATCAAAGAACGAACAACGAATCAAGTACGAATGAAATATTGTATTAACGTTTGATTCTTGAAAGTAAGTCAAAACTAAGATTCACACAATGTTTAATTGTCAACAATTTGCATAATTGCATAACCCTGAAAATAAAATTTGTGTAGGTATTTATAGAATACAAAACCAAATCCTAAACCCTAATGAAAAACTTAATTTGGGCCAGGTTCATGATGACTTTTCAAGAGTCGTGGTGTAGTTCTCGTTTCATGGAGATATGCCATAGTGTTTGCCTTAGATTCACATCTTCTGAATGCATCACTTCATGACCAAGTTTTACGGCCTATTCAAGACACCACGGTCTATTCAGAGCTCTGTGTGATTTGCCTTGAATTGTTCCTGAATCTTCTAAGTGTGATTTCCACGGTTGCTGTTGACGACCGTTAAACATTCCATGGAACGTGGTGGGCTTTGTGAGACTTGGATTGAACTTTAGCACCAAGATTCTTTCCTCACCTTCACAATCATATTCCATGAACTGTGATGACTTCCACGGTGCGTTAAGGGTCTTTTGGGACTTTACTTGGCCAAATTGTTTGAACTCATTTTACTACTACCTCTCTTGATGGATTATATCCACGGGCCGTATAGAAATTCATGACTCATGGAGGGACTCATGAAGCCACATTTGTAGTCAATCTTCAATCAAAACTCTTTCCTACTGATTCCATAGTTCAACATGAAAGCTTTTTTCTTTCTTCCAAAAACCATCTACAAAACCAATATTATTTCTTTCTAATAGTACAATTCTAATAGACTTACCCCATACCATATAGTTTTCACTTTCTTTCAATTGAAATGAAGTGATTGTTATACATGAAACATCAGAATTGGAGTGGTACAAAGGATAATTGTAGTCCAGAGTAGCCTGCAAGTCTTGAAACAATGGTGGAATTCCAGTTGCAATTGTGTTTGAAGGTGCAGTAGTATTGCTTGCTCCTGTTCCATTCACACCAGTCATTGACTTTTAGAATCAACAGATTGTAGACTTTATATTATTTATGAGAAAGATTTTTGAAATTTTATAGATCATGAAATCTTCAAAATCGATTCAAGTTGAACTATGTTCTGCATAGAAATGATACCATGATGAATTATTGATCAAGAATCAATAGAATAGTAACTTAAATGTGAGGAATGGAAAGAAAATAGTAATCCAGAGAGAGAAAAGAGAGTAATAGAATGAATTTCATTCAATGTAAGTCTCTAATGTGAGCTAGGTAGTCTATATATGAAGAGTATAATATAATCTTTACAACAAACTAACAAATCTAACTTCCTAACTAAATTTGTATCCAACATATAACTAACCAAGAGACTTCTAGATCATTATAGATCATTTCATATCCTCTACACATAGGAATGGAACATATAATTTTGAGAGTAAACATTACTCACATTAGCAAGCGTGTTTGCGGCCTTGTTTGCTTCCCTAAAATAGTGAGCCTATTAAAGACTACAAGATCAGTAAGTTTTGTAACACCACAAAATATTCTAGCTCAGTTCAAATTAGAAAAGCCCAAAAAAGTTAGAAAACTTGTAGAGATTCAGTTTGCATGAGCCCCATGTACGGACCGTAAATTAAATGACACCTCGTACATGAGCCTTATGAAACTAATTTTAGAGTCTGTGAAAAAGGTTTGAGAATTTATGGACAAAGTTTATGGTCCATAAAGTTTTTAACGAGTCATAGACTTGATCCACTGATCAAGTTTAGAACTTAGAAAAATATCAAATGTACAGGATGAGGTAGTTTATGAGTCATAGACCAATATATGGACCATAGATGAGTACATAAAACAATGTCTTGGAATCCCATTCTTGCCTGACTTTCATGACACCTCCGTATGATCCATAAAAGGGTTTATGGACGGTAAAAGGTTCTGCAAACCCAAAGTTCTGAAAACTCCGGTTTTAACATATTTTTCCACAATCGATCAGAGTGGACCATAGATGGGTTTATGACCCGTAAGAGGGTTTGTAAACCCAAACCTCAAACAATCCTAGAACCCAGCCAGACTTCTACTAGAGGGTTTCTATGGATTGTAGATCGGCCCATAGACAACCTTCGATAGGTTTTAATAAGGTTTAGTTTAGTCTTTTCCCATCCATTCTAAGTGTTAACCTCAACACTTCAGGATACAATTAGGGTCTTTATAAGTTTAGTTTGACCCTAATACTCCCACATTCATTTCCAAGACTTAGAGCAAGGATTCAAAAGGAGAAAGCTAGGGTTTCCAGCGTCTTCTTTAAGAATCTAGTTTTTTCAGGTATGAAAGGCTATTCATAGTGTTGGACTAAGTTTTTTCTCATGTCCTACATCTAAATTCAGTAGTAAGGGTTTAAAGTAGGATTTTATTTCCAGTTCTTGAAATTTCAAGCTTTCTAGTATTCCTTGTTATTGACTTTGATCCTTATCATTAAAATTGTGATTATTCATGTGTTCCTTATTCTTAATTGTGTTGATGCCTATTTATCACATGAACCCCATTTAGCGAGTATTGTTTAAAGGTTTTGCATTGATAATCAATATGAATGCTTTTCTGAATTAAAGTAAGCGTGAGTATTTTACATTATCATTTAGAAGAGTTTTCATAGTCCAACAATTTCCCCAAAATAGCACCTACAGCATGTAATCTAAGAATTTAGCATACTCAACACCAAAACCCCTCCAAACTCATATAATTCAATATACAATTGCCTAAACATGCTCAATCTAATAAGGGGAAAATCGTAGCCTACCTGTAAGCCGACCACACTCGCTCCAACTCATGAAATAAGAGCTTTTCCCTTTCGAGCAGCCTCTGAATGATGCCACGCTATCAATAATAGAATCACAATGTTAATACAGTCATTATGAAACTAAAATTATCGAATTGAGAGATGGACTAATTTTAGAGTCTAAAATGGAAAATGTGGGACCCACATTCAAAATTCCAAAAGTGACCCCAAAATTGGTCCATCTCTCAATTTGATAATTTTAGTTTCATAATGACTGTATTAACATTGTGATTCTATTATTGATAGCGTGGCATCATTCAATGTGAACCTACAAATTTCCATTTTACATGTTCAATGTGAACCTCCTTGCTGCCCTAACGATGAATCTCACGTTGCTAATCACCTCCCAATGGGTCGAAATTACCTTAGAGAACGAATTTAGGACCACAATTTAGGAGCTTATTTGCTGCAGCCATGGAAGAAGCTCTCATCCTCTCTTTCTCTATTTTTCTCTAAGTTAGGAAGAATAAGAATGAGCTAACAATGAGCTCTTAGTCGTTAATATATATATGATTGCCATATGGTGAACATATGTCCATGTGGTTAACATGTGTCCATTGTGGACATGTGTCCCTCTATAACCCATGCGTCAATCAGCTACTACCACGTATCTTTGTGGGCCCTCCTTAGTGGTTTAATTAACTTAATTAATCATAATTAATCACTAATCCTCACTTAATTTATGCCTCAAGTTTGTAAGTAGTTGCATCACCTACTTGCCTTTTTTTTAAAAATGCAGCCCATACATTCTAAGTAGGTGCATCACCTACTTATTCCTTTTAGTAGGTTCATAATCTAGTCTTACCTTAAGAACCTGTGTGATCCTTGCTACTTATGCTCGACATGTACTCAAGTAGATTAATTATTTAAGACATCCAAACCGGTAGCTTAAGCAAGTAGGTCGATTACCACGACTCATTATTTGGCCTCCAACTCCTTTCAAATCCTTCCAAACCTATTTCCAACCATCACTACTCACATAGAACTAGTCTATGCAAAATATGGGGTATTACATCCTCTCCTCCTTTGGATCATTTGATAACGTCATTGATAACACGGATCACATGACAACTTTAGAGAAGCTTAAAAAACAAACGTCCCGATATACAAAAGCACGGGTATAACATTTCCAATCTAAAATCCTTTAATTTTGTATCTAATGGGTTTTTCGATTATTGATTTACAAGGTTGATTTTACAATTATGATCTTCCGACCTCTAATTGCCCACTTTTGTTGACAACTTAACTACATCATTGAGCGGAGAAAAGCATGAACCAATAAAAATTCATTAATCATATCATCATGTTTAGTAACTAAATATGGTATATATATGTTATTCTAGAAAATTCTAGGATAAACATGTTCCTTATATTCTAGTGTTCTATCCCCTTTCTGTTTTCCATGTTCCAGGTGGACAACAAATTTTTTCTAATGGTAATCAAGCATTAAATCAATCCAAATAAGAATAATCACATACAAAACCCATTTTAAACCAAAGAAAATAAGATTTAAACCTTTATCTTGTGGATACAACCCAAGAACAAGGGGATTTAGCCACTCATAGTGTGTACTATATTTACATCAATCATTAATTACATAAAAACTTGAATTCAAAATTAAAGAAAAAAAGAAAATATCACCAAAAGTAGATCTTCCTTTGTCTTCCTCAACTCTAAACCTAACAATCTGATCTATTTTTTAATAAAATATGTAAAGATGTTATTTATAGCACAAAACACGTGGAATTAAAGTAGACACACTAAAGTTCGCGACATGGACTTGGTTGAGTTCAGTGCATTTTTTCATTTCCTGTGTCGGCAAGAATTTGTGCTATCCTGAACCAGGTCCACAATGCGGACCTGACGTGCACTATTGTTTCATCGAATAAATTTATATTTTGGAATTAAATCTCAGAAGCCAAGTGCGCGACACAGACACACTTCATTATACTGTATTTTCTTTACATTGTGTTACCAACTTCTCCTTTGAGCTCCACTTTCTATCCGATCATATTTTGAATGTTTATTCTTTTCCAATCAGCCTTGAAAGTGTCTAATCACATTGGTTGGTTACAACAATACAAAAATTTCAACAATAGTAACTAAATTCTAGGAATTTCCTCTTAAATGACTAATAAATTATGTGTTTTATGATGCTACTTGGCACATTAATGTACCCAAGATCACCACCCCACAGTTACAACTTTGTTAGTCCTCGAACAAACTCCCATTCTTATTCCTATAATAACAAATACATGACATATAAAATAATTCTACCAAACCACAGTGATTGCATAATTAGCTTATCTTACAAACAAATGTCAAATTTCTGTTTTAAGCAACTGACTAACTCAACACCATATAGACTCAAGAGTTGACTCTAATAAAACAACTCACATGGTTTGTTAAATTAAAATTTATGCATAATTATCATTTTTTCATTTAAACATGTGCCCTCACCAAGGAAGAATTTACCCATACTTTCACGGTTACGTTAGTGGGTATTTAGACAAAATTTCGCTCACTCTCTCAAATGAAATCACAAGTTTCTCAAGATGAACCATAGACTTGCCCTTAGTGTATAAAATAGCTTTATTAGGGAAACTAAAACTTAAGGATCACTTAGGGCTTTTTCAGGTTGTAATATGGTCTAGGGGATGGGTAGGTAGAAATCTGAACATGTATAATGACTTGGTTGTTATGCCCCATACTTTTGCACCTTCGGACACTATCTTAAGTCTCTTGAAAAGTGTTGTGTGCTATAGATTATCCACCACATATCAAATAACTCTAAGAAAAGGAGAATGAGATACCCCATAATAGGGAAGATTAGAAATAGGGTTATAAGAATCTAAAAGGAGTTGGAGGCCAAGTAATGGGTTGTAGGACTCGACTTGCTTGCGTAAGCTACCGACTTGGACGTCTTACATAACTAAAATATTTGAGTACATATCAAGCTTAAGTAGCAAGGAATACATAGGCTTTTGAAGTGAGACGAGATTATGAGCTCCCAAAAGAGAAATAAGGAAACGACGCGCCTACTCAAAGCAAGTAGGTGATGCACCTACTTGGACAAGAAGGTGATGCACCTATTTAGGGTCAAGTAGGTAATGTAGCAGCTTGGAGTAGACCCCACTGCCACATGGCAGCATGTGAGGGGCTGCATGGGCTGAAGTGGCGCCCTAGGAGGCTGCCACGTGTCACCCCTAAGGGGATTCCACGTGTCACCTTCTAAGGAGGTGTATATATGTATATTATGCTGATATATACTTCATTTTCAGCATGTTCTCTTTGGAAAAAAGAAGAGGAAAACATTGAAGTCAAGAGAGGGTAGTCACGGGTTGGCTCAATTTAAGGTAAGGTGTCACGCCCCGAGGGGTACCCTAGGCGTGGCCGGCACTTAGAAACCATTTCTGGCTTCCAAGAGAACCACTTGGTCTCATTTCTTATTTATTCATCAGCGGAAGACTTAAGAATACTAATGTGGGCTTGTCATAATCAAAGGAAAAATAGATAATTCTTAGAAGAAGTAGTTTCTAAGGAGAACTACTCCGATTACATCATCAAACTCTGTCTATGAAGGCTCTAATACTCTTAGATGGTGCCAATGACATGTCCATGGCTACCTCAAAAGAAACATCACACTCAATAATAATAAAAGGATAAGGAGTTTCTTCGAATACAAGAAGGACTCACCAAATAGCCGAAAAGAAATGATCTTCAACAATGTGCCTGTTGAGGATCTCTAACACCTGTATCTGCATCATAAAATGATGCAGGTCGAATGACGTCAGTACGTGGAATGTACGAGTATGTAAAATGGCAGGAAGGTAAGGACAAATATCAAGAAACTCCTCTCAAGAAAACTCAGCTCAGAACTCAACATCATCTCAACATCAATATGTAATGCAAGTTAAAAATATAATAATAAAAATAATAGTAATAAGCAATGCTTACTCAGTTGAGAGTTTCTCTAACCGACAACCATCACTTATGAGCTAACGATGATACAACGAAGCGATGTCGTTGCCACATCCATCCAATACCTTGCCAGGGTAAAGGACATCACCATCTTGGATCCACTCATCAAAGTCCTCTTTTTGGGACTTAAGAGGCATAGCCTCCATCCTACGCTGGCTACGTAGTTCTGGGTTTGAGTCAATTAAACTCTTACCCAACTCGGTGCTTAATACTACTCCCAAAATATGTGTTCATATTAAACTCATCATCTAGTCTCATTGGACTTTAATTTAAATCATCAAACTCATCTCATTTCATGTTCATCAATCATTATACTTCCAAAAACATCATTTACATCTCATCAAAACATCTTGCTCAAAATATCATTTGCTCAAATTCATTCAAACTCAACTCTTTTGCTCTTTCAAAACTCAATAAAATACATATATAGTATTAATTCATATAACTTTCTTTTTATCAATGAAAATAATAAAAAGCCAACATCTTTACTCAAAACATGTGTAAAAATATTCATGAACATCAAATCAATTATGATTCATGAGAAAGTAGCCATGAACAATAATTTCAATAATATGAGAGATAACAATAATAATAATATTAATGCATAAATATATCAAACTTAATAGAAGAAGAATTAATTTATTTAGAATTCAATATTTGGATTAAACTCAACTATAACTCAATTATAATAAATTTAAATATTGGGCGCATGGACGAACTCAATCCAATGCTATGAAAGCCTTACATACCTTAAATCTAAAGCTTTACTCCAAATTAGAACACTTTTGGACCCCTAGCCTTTTCTTCTCGCCGGAGCATTTTGTGTACTACCCGAAGTATAAGAATCACCGGAGTAGTAGTTTTATACTACTAAAACTAAAACTATATTTGAGAAGAAGTATATAGAGAAAAGAGTTGCTTAAGAAAGCTTGATGAATAAAATGAGGAAATAAGGTGGGTATTTATAGGTGGGAAAGAGGGACCTAACAATAAATAAAATAATTATAAAGAAAATCTGAAAATTTAATGGAATATATTGATGTCATGGATGATGTTAAATGGAGGACAATTTATGTCATGAATGATGTCAAATGTATCTAGATCTTTCCATGGTAGGTAAGATGAGTTCTTTTTAACAGAATACTCTTTTTTGGAGCTACGTTTGAATAAGATAAATTCCTTATTATGATTTGGTGTCTTCATAAGAATTGTATATATGGAAGTCTAGTTTCATATTGTTCAAGAATCAACCAATTTGGAGTAACCTACAGTGAGATATGAATTTTATTCTATAAACACTCAATTCCATCACAGCACTATATCTTGGAAAGATTAATTTATTTGATCTACTTATACTTCGAATCTTAAGATATGTTCTTCATGAAAGTTGTAGGTAATGATGTTGTGGTTACTCAGAAATTTGAATCACCTAATTTGGACCAACTTATGAAAAGTTATGTCCAAAATACAAAGACTGTATTATTTTCATCGAGAATTGAAATACTGACATACAATATTTTAGGGGTTGTTACATAAGGTTTCTGATATCGTTCTATAAATTAATTATTTAAGGTATACTACGGTGATATAGTGGTGTTTAATAACAAAACATTTCTATTTGGGGCAGCGAAGAAGCGACACAAACAGCCCATTACTTTTCAGCATACTAAGAGAACTTCCGAGATAAGTTTTAGTAAGTTTTAGCAAGGTATGGCTTGGTTCTCTTCTCCCATATTTTGGTAAGTGTTTGTAAAATTTATGAGAGTGTTAATGATATAAATTTATGGTTTAGAGCAGCACCAAATGGATAGCAAGGAACCATGAAATTTCAGCATGTTTAGAGAATTTCCGAGTCACAATTTTGGCGAGTTTTGGCCAATTTCGGGTAAGGTAAGGTCTTTTCTTCTAATTTGAAGTTTATGGTGTTATTATAGGATGTGTTACACACCTTGTATGCTGCTGTAAGTGTAAAAATGTCGTAGAAATGTTTAACGTTCGAAGCAAACTAAATTGGAGTCGCTATAGTTAAATTGTAGTCAAAGCAAGGTGTTGTGCTTGTGGTGTGCTGCTGCAGGTGTGTGGTGGTATGTTGCAGGGCCTAAAAGTATTATAAAAGAGGTGTGGAGGCTGCTGGTTGTATCCACACGACCCCTCGTTTCGTACAATTAAAGGTTTTGCGAAATAAAGACTAGAAACCCTATTTTGGTATCATAATTTTTAGCAAGTTGTTTGGAGCTTATATTGTGTAATGTTGCCATGTTTTAGTTGTATATGATCTGCATCTTGTTGTTTTCGTTGGCTGTAGTGATTAGGGATCTAATTGGAAATTCGGATAGGGCATGTTATAGGGAAGGTGCTGTCCGATTTCTGTTAACTCCTTAACTAACTAAGGAACTAGTCAAGAAGGCGAGCGAAGAGATGAGTTCTATGAATACTCGTATGTAACTTAAGATGCTGGAAAGTCGAGGGTTGTTGATGCTCGTATTGATTTCATGTTAAATAGGTTCAAGAGATGATGAGGCGAACGTGTTAAGAGTAATCCATAAGAGGTATGTAAAGCTAACATTTCCTTCTTTTGGCATATTTTTGGCATAAGTATGTAAGGCTTAGACTTTATTTTGGCATGTCTTCGGCATAAGTGTATTAAGCTTATTCTATCTCTTGGCATGTTTTGGGCATAAATATATAAAACCAATCTTTCTTGTTGACATGGTTTTTATGAAACAAGTATATGACTTTTATATGATCCCAAGGAAGTTCCTACTCGTAGAGCTGCTAGGATGGCCAACTTCTTGATTTTCCAAAAGATATTTGTTATGCCTTGATATGTGTATATGATTCCCAAAAGTTTTATTTTGATATAACACATAGTAACTTTCAAAAGATATTTGATATGACTCTTGTCTTGATTTTGAATGATAGCACATTTTGATTATTCCATTGAGTCTCAAATATGATTTAAATTGCATATAGTTTCTCACTATTCCATTCGTGGATGCCTCAATGCTTCCTTCACTGAGCCCAGGCTAGGATTTGTTATCATGTGTACTTCTTTGCATTATTCGCCATGCCCCAATGTGAGGGGGCAGGTATGACCTGTACATGGGATTTGTGGAGTTATGATGTGCCATGTACACATATGATATGATAAGATCTGATATGACCATATGATATGATATTATCTGTTATGAAGATATTCCCTACTCTGGAGTTATGATGTGCTGTGGCGCCAGTGATAGGGCGGCGACCACGATTTATTCACCGAGTCCCATAATGGGGCTGAATATGGCATATATTTTTCTGCATACCTTATCTGTGGTTATGATAAGCATTTTGATATTTCTGTATACCTTGCTCATTTTTGCACATTCTACTTTGGTAATGACTTTACTTTTTATAGTCCATGCTTTATATACTCAGTACATATATCGTTCTGACCCCCCTTTCTTTGAAGGACTGCGTTTCATGCCCGCAGGTACAGATGTTCATTTTGGAGATCCGCCAGCTTAGAGTTTCCACTCAGGGATATTGAAAGTGCTCCACTATTCCGGAGCCTAACTTTTGATACTGGTCATTTGATATATATATATAGGTTTGTTTATTCAGGGGTACGGCGGGGGCCCTATCCCACCATATGTTACCATTACTATTCTTAGAGGTCTGTAGATATGTGTTTGTGGGAAATATGTGAGTTTTGTGCGATTATAGTTGTACGATGAGTTGTAAATGTTATTATGCTATGGCATCCTTGTCGGCTTGGTTGCCCTTTCATGACATGATACAAATGAAAGAGGCTACAGGTGTATGAAAATTTTATCACCCACTAGGGTTCATATGTATAGTTATTATATCTGATAGATACATATATGGGGGTCCAGGTTGGACCCCAATCGCGGCCCACGGGGTTGGGTCGTGACATTGGTTCCCAAGCGCTTTCAACACACTACATTCTTTAATTCCTTTCAAGTAATACATAACCTTATTTTCACCCTTTTGTTATTTTGTTAGCTTTATCTTTCATTTTATTTGTCTATGTAGAGGAATTCTTCTTTTCTTTACTAACTTTAACCATAATGTGAATGACGTTCTTTTCACTTTCCACAAGCTTGTCTTCCCTAACATAACATTTTATTTTAATTAATTGCACAGATGGTTTTATTCTTAGTAACCCAAGGTTGTTAACCCCCCATCTCTCCGCTTTTTCTCTTCCAAAGCATTTGGCTTCTTTGATCAAAATTATGGTCTTAGAAAAAATGGGAATAGGCGTCAAACTAGGCTGCCAAAAAATCAAGTCAAAGGCTCAAAAAGGCTAACTATGGATTTACATTAAGGTGGGTACAACAAATGGTTTTAAAATGAGGTTACCAAAGAATTGACTAGATTCTTTCCCTAAATTCTAAACTTCATTTGTTTTCACTACTAATACACGCAATACAAGTTCTAGCAATCAAAAGCAACCAGGATTATACAATTAACCTTACTCAAACTGAACATGTTGAATTTCAGAACGACAATTCTTCAGAAATTTCAACCACAATTACATGAATTCAACATTATTTAAAATCTAACACCAAGTCTTAATATCTCAAGTTAGTCAATTTTTCATGTTTTTCAATCATTTTATCTGCTACCTATGCAATTTTATAGTTTGGCAAAATACTTTATATATATTACAAATATCTAAAAATAAAGAAAAAAAATTATACGTTCAAAGGGACTATTCATGGCTAAAGAACCGATAACAAATGCCATGAAACTCAAAGTCAAAAAAAAAATTTAAACGACATCAAAAAAATTAAGATAAACAAAAACCAATATTTAAGATAAACCCAAATAAATAAGTATCAATCCAAATAAACCACAACGTAACTCTACAATTAGCAATCTAGATAAAATAAAATACCAAACTTAACAGAACTAAATGGTTTAATTAAACAGACTCTGCCCTATACTTAGTTGGGCACTGTCCACAGTAGCACAAGTTAGTAGACTTTTCTGTCTACTCATCCATTTTTCCACCAGCATCTGGATCTTTCACCGCCAGGAGGTCCATCTCTGTGGCCTCCAAATCTGACTCCACATCTAAACCGGTCCTCCTTCTATCCTTATCTGTGGGGATGTCATCTTTATTGGATCATAGAAATTAGGTCCCAGTCCGAGGATAGCCATCGCGTGCTATTGTCTCTTTACCTCACAGAGTTCCTCTTCAGTTGAAGCTCACCCTCCGGTGCGATGTCGAAGCATTTCCAAGCCAAATATGCGAGCTGTGATCATATCATCATGCCTCCCGTACTCCTAGGTAGTGAGAAATGTGCCGTGAGTATAGTCGGGCACCTTGATGTTTGTGACATCATAAGAATCTGCGGGAAGGGGGGGCATATGATCATGTTATTCTTCGGGGACCCCGACCCTTCGGTATATCTCTATGATGAGTCCTCCAAATGCAAATCCCCTACCTCGATGGACTCTACACTTCCGGATAGTGGATTTGATAGCAAAACCAACATTCACATCTATCCCTTTCATAAGGACATAGACCAAGCACACTCTATCCCATGTTAGTTCAGTGTAGTGGAGGCCTAGAATAAGGCTGTGCATGACAAGTTTTACCCATACACGTACTTCTTTGTTGAGATGAGCGTACGGGAATATGTTGTGGTAGCCCCGAAGCCCGTGGTGTACCTACTTTGCAGTCAATCTAGGCCCACACAAAGTATGTCGGACATCCCTGTATGGCGGTTGAATGTTCAAATCTATCAAGGGGGTGGTTGGCAGCTCTGGTGTTCCTAATATCTCATTTATTTCCATGGGAGATAGAGGAACATCAAACCCTTGGACTGTGATATAATGTGTGCATTGATCATGTTGATAGTTTGCATAGAACTCCCTTACCACGTGCAAATTGCACAGCTTTAGGTCAGCGAACAAGAAATGCATATTCAATTCCTCTATTCTACGCATTATTTGGGGGTAGTCTCTAGCCACTTTTTCCTCGTCTGTTGTCATATCAGATAGATAGCGAGACTCAGTGTGTCGCTTGTATCATTTTTTCCCAGTTGGATGCACTACTTTTATGCCAAATCGACGAGATTGGCCTTAAGTCATGGGTGGAGCAGGTGGTATAGAGAGTGCCCCTCTTTCTCTTTTCATGCTTCCAGGAGATGCAAGTTCCTTTTCTGGCATTCTGCTGGATGAAATTTTTGCTGCAAATAAGCCACCCAAAAACAACATGTAAGAATCTAAATGTTCATTCGAACTTCAGGCCCGAACCCCACAATTAAGCATTTCATTAGCATGCAAGTAATATGAAGGTACTCAGACTTCCCTTTATTTGAGTACTATGTACATGCATGCTAACAAACCAACCCACACTTCAAATTATCCACATGATGAGTTCAATACTACACAAATTCAAAATAGCCTCCTGTAGTCTAGCATATCCCCTAAAAATCAACCTACATGATTTAATACTACAAACCATTTTAACCCCAACTTTAGACCAATACCACATCACCCCAACTAAAGTAACAGATAAACTCATGATTAACCCAAAATAATATTCAAGTTCAAGAAGAAATGTGCATACATGATCACCATTACTACAAGTATGTTTTCATCCCAAAATTTGAACAATATAAACTTCACTTCACACTATTTTCAGAACCCACACCAACTTCACACATTACTTTATGCATGTTTACTCAAGAATTAAACACATATTATCATAACAATCACAACATCCAATTTCTTCTAATCATCAAAAGTAGGGTTTGGTTACAAGAACTTAACCCATAATCAGTTAACCACAACAAGCAATTCCTAAGCAATTTGACATACCCAACAAGTATTTCAATCAAAGAGCAGTGAAAATCAATCATATTAAGTCAAAACACAAGGCCCAAGAACTTACTTATGTAGATTTCAACCATTTATAGCATAAAAGTAGTTCAAGAACACATACCTTATTGGTGTGATGTAGAAACTCAACAAACTTTTTACTTGAATTGGAAGAGTGTGTCGCGGATTTGCCTTAGAAGAAAGGAATTTTGAGAGTTAAAGAGAGGAAGAAAATGGTTCAAAGTTGAAAACTAAAGTTGAATGGGTCTTTTTCGGCGTTTTAACACTAATTTCATCGGGTATACCCATTAAAAATGGGTTCAACCTGTCTTTTTAATAAAAAATCCCAAAACTTATCCCAGGTACGTGATGCAAACTTGTCGCGTACCTTACTGTTTAGCGTCCAAAAATTCCAAACTGCATTTTGTATTGAAATTAGCTAGGTCTGCGACGCGGACCTGGCGCGCACCTTACTTCAAAACTGTTCGAAAAATGTTTGAAAACATACTTGAGTAAAATTTGAACTGAAATGGAATAGGTCCGCGATCGCGGACCTCTCTGTGCAAGCTTCATCCAAATTTTTTTTTGTTTATTTTATAAACTAACTTATACACTAAAACAAAATAAAATTTTAGCAATCCCAAAAAAAAATCATTATAATTTCTAATTAAAAACATGTTACATTACCTTACGGGTTTTCTCTCATGCAAAATCTTATTTATCGTCGTGGAACGACTTAAGCCTTTATCTTTCATCCTCAATATCTATATCTTCCTCTTTACGATCCACATCATTACCAAAGTAATGCTTGACTCTTTGCCCATTAACTAGAAATGTGGACGTTTTTTAGGAGTTCCACAGTTCCACATCTCCATGAGGTGTCATACATATCACTTCAAAAGGGCCACTCCACTTGGATCTTAATTTCCTTGGAAAACTTTTGAGTCTAGAGTTAAGGAGAAGAACCTTTTGCCCTGGTTCGAAAGTGCGAGTGAGGATGTGCTTATCATGCCATCGCTTTATTTTTTCCTTATAAAGCTTGGTATTTTCATAGGCTCGAAGCCTAAACTCCTCCAACTTATGCAATTGGTCCAACCATTTTCTCCTTACTAAATCTGGGTCAAGATTCAACTTCTTGATTGCCCAATAAGCTCAGTGCTCTAACTCAATCGATAAGTGACATGCTTTATCAAATACCATCTGATATGGAGACCTCTCGATGAGTGTTTTATATGTCGTTCGGTATACCCAAAATGCTTCATCTAACTTCTCTGACCAATCTTTCTTTTGTGCACTCACAGTCTTTTGTAATATCTACTTTACCTCTCTGTTGGATACCTCGACTTGTCCACTAGTTTGCTGATGATATATTGTAGCCACTTTATGCCTCACTCTATACTTAGCCAAGATATTCTTCACTAATTGATTTATGAAGTGTGATCCTCCATCGCTGATAATTGCTCTAGGAGTGCCAAATCGAGTGAAGATGTGCATCTTGAGACCTTAGTCACAACCTTTGAGTCATTTGTGGGAAGATCTATGGCTTTAACCCACTTGGACACGTAATCTACTGCCCCTAAGATATACTGGTTTCCATAATATTATGGAAATGGCCCATGAAGTCTATGCCCCATATATCAAAAATTTCTACTTCCAAGATGTATCTCAATGGGATTTTGTGTCTTCTTTAGATGGTTCACATTCGTTGGCATTGCTCGCAGTTCTTCACATACCCTTCAGCATCTTTAAACAATGTAGTCCAAAAGAAATTAGATTGAATTACCTTATGTGTAGTGTGCTCTCCTCCATGATGACCATCATATGGTGATGAGTGGAAAATACCTAACTCCTGGCGCACCTCCATTTCTAGCACACACTTTCTTGTTATTTGGTCTATTCCCTGCTTGAATAAGTAAGGCTCATCCCATATGTAAAACCTAGCCTCATGCATCAACTTTTTCTTCTTTGTGAGGTTGCATTTGGGGGAAACACCCCTTTCACCAGGTAATTGACTATATCAGCGTACCATGACAATTTAGTCAACTCAAGAGATAAAAGTTGCTCATTAGGGAATTCTTCTTTGATCTGCATCTGTTCCCTAACATGTATCGAACTTTCTAGCCTGGAAAGGTGATCAGCAACTTAATTTTCACAACCCTTGCAATCTCTAATCTCGATGTCAAATTCTTGGAGCTACAGGATCCATCTTATGAGTCGTGGTTTTGCATCTTTCTTATTGAATAGGTACCCAAGAGTTGCATGGTCAGTGTAAATAATTACTTTAGTACCTACCAGATAAGATATAAACTTGTCAAATGCATAAACCAGTGCCAGTATTTCCTTCTCTATAATTGTGTAGTTGTCCTGATCAGAGTCAAGAATCTTGCTTGCATAATAAATGGAGTGGAAGATCTTTACTTTTCTCTATCCCAGTACTGCTCCCACTGCTGTGTCACTTGCATCACACATCAGTACAAAAGGTAGCTCCCAGTTAGGAGCTATCAGGATGGGGGCTTCGATCAGCTTCTTCTTTACAAGTTCAAAGGCTTGCAAATATTTATCATCAAAAATAAATTTTTCCTCCTTTTCTAACAAGCTGCACATGGATCTTGCAATCTTTGAAAAATCTTTAATGAATCGCCAATAGAATCCAGCATGACCTAGAAAACTATAGACTCCTTTCACTGAAACCGGTGGTGGAAGGTTCTCAATTACTTCAATTTTAGCTTTATCTACCTATAAACCATCTTCTGAAACTTTGTACCCCAACACAATACCCTTCTTTACCAAGAAATGACATTTCTCCTAGTTTAAGATGAGACTTGTTTCCTCACACCTTGCTAGTACTTTCTCTAGATTTTACAAACAAATATCAAAAGACTCTCCAAAGACTGAAAAGTCATCCATAAAAATATCTACAAACTCTTCCACCATATCATGAAATATAGCAATCATGTACCTCTGAAAAATGGTAGGAGCATTGCAAAGACCAAATGGCATACACTTAAATGTATATATCCCATACGGGCATGTGAACGTTGTCTTTTCCTGGTCTTCCAATGCAATGATAATCTGGTTGTAACCCGAGTACCCATCCAAGGAAATAATAGTATTCTTGGCCTGTTAACCTGTCAAGCATTTGATCAATAAATGATACAGGTAGTGATTTTTTCTTATGGCATCATTTAAATTTCTGTAGTCTATGCATATACGCCAATTAGTTACTGTTCTTGTGGGGATTAATTCATTCTTCTCATTAGTCACCACAGTCATTCTCCCTTTCTTTGGTACAACTGAACTTGGCTTACCCACTTACTGTCAGAGATTGGATATATTATGTCTGCATCTAGCCACTTAATTATCTCTTTCTTCACCACTTCTTTTATGATGAGGTTCAACTGGTGCTGTTGTTACACACTAACCTTATATCCTTCTTTCATGAAAATATTATGCATGCACAAAGCGAGGCTGATACCATGAAGATCAACCATTTGCCATCCAATTGCCTTTTTGTGCCTTTTTAATACCTCAAGTGTCGTTGTGACTTGCGCCTCAAACAAAGAAGATGAAAGAATTACAGGTAATGAATTCACTCCAAGAAAAGAATACTTGAGATATGCTGGAAATTGCTTCAACTCCAAGTTAGGAGCTTCTTCTAGAGATGGCTTGGGTAAAGGACCCAATTCTCTGTTCAATGGTTCCACATTCATTTTCCACATGTTGATATTTGGTATATCAAGTACACTAGCCAACTCTTTAGCTTCTATGTTCTCTTCAATATCTTGACCTATCAAGGCTCTTTTCAAAGGATCTTTTACTAAGATGCATTGAGCTGAGACTTCCTCATCAATGATAGTTATAGCAGACAGTTCTTCATAGACTACAGGCAATTTCAGTGCCTGATATACATCGAACATCTCTACTTTATCATGTGCTTTCATAGTCAATCTACCTGCAGCTATATCAATAAGTACACCAACTGTTGCTAAGAACGGATGCCCCAAGATAAAAGGAATATCAGGGTCAGGCTCAAAATCTAATACAACAAAATCAACAGAAAAGATGAGGGATCCCACTTGAACTAACATATTCTCAATAATACCATCAGGTGTAGCTACAGAACGTTCAACTAATTATAACAAAATAACTATTGATTTAAGTTCTCCCAGACCTAATTTCTTAATCATAGATCTAGGCATCAAGTTTATACTAGCACCAAGATCATAGAGACCTTTTGTATTACTGTACTTACCAATAGTTACCTTTATAGTGAAACTACCTGGATCTTTTTTTTAAGCTGGAAGCTTAACTTTGTTTAAGATTCTTGAACTACACTCTTCAGTGAGTGCCACTGTTTCAAATTTAGCTAACTTTCTCTTGTTGGCCACAATATCTTTGACAAACTTGGCATATTTTGGAATGCTCTGTAACACATCAATTAAAGGTAAGTTAATTTGTACCTGTTTAAGCATGTCTATGAATTTTTCAAAACATTCCTCCTCTTTATTCTTTTTAAATTTTTGTGGAAATGGGGGAAGTGGTTTTATTTTCTGCTCTTGCTCCATCTGTGATCGGCTAGATTCACTAGCTTCAATTTCCACAGCTTTACCTTTGCCTTCACTACCTTTGCTTTGTGGTGCTAGATTAACTAATGCTCGTCAACTTTGAGTGCTCACATAATTTACCTACTTAGGGTTTTGATCAGTGTTACCTGGTAAACCGCCTTGCGGGCGCGAATTCTGTGCACTAGCTAGCTGTCCCACCTGTTTGTCTAAGTTTTGGGTAGTGATTTGGTATTGACGCATATCTGCAGCTAGCTTAGCTTGGTCATTCATGAGTTTTTTAAGCATGTCTTCCACACTCATATTTTCTGCACCGCTTGATTGTTGGTTACTCTAGTCTTGTTGGTTATAGTGTTGGCCTCCTCTTTATAATCTATATGGACTGTGGCCTTGATTTTTGTATTGTTGCCCGCTCCCTTGTGGTCTGAATTGTGTTGGCCTTTGATGTTGGTTTTGCTAATTTCCACCCCATGAGAAGTTAGGATGGTTTCTCCAATTTGGGTTGTAAGTATTTCCATAGTTCTGATTACCTCCATCCTTAGGTACATTTTCCAAAAAATTCACCGACTCAGGATTAGCTCCATAATATTCTACCACATGTTCACTACTGCCATATACCTCACACCACATGTGTTGTTAATGAACCATATTCACCGAAGCTTGCTGCTGTCTTTTTGCTACAATATTGAAATGTGTTGTCATTATATTTTGCATTGCTGTAATCTATGCCGTCAAAGCTGTCACCGCATAAACTTCCAACATGCCTGCTTGTTTTTGAACCACATGCCTAGAATTTCCTCCATTCCACTCAATATTTCCCTGATATATGTGATTAAGCAATGTATATAGCTCATCATAGATTTTATCCAATGCTTGTCCACCTGCAGCAGAATCAAGAAGAATTTTGGTGTTGGGTTCCAACTCTTCTATGAAGGTACGGACCAACACCTCATTAGCTTGATGATGGTGAGGACAACTAATGAGTAAAGATTTAAACCTGTCCCAAGATTGATATAAATTTTCTCCAGATTTTGCTTAAAGCTTAAAATTTTAGCCCTCAACTTAGTTGTCTTCCTCGAAGAAAAGAACCTGATAAGAAACTTGCGAGCCAAATCAACTACCTCTTAGCTTCCCTTAACAAAGAAAAGAGAAACAATGTTAACCTCACATAGTCAAGAGATACCCCATTAGGCGTATAAGTGTCGCTAATTTTCCAAGAAATTCTGGATGTGAACTTGAGGATCTTCATGAGGCAAACCTGTAAACTGCCTATTAGAGTGCAACAACTGCACCATGTTCTGTTTTAATTCTGGCGGTTTCTGAATACTGGAGGTAACATTCACTGTGAGTGGGACTGCCATATCATGTACTGTCCTGGCTGCCATCTCCACAAAGACCTCTATAGGCACTTTGCTATTATCACCCAGATTTACCTATGGTACGGGATATAGAGCAGTTGCTCTCCTTCCTTGCTGATGCAGAAATCTTTCAGGCTTAGCTAGCGTCTCTACAATGTTTCCACTTCTATCTAGTATGCTTTTTTGAGTTCTCCTACCAGAAATAACAGCTAAGATCAAGTTGTTAACACAAACTTAAATAATAAAGAAACTTTGCAAAGAAAACTATTGCCAAATTAAACAATGTTCCTCGGCAACGGCGCCAAAAACTTATTGCATCCAAATGCACACACAAGTGTATGTGGTCTCAAAAGTAATATAGTGACCCTTTTTAAGAGCTGGATATCGAACCCACAGGAAAATGCAATCAGGCATTAGTTAGATTTTTAATGAATCCAATTATTCATATGTATTTTCAAAGAGTTGAGTTCATTTATGTCTATAAAAATAATTATAACAATACGATATGGGAAAATGATTCAAAGATATTAGAGAAATTTTATCAATATAAAGAAGAGTCTTGGGTTGTAGCACTCATAGATTTCCAGTCTAACATCATTTACTTTGTTATTCAATGATTTTTCAATTACTGATTTACAGAGTTGATTTTACAATTATGATCTTTCGACCTCTAATTGCCTACTTTTGTTGACAACTTAACTACATCATTGAGCGGGGATAAGCATGAACCAACAAAAAATCATTAATCATATCATCATATTTAGTAACCAAACATGGTGTATATATATGTGTCATATTGATTTTATACACGAATTATTCTAGACAATTCTAGAAAAAACATGTTCCTTATATTCTAGTGTTCTATCCCCTTTCTGTCTTCCATGTTTCGGGTGGACAATAATTTTTTTCTAATGGTAATCAAGCATTAAAATAATCCAAATAAGAATAATCACATACAAATCCCATTTTCAACCAAAGAAAATAAGATTTAAACCTTCATCTTGTGGCTACAATCCAAGAACAAGGAGATTTAGCCGCTCATAGTGTGTAACATATTTACATCAATCATTAATAACATAAAAACTTGAATTCAAAATGAAAGAAAAGAAGAAAATATCACCAAAAGTAGCTCTTCCTTCGTCTTCCTCAACTCTAAACCCGATAATCTGATCTACATTTTAATAAAATATGTAAAGGTGCTATTTATAGCAAAAAACACGTGGAATTAAAGTAGACGCACTAAAGTTCGCGACGCGGACTTGGTTGAGTTCAGTGCATTTTTTCATTTCCTATGTCGGCAAGAATTTGTGCTATCTAGAACCAGGTCCGCATCGCGGACCTAGCGTGCACCATTGTTTCATTGAATAAATTTATGTTTTGGAATTAAATCTCAGAAGCTAAGTGCGCAACATAGACACACTTCATTATAATGTATTTTCTTCACATTGTGTTACCAACTTCTCTTTTGAGCTCCACTTTCTAACTGATCATGTTTTGAATGTTCATTCTTTTCCAATCATCCTTGAAAGTGTCTAATAACATTGGTTGGTTACAACAATACAAAAATTTCAATAATATGAACTAAATTCTTGGAATTTGCTCTTAACTGACTAATGAATTATGTGTTTTATGGTGCTATTTGACATTTAATTTACCCAAGATCAAAGGTCATTACATCCTATCATTAATAAACAACCTCTTGAAGTACGAATATTAGCTTAAATAAATAAGGGCGTTACAATGGTGCATAGCCAGAAGACCTCTTTTGAAAGAATGACCAGTTGCCATTACCATTCTTCTGGTGACTGGGCTCAAGTCCTGCTGACTTTGCCCTCTTACTCTGTTACTCCTTTTTATCCTTCATCTTATCCATCTCAACTTATTGTACAAACACCATAATTCTGGATGTATCCATATCAAAAATGAACAAGGCATCTTTGCACTCCTTTTTCATATATGTGGCTAAACCGAAGACAAACTTCCTCGTCTTGGACCTCACATCTGGGACCATCTCTGGAGCATACCTGGATTGTTGAATGAATTTAAGATTGCACTCCTTTACTATTAACCTTTACTGATTTAGATTCATAAACTATTCCACTTTTGCCTCTCTCAACTCTCTGGGAAGAAATGGTCAAAGAACGCACCCTCGAGCTCGTCCCATATAGCTGGCTCAACATCTTTACCACGACTATCTTCTCACTGGTTGTACTGGATGTTAGCTATGTCCTTGAGCCGATAAGAAACAAGCTCAAATCCCTCAATCTCGGTAGCATGCATAGCCTTGAGAATTTTTCACATATCATCGATGAAGTTCTAGGATCATCTTCAACCTTGGACCCTGAGAAGACAGGTGGATTCATTCGCAGAAAATCTCTAAGTCTCATAGCAGCTGAAGACTCTTGGGAGCGAGAGCTAATGATCGGAGTGCTTTGATGGCCTCACTAAGTAGCCATCAATAGAGTGAGCATATTGATTGCTCCTCTGAACTCTACCTCAGAAGTTAGGGAAGGCTATGGAGTAGGTGTATGTGAAACCTCCTAAGGTCCAATATCAGCATCTTGGTCAGACACACGAGCTCCATTCATAGTCCGCATTCTTAATGGTGGAGGCATGGTAGTCGGGGGGATCTCAGTGCTGGATACGTTCCTTTAATTAATGGTACGCTTTGGAAGAATGATATGAAAACGTGTAAACAAACAAGTTAGAAGAAACCTTTATAGAGTTAAACTCTATCTCACGAATTTAGAGTATGAAAAAAGTGTGATACTTCCTAATGTCCTGTAGCCTCCCTATTATAGATGTACCATTTTTCACACTGATAAAAAGGACTCTACTAGACACGTCTTCATATACATTCTGGGATTCTTAAACTTTGAGCTCTGATGCCAAGTTTGTCATGCCCCAAGTCTACATCCTAGGCGTGACCGATACTCAAAAATCATTGTTGGTCCCAAGCAAACCCTTAGCCTGACTAACATCTAAGCAGAAGACTTAAGTTGATTCAAATGCGTAAAAGCAGTGAGCATTTTAAATACTTAAAACATAAACTCATAAAGACTGTCTGAAAATACTCTGATTATCTAAAAGCGATGTTTAAAACACAATCTCAAAAACACTACGAAGGGGTGATATCCTTTCAGATCTGATGAAATTGAAAGAACTAATCTAATGGCATATCATAAGTTTCATCGTCTTGTATATGTATAAAATAGATGGGGATCTACACCAGAAAAGGAGTTTACAACCGGTTCCCATATAGACACTTTCACTCACTACCTAAAAGGGCTAGCTATATCAGAGTCATTATGTTAGAGTTGAGTCAAATAGCTTCTCATTTGTTATGGCTCGATCCTTTTATGGCGGATATTGGTGCGCGAACCTCTTTCTTATATACATTTTTTTTGTTTGGGTTAGATATATACAAATAATTTTAAGAAAATATTTTACTACTTGCATACCAAAAATGAAAATCTTCAAAATTGAGAAATTAAAAAAGAAAAAGAAAAAAGAAAAGAGTTTAATTGGTAAGAATGTCATATGAAATTAATTATTTGAATTTGAAGTTATCTTTTGCTAAATATTTGCCAAGGTGGAATTTTTTGTCTATGTGAAATAGCATGTGACAAGGTTTTTAAATAAAAGCAATAGTGTAGGACACAAACCAACTTATATATTATTTGAGATATGTTTCTCAAACTAATGAATGACAATTCAGCTATGAAACTCACACTCCCATTAATTTAGATATGAACTCAGCAAAATGAAATAATTTAGGTATATTTTTTAACAATTAACTCTTATATATATTTGTATATATGCTAAAAACTATTATTATTAGAGAATGAAGGGTCCAAATAGTCCTGACTTCTATAAATTAAGGACCATTTTGATAATTTTCTCTGTAAACAGAAGGACCATTTTGATAATTTTCTCTGTAAACAGAAGAAGCATAGAGAGAGGTATAGAGAAAGGTTTGTCAGCTTGAAAAAATGCTATACTTAGTTTTCCTTTTGAGTTATGTTTGTTTGTGTGATCTAAGCTTTCCCAATTTCAGAGTCGAAGAAGAAGACGAGCAGTATCAGAACTGATGCGCATTGCACTTTGCTTTTGGTCCTTGTGTCGGTGAAGGATTGGTTGTAATTGGGCAAGTGGATTTCTTTATTGCGTATAGCTGTTTACACTACACCGCTTTATACAACGGTCCCTACTGCCAGTGTCCGTGAGCCTCACAGCCATATTACTTGCAACTTCCATTCCCTTCCTCCCCACTTAGCAATTTTGCTGTTCCCCACACATTGTTTGAACTATTTTACCCAATACTTTCTTTCTATCGAAATAACTGAAATTGCGTCCTCTGTTTAAGGTCTACATGCACGGCCTAAGCCGGCTAGGCAATGGCGTGAACTCGCCGTCTCCGCCATCCTCCCCCCGTTTCCGTCATACCCGGAATAAGAACACTGATGTATGTGGTAGTTTCCCCGGTGGTAATTGTCAAGTAAAGCTGCAGAATTTTGCAGAGAAGTTAGGTTTTATGATAGTATCTGCTGTATATAGGCGAAGAGGGGTGTTACTTTTTGCTCCCTTGTTGTATATATCTGGAATGTTGTTATATATGGGTGCTTTAGGCTTTGATGCATCTGGTACAAGTGGTGGGGGCACCGGGCTGGCGCCACTTGGATCAGTTTACAGGAGCCCACAAGTTTTTGAAAAGCTCTGGCCATTAATGGAGGCTGAGAACAATGGAAGCTCCAATTTGGTAATCTACTTAATCATTTGTAGTATGTACTTCTCTTTCACTTCCGAGGTTTTCTTTTAGTGTGATTAAATTTCTGATATGATGTTACATTTTAGTTGGCTTGTTTGGTTAGATTCTGGAACCACAATTTTTTGAACATGAAAGCTTAGAAAGGTAACTTGTGAACTTTAATCAGGAGAAAAAAATTGAAGTGTAATGAGTTTTTAGTGGCACGTGTCCCCTATTAGATTTTCTGTCCATTTTGTATTTTGCCTTACTGCTTTGCTGTGAATGTTGAAAGTATAAGTTATATTGCTTCTAATGTACTACCTTAGTTTGTGTTTATGATAAAAAATGTACTAGCTTAGTTGTAACAGTAGCTTAAGATATTTTTCAGGTTGTTATTAAGTTAGTGACTTAGTTACATGTTAGTGAGTTGGTTAGATGATTAGTATAAATAGCTCGTGTTAGTTCCATTGAGTTAGTACGATTTCCATTTGAGCTCACTTTTCCTTTCTTCTTTGTCTAGCTTACTGAATACAATTTTGGGTTCCTTTTTCTGGGATAATCCATATTTGAACAGTGAATTTAAGCTATATAGATGGACAGCATAAAGTGTTTTTTGAAATTTGGCTTTGTACTCAGACATTTTGGTAAACGGGAGTAGAATTGAGCTATCTGAGCTTGATTTACATCTTGAAAGTTTTCCTATATTCATCAATCATCATTGCTTCCCATGTGAGGAGTATTATCCAGAATATTTCAAGATTTTTGCATAGGTATAAATGGGAAGTTTGGGTTAGCTGGTAACAGATATGTGAGAAATATAGGAGAAAAATATTATTGAATTGTGTATCTACATTATTACATTGAGATCCTATTTATAGACAATACATTAAACTCCTTTTATAACTGGGACACTACATTACAATCCTTTCTCAAGTAGGATTCTATATACTAATCCTTTTCCAAATAGGATTCTATATAATATTCTTGTTCCTATTCCTATTCTAACAAGGTGATAATTTGATCCTTAGTGGGGTAAAATTGATAATTTTTTTCTTCTGTCTTTATGTCTTCCTAAACAATTTATTTCACATAGTTCTTTTTGCGGTGTGTATATGGAATATAACTTTTGAGTTTGTAATGGGTGGTTATGTGATTCTTAATTGGTAAAAGTAACGTTTATTGACTCTTTCTTTATGTATTCTCTAAATAATTCTTTTGCAGATGTCTTTTTGGCGAATATTTGTTATGAAAGTTCATAGCACTAACCCAAAAGTTTGTTTGGTGTGAATGATGCAGTTAACAAATGTGTGGAATCCTAAGTTGCATCAAGTTTGGAAGCCTTGTATTGCCCGTACTGTTTCTCAAGAAGGTTTTAATTTTTTTTTCAGCCAGTAGCAATGTTCCTATTATTTGTCTATTTTTCTTGCAATTAGTGTTTAATACTCTTAACATTGATATTGATGCAAAGCAGTATCCTTCCTTAGTCTCAAAGTAAGATCGCTAATGTTTGAAATTGCCCAATTATTGCTTTCAAGAGTTAAGGATGGTTAGCTACCATGCCAAGAACATATCAAGAAAGTATCTCTGGTTCTTCTTTCTCCAGTTCTAACTCTCCGCCCCCATCTGTCCTTTCACCCTCCACAGTGGCATTGAAGAAATCTAAATAGGAAACTATTTGGATTTCTCTGATTTGCTAGGGCATATAGGACAGCCTAGTGGTGGGAAAAAGAGCCCATATTTTGTTAACCTGCCCAACCTGTCCATGTTTCAATGGGTTGGGTGAGGGATATTTTATATGGGTAAAATTTGGGTTTCAACCCATATTTAGCCCATAGAAATATGGGTAAATAGTGGTAAAATATGGGTAAACATGGATTTGCTACAGTTGTTCATAATTTTCAAATTGTCGTTATTGAAGTTCTATTTTCCACTGTTGCTACTTTCTGTATCTGGTACTAGTATTATATTTTTCTCTTTCTTCTATCTGTTTTACATGATTAAAAATGGCGTGTCGATTGAATATGATGGGAATTACTTTCTTTTTTGGGTTTAAAACTATCAAAGGAAGAATTCATATTTTGGTGTTAATAGGAAGTAGTGTTATCAAAGGTGAAAAGCTCAAAAAACTCTAAGGTCCGTTGCGGCTTTAAGCACAAAGCGCAAATAAAGCGTGGGCTTTAATAAAAAAAAGGCGCAAAGGGAGAAAAAAAACAAATATATATGTTTAGTCCAAGACTAATAATTATAAACATGAATGACAAATAAATGACCAAAGAAATTGAAAACAAATTATGATAAAGTGAAATATCAATTGTTTAGTGTCACTTCTTAAGAAGAGGCTCATTGACAAGGAAATGTTTACCTTAGAACCTCGATGACGACACTGAAGTGCACATAAAGCGAGGCGAAGCGCTCAACACGTTTTGAGCCTCGCTTCAAGGCTTAAGCGCGCCTTTGACTACACTGATAGGAAGTTGAGCACTTGAACAGTACATATGCATGAAAGTCAATTTTAATGGAGATATGCATTCAACGTACTTCTGCCAAATATCATGTGTGGTTAGGTGTTTACTTGCAAAAATATAAATAAAATTCTATGCTAACAAATCCATTTATTATAATTTTATGATTGCTACCTAGTATTATGTAATTTCAGACAGAACTATTGGTTTTTTCTCCACTTCCATGGATGGCAATAGGGCGTGGAGGTTGTGGGGGCAAACCTCTATAAACCCTCGTAGACTTCAACCCGTCCCGCATGGCAATTTCTATTTCCAACCTGCCCCACCTCGCCCTATATAATTTTTTTAGTTTTTTTTAAGTGAATTTGACAGTAAAGTATGGTAGTCATAAAAAGAAAAAAATCACTATCCTGCTAAGTCGTATTAATTAATTTATATTGTTATAATTCTTTATTAAAAAAAAGTTATTCTTTCACAGATGAAGCTTATGTACAGTTTCTTTTTCCAATTTCCCTCAATCTCCTAGACAATTTCCATTCTTTCTCCTCTGGTTTGCAGCATTTTACTTCTTCCCCCCCCCCCCCCCCCAATACTAGTGTAATACTTTGAATAAGGTGTTAAATAAACATGCTTAGGTCAGTATATAATTTGGGGAAAGTGTTAATTAAATATAACAATAGTTTCTTACTATTTACTCTGATATTGAGCACGACCAATAATTTATTTATTACTATTCCAAGCAAATTCTAGCTAATCAACATATCTTAATAATTCTTTAGTGCTATATTTAATTAGTTAAATTGACTGCCCTTAATTCCTAATAAAATGTAACTAGAATCTCTTTATATTTTGAGGAGAAGATTAAGTTTTTCTCCCGTAAGTGTCAGGTTTGAAGTGTGAAGGGAGGGAACCCATGCCCCGCCCCCCCACCCGCATAAAGCCATACCTGCCCTGTCCTGCATAAGGCAAAACCCGCCCTGTCCCATTGCCATCCCTACCACCTTTTTCTTCTGCTTCTTTTTTTTCTTCTTCTTCTTAGTGTACAGTAGTATTTTTCAAATGTATAGCCATTGAAATGTAATGCTTTGAAGAAATTGAGAAATTTCAAATATAGAAAGCGAGATTAATCAAATGGGTCTGGAAAACAACGAAAAATCACTATTATTGCAAAATTGATCTTTTAGATTTGCTATTCTTTTGACAAATTAATGATTGAGATTTGTTCTTGATGATATATAAAATGAATTTGTTTCAAATTTGAGCTTATTTGGAACAAATTTTGGTTCTTGAATTGTTGAAATTTGAAGATCAGTTTTTGTTTAGGTTTTCCACTTTCGGCTTAAGGAGATAAATTTGAGTTAGGACTATTTTTTACCCAACACGTTTTTTACCCCTATTAATATGGGTGGGCTGCAACAGCACCAATTTTCGTCGAATCCATTTTCAACCCACCCATTTGCCACTACTAGGTCTTTGGCTGCCCTTGTTGAATATCCAAAATAACTTACCTTATGTCTTTGTAAAGAAATTCTGAATTATTAATGTCTAGTAATATATTATTTTTGTGCTTCAAGGTTTCACAGAACTGCCAAAGTCGAATGGCTACCTCATAATTGAAGCAAATGGTGGATTGAACCAACAAAGGTTATCGGTATGTTCTTTCGATTTTTTTTTTTGGTCTGATGGATTACCATCTTGAGAGAATTTGTAAACATATGAAAGTTTTAATTTTCCCTAAAGTTGGTTTACATTTGTTTTTGGCTCTAGTTTAGTGACTGCATAGTTTTGTTGCTCTGAAATCCATTTTGGTGGCAGGACTTTTGTTCACATGCACTACAGATTAGCTAAATGTTGTATTTAAATTATTTCAGTTTAGGCCATTTCAGTCGTTCACTTTGGGGAATTCAAATAGTTAAATTATCCTTCAATTAGTGGTAGCAGCGAAGGTTCCTGACTCAATTCTCTGCTCCAATATTATTTCTAAAAATTGTCTTTATTAGCTTGAAAAAGTTACTACAGAGACCGCAGTTTTATAATTCTGAAGGAATTATTATAAAAAGAAAATAAAAGGTGAACACAGCAGACAAACTATTCATAATAGAATAAGAGGAAATGAATGAAAAAACAAGTTGAACTGCTAGTTGACGGGAGAGAGTAAGAGAAATGCTTTTCGCTCCTTATTTTTTTTTTTTTTTGAGAAAGTTAACTGAAAAGTAGGGGATTTTTTTTGTTGAATTTAGTAGGAGGAAACATTAATTCTCATTCATATGTTGCTTTACAATCTGATACAGTTTTTATAGGAAAACTATACACAATAATAAGGAAACTAATGTCTAATCTCGAGGGATTCTAATTTTTGCACTCAAGGGATTAGTTTCCTAAAATACTGACAGCAACGAAAACAACTACTACGCCTCAATCCCAAGTTCCCTAAAATATCAAGATCGTATAATCAAGGATCCTGATAAATTAGGAACTATCTTATATGAAAAAGTTCAACAACTAAACGTAGAAGAGTACAGTAGATTCTTGACACTCCCCAAAGCTGGAACATAGACATCTATCACTCCCAACCTGTTAATTAGAGATTCAAAACTTGGCTTACGCATTACTTTAATGCTAATGTCTGTAAGTTGTTGTGACATTAATTAAATGGCATATGTTGAAGTCCCACATTAAGTGGGACGAGGAATTTGCCTCCTTTATATGATCTTGGGCAATCCTCACCTTTTGAGCTAACTTTTGGTTTGAGTTAGGTTCAAAGTCTATTTCTTTATGGGGCAAGTACATAAGTAGCCATTCGGTTGAAATAGTGACAACAGGATGACCTCATAAAATTAAAAGACATACTGTAGCCAAAATGTATATTATACACTATATATACATTTATTATATACTTCATATATACATTTATTATACACTTCATATGCACTATGAAATACACTTTTCATACAATATTATATCCATATTATATACTTTTTTATCAGTAGCCACTGTAGGCACCGTACTCCACACCCATTTTCTGTAAAATAATTGTGTATATAAAATGTATAATCAACATATACTACTTGCATAATATACACACACAATTTAGAAGCATATTATACCGTTATTATACATGGTTTACACAATTTATAAGTGAGGACAAACTTAGTTGGAAAAAATATATTCTCCAGTAGTGTCTTTTAGATCTGGTTAATTTTAGATCTGGTTAATTTTCAGTTAGATCTGAAATTTTTAAGAGTGTTTCCAGTGAGATTCACGATGATGTGTTGATGTGAGGAACAAAGAAGATAAGGAAAAGAGCATGTGAGTAGAGATTCTTACCTGTTTTACATTTTTAAACCGCCGGTAGCGAGATTCTTTCCCGTTTTGCATTATCTTAGCTATGGAGGGTCTCAACTGCATGATTAGGAAAGCAAGTGAGAACTGCTGGTTGCAATGTTTCTGTGCAAATGCAAATAAGGAGGGGGATGCTATGGAGATCTCACACCTGTTATATGCAGATGATTCCTTGTTTTTTTGTGGAGAAGAAGTAAATCAAATTAGACACTTGAGGGACATTTGAACCATTTTTGAGGGCATATCAGGACTCCATGTCAATTGGCACAAAAGTTGGTTATACACTGTTAACCAGGTCATTAATATGCATGTACTTGCTGAGAACCTAGGATGTCAGGTGGCCTCTCTCGCAACAAAAACCTTGGAATGCCTCTTGGTGCAAAGAACAAAGTGGGGGAAGTTTGGAGTGAAGTACTAGAAAGATGTGAGAGAGTTGACAAGATGGAAAAACCATTATCTATCCTTGGGAGGCAGAATAACTCATCAAATCAGTGATGGATGCACTCCCTACATATATGATGAGCTTATTCCCAATCCAAGCAGTATAGAGAAGAAAATCAACAAATCAAGAAGAGTCTTCCTTTGGCTGGGCAATAAAGAGAAGCGTGGATATAAAAAGAAAATCAACAAATCAAGAAGAGTCTTCCTTTGGCTGGGCAATAAAGAGAAGCTTGGATATAATCTTGTTAAATGAGATGTAGTGTTAGCAAAATTCAAGGTGGTTTGGGTATTATGAAGTTGAGTGTGCAGAATGCCAGCTTGCTGAAGAATTGGCTATGGAGGTTCTGTGGTGAAGATTTGGCTCTGTGGAGGAGATTCATATCACAAAAATATGGTCTCCAAAACAGTTGGATCACTGAAGAAGCAAATGGTATCTTTGGAATTTGTTGCTAGGACTCTTCAAAAATGTCAACGGGTGCGTGTCATCTTGTTTTCTATATGCTTGTCCCTATCTGACCTTTTATCTTGTTTTCCTCTCTTGAGCCGAGGGTCTTTCGGAAACAGCCGCCCTACCTTTTAAGGTGGGGGTTAGGTCTGCGTACACTTTACCCTCCCTAGACCCCACATTGTGGGACTATACTGGGCTTCTTGTTGTTGTTGTAGAGTACTTTGGAGAATCCAACACGGGTGCGGCATCAAAAGGGAAGAGTTCGCGCAACTTAGCCTTTTGATGCTCTGTATGGAAGACAATCAAAAGATTGTGGCCATCCTTTATCCCCAACCTTTCCTTTAGGATTGGTGGTGGGGTGAAAACAAGTTTCTGGAATGAACTCTGGTTAGGGGAAGAAAATTTGAAGAACATGTTGCTAGACCTTTATATTTTGAGCATACAACAGATGGCCACTGTGGCATAGGTGTGAAGCCCTCAAGATTGGGATTTGATTTTTAGGAGGGCTTTGAATGACTGCGAAATTAGTAGAGTGGCAGGTTTACTATAGATACTAAATGCATTCCCAGGTGTTACTGAAGGTCTTGATGTTCCAATTTGGAAAATGCACAGAAAAGGGACATTTTTGTGAAGTCTTGTTACTGAAGCTTAAACTAATTCAGACAATGGAAATGGAATGGCCATGAAAACTAATTTGGAAAATCAAGATTAC
Source organism: Solanum dulcamara (assembly GCF_947179165.1). Classification (NCBI taxonomy): domain Eukaryota; kingdom Viridiplantae; phylum Streptophyta; class Magnoliopsida; order Solanales; family Solanaceae; genus Solanum; species Solanum dulcamara. Next base: position 51,129,203 of record NC_077237.1, on the reverse strand, counting down.
TCACAAGGTCTCAGTTTTCACTTGTTGGGTACTTAGGAAAGCATGTTTAACCCATGAAGTGTTTGAAAGAAGAGGTATACAGATTTGCTCAAGGTGTTGCATGTGTGGGAAAGAGGCAGAAGTTGACCGTCACTTATTCTTACACTACAAAACAACTATAAATCTGTGGGACATGTTCTAATGTATATTTGGGGTTAACCGGGTAATGCCCAAGACTGCTTTAGACATGCTGAGAGCCTGAGACAGTGGGACGGAGTGGGCAGAAGGAGAAGATTCAAAGAGGACTAGTGGAAATGTCTCCCAGCCTGCATTTGGTCGACATTGTGGAAGGAAGATATAAAAGATCCCATGATGGGAAACCCAGGAGCATCCAGAAAATCAAGATGAATAGCTTGAGTCTGTTGTATTCTTGGTGTAAACAGGATTTGGTGGGGGAGGTAGAAATGTTAGTGGAATTTATGGCTCAATTGTAAAGTTTTTTGCCCAATTTTTGGCTTGGAAATTACCCCCTGGGGGCTGTAAATCCCACCTAATCAGTCTTTTGCGGATGAGTTTTTTGATGTGAATGAAAAATTACCTTTATAAAAAAAAGATGTTCTTCATGTGGTGAAGGCATGATGGACCCACTAAAAGGACAACAGATGCAATGTCTGGTCAAGTCACAAGTGTGAGATAAGTAGATAAGCTTTCTTAATCTTTGGTACTGTGCTACAATGCCACATGCTATAGTTTCTTTTTTGTTCCGGACTTGCGATTGACATCAATTGGCATTTTTGCCGGTTTACATCTACTAAGTCTCGTCTCTTTAAGTAAGTTACTCACATAATTTTTATGTGAAACCGACACTCTTTTTTGATCAAGCTATCTCCATGCCAAGAAAGCATCACAAGCTCCCAAGTTCTTGATCTCAAACTTAAATGCCGATTTTTTCTTCAACAACTTCATTTCTTGTTGATTATCTTCGATGAGGAGGATGTCATTGACATACACAATCGAAATAACTGTCTTTCCTTCTGCGAGAGCTTTACAAACAAGGTATGATCTCCTTTCCCTTCAGATTATCCTTGATTTTTTACAACTTGAGTGACTTTCTTGAATCAAGTTCTAGGTGACTTTCATAGGTTTCACAATTATGGCAAGGTATCTTAGGATGATAACACCACAATTTGTTTTCTTATCATTTTCTAAGTCACTTCACATTGTAGCTAGAGCAGAGTTTTCTGTGGCAGGTTTTGGGTCATGGTCAGGTCTTAGCATGACTTTTCTGCTAGTTTCTTCCCCTCTAATTTCAGAAATGGCTTCTGGTATTTAAAGGTTTCTTCCCAAGAATCTTGTCCCTTCAGCAAAATCTTGATTTAGCCCCAGCCAAAAAGGAGAAACTTCTATTAATTTCAAAGAAAAAGATAAACTTTATCATCTCTTCGCTTTTCATGAACATTATAGCTAAAATTCATCATCATTACAATATTGGTCTAAGTGGGTGTTTGGATTGACTTATTTTAAGTGTTTTTTAGCTTTTAAGCACTTTTTAAGTTTTGGAAGTGTTTGACAAACACAAAAAAGACACTTTTTAAGGCTAAAAAGGTTTTAAAAAAAGCCAAAAGCCAAAAGCCAAAAGCCAAAAGTTGGGTGTTCCCAACTTATGGCTTTTAGCTTTTAACTTATAAGCCACTTAGAAAAAGCCAATCCAAATACCCCCTAACTCTTATGTGAGTTTCCACAGAATGAAGTACATAAAAATCTAGTTTCTTGTTATTAAACAAGTGGAACATAAGTTTGATAAAATAGCAAAAGGATTTTGATGAAAGCAAAACTACATACTTCATTATAAATTTAGACTAATTTATAGAGTTTACAAGCCAACTAAAATTAAGAAACCAACTCCGAAGGATTAGGGATAGAATAGAAACTAATTAACTGCTAAACAGTAAATAACTGCTCTACAGATAGAGAGAACTTGGACTGCTGCAGTTCTTATGTATTTTTCCAACACTCCTCCTTGCTTTAAGAGCTGCAAATTCCAAGTTTTTGCCTGAGAAGTTGAAATTTATTGCCTGATAAAGGTTTGGTGAAGATATCAACCAACTGCTCCTCATTTTTGCAATAGAGCAGAATCACGTCCCCATTTTTTGGCACTTCCCACAAGAAGAAAAGCTTGATGTTGAAGTGTTTTGTTTTCCCATGAAATACAGGATTATGAGAGATTGCTATTGCAGATTGGTTGTCCACAAATACTTCAGTACCCTTTGTTTTATTCATGTGCAGATCAACAAATATTTTCCTCAACCACAACGCTTGATTCACTGCTGCTGTTGCAGCCACAAATTCTGCCTCTGCAGTGGAGTGAGCCATAATGTCTTGCTTCTTTGAGCACCACGAAAAAATTCCTGAGCGAAGACTGAAGCAGTATCTAGATGTGCTCTTCATGTCATCAACAGAACCAACCCAATCACTATTAGAATACCCAAGTAGTTTCAGATCTAGTTTTTTCTAAAACTTGACACCATAATTAATGGTACCTTTGATGTATCTGATAACTCATTTTGATGCTTTTAGATGCACCTCACTAGACAAGTCCTCCTCCACTACTTTCGCTTTTTGCATTTTAAGCAACCCTTCATAGTGATAATGTCCGAGCCTCTTGTGCCATACTTCTGCAAAACTTTCTTAAACCACATGCTCCTCCTCAAATGGATTTAATGAGAAACTTTTGCCTCTCATTCTTACTTTAAACATTTCTTGATCTGAAGCATCCTTGATTAAGCCATGTTTATCTTCAAAATTTAATTTGTAGCCTTTTTCCATCAATTGAGCAACACTAAGCAAGTTTTGATCTATGTCAGGTACATAAAGCACATTAGAAATTGTTTTAGTACCTGAATGACTTGGAATAACAATGGTTCGTTTCCTCTCACAGGAAGATGGCTGCCATTACCTATTCTGACTTTAGTAATGGTCTTGGGCTTCAGTTCCTTGAAGAGAGACATGTCATTTGTCAGGTGATTAGTGCATCCACTGTCAATCAGCCAACACTCGCTTGATGATCTACTTGAAAAACATGTCGCAACAAAGAGTTGATCTTCCTCCTCTCCATCAACAATCTGAGCCTCTGCTTCTTGTTGTTGATCACTGTTCTTGCAAATGACAGCTTTGGCATTTACTGCATCTAGCATCAGGATTTCTCCAACATTTGTATGGTGGATGGCCTTTCTTGTTACAATGCTTACAAGGAGGATGACTTCTCTTTGAGTTTCCAGCTTTTCCTTTGGTATTACTTGCTGGAACGCCTTCCCCATTCTTCTTCTTCTATTTTTTTTGCCTCCATCTTGAGGCTTTGCAAACAATGCTCTCTTGGTATTTCCTTCTTCTCGCATGACCCTTCGTTGTTCTTGAGCCTGCAAAGCATTCAACAACTCTGCGAAGGTACTCTTGGACAGATCCTTAGTGTTTTCCAAAGTAGTTATGGTTGCTTCAAATCTTTCCAGCATAGTTACCAGAACTTTTTCAACAATACGTGAATCATTGAACATGGAACCAAGCAATCTTACCCTGTTTGCTATGTTCTAGAGTCTTTCAGAGTAATCTTTGATAGTTTCGGTTTATTTCATCTTCTGAATCTCAAAATATCTTATAAGATTAGCACTTGCATACCTCTGATCCTTTCATCCCCTTCGTATTCTGCCTTGCGATAATCCCAGATGTCTTTGGCTGACTTTAGAGAGATAATTCGAGTGAAAATTGAAGAAGATACTGCCTAAAATAAACAGGCCTTTGCCTTAGATTTTTTGGTTTTCCTTTCTTTATGGTTCTTGATATAGGCCATAGTAGGATTGTTAGGCAACATAGTTACTTCATAATTCTCTTCGACTGCCTCCCACATAGCCATGGCATCTAGATAAGTTTTCATCCTTACCTCCCAAATTTGATAATTATCACCATTAAAAACAGGTGGTGCCATTATTGAAAAACTTGATTCTGCTTCCATGATTGATAAACTTGCCTTGTTGATTTCAATCCTAGCTTTGATGAAACACCGACAGATCCCTCAAGAAATAAGTGCTCTGATACCAAATTGTGAGTTTTCAGTGAATGAAGAACATAAAAATCTAGTTTTCCTTGTTATTAAATAAGTGGAACATAAGTTTGATAAACCAACAAAAAGATATTGATCAAAGCAAAACTACACACTTCATTATAAATTCAGACTAATTTATAGAGTTTACTAGCCTACTGAAATTAAGAAACCAACTCCTAAGGATTAGGGATAAGATCGAAACTAATTAACTGTTAAACAGTAAATACCTGCTCTACAGATACAGAGAACTTGGACTACTGCAGTTCTTATGCATTTTTCTAACATCTTGCCAAAGTGTCACATTTCATTATAATACTCAATAACTTCTTAATCTCCTGGCCTAGACCTCCACAATTTAGTTTTAATTCAAATATTTGAAAGACTTCCTTTAACATATGAATAAGTTCCCCTAATAGCTTCCCATACATTTTTGCAATAGGAAGAAAAGGGTAGGGTTTGCCTATTGAAAGTTCCATGGATTTAATCAGCCAGGCAATGATAATGGAGTACTCAGACTCCTTTCGCCTAGTGAAGCGTTTCCCTTTTCAGGTTTCCTGATATATCCTCTCAGATATCCCAGCTATCCTATTCTGTCAACGCCCAACTTCAGGGTTTATGCGCATTCCAAGTAATTCTTCCCGTACAGCTTGTGTGAAATTGGCTGACATACTGATGACACGGATCTCCCCCAAAAATCATGATGCTTCTGAAATGTTCAGAAATCAAAGTGCTTTCTCCTTTTGCTGCCGCTGATATGCTACTTTGTGAAGTGGCCGTTTCAGCAATATATCAGTGGAAATCTTATTCCCACTTTGAGAACAGGTATAAATTTGCAAGAGGAAAAATTAGTTCTCATTCACATATTGCTGTACAATCTGATACAGTACTTAAAGGAAAAATATACACAAAAACCAGGAAACTAATTCTAATGTCAAGGATTCTAATTTCTGATCTCAAGGAATAGTTTCCTATAATACCAATGATCCTTAAATCAGGGATCCTGATAACTAAGAAATTATCCTTTCCTAGAAAAGCTCAACTATTAAAAGTCAAAGCTTACAACAAATTTCTTTGACATTTATTTATCTCATAAATAGATATTAGAAGGGTTAGTGGGTAACACAATTTAAACCTATTCAAAAGTCAAACCATTTACTAATTAATATCTGTACCCAAACCCAGTTTACATAGTGGATCAGATGGTTTATTTGGTGAAGATATCTTTTCCATTTCTACATGAATCACCTTTGAGAAATTTGGTATTCGTTTCAGCAAAGCTTGTTGAAAATTGCTTTTAGTTACCGTAGTAATATTTAGCATAGTAACTTTTGTCTAGGTTTAGGATGAATTTGAAATTTGAATTTTTATTAGGTTGTTTTAGTTGTTGAGATATTTTAGCTTTTTTGAATTTTGAATTGCAGATTTTCTGCATATTATATGCTCAATTTTACTATTTAAAATCCTCTTATGCTTAATAAAATAATTGATAGACATTTTCAATCAATACTTTCAACACTTTTACTGCACCATCTTTTAAAAAAACTAACAATGGTATCAAGAGCCTCATTGATCTTACGGAATCTGCGAGTTCTTTGGAAGATCTACTTTCAACCCATTTTTAATCTGCCAAGGCTATTTTCAACCCATTTTCAATCCGTGCTTATTTTCAACGCGTAAACTATTTTCAACCCATACCAATTTTTAACCCATTTTTCGACTATGACAAGCAACAGTGCTCTTTCAACGCCCCACAAATTTTCACCGATGAGAAGTATCGATTTTTGTCGGTGAGATTGAAATCATATTTTGAAACCTATGATTAATTGAATATTGTAATGGAAAAACAATCCATACGAATACTCCATACAAATCCTATTTATGCACAAACTCAAAAGAAGAAAGAGAAGAAGATAAAATTTTGGAAGTTAAAAAACAATCAAAACAATTCAACATCAACCATCAAAACAAAAATTGAGGAGGAGCAGTTTTTAAATTGCATTAACTAAAGCAAAGGAGTATTGGAAATTATTTTTAGTTACTGCAATAATTTTTAGTATAATAAGTTGTCTAGGTTTAGGATGAATTTGAAATTTGAATCTTTATTAGATTGTTTAAGTTGAGATATTTTAAATTTTTTGAATTGCAGATTTTCTGCATATTATGTGCTCAAATTGGTTATTTGAAGCCCTCTTATGCTTAATAAAAAAGTGAGAGACATATTCAATCAATACTTCCAACCCTTTTTTCTGCACCGTCTTTAAAAGAACCAACAAAGCTAGTGATAACCTTTTTCATAAGGTGAAAATAACATCAGTTTCATATTTTCACCATTCTAGGGAGGAAAACAGTTTCCATACCCTAATTTTGTTGAATATAGAAGCATAACTACTAGATATATTTTGAGCGGATTATACTATTGTGCATATTTTGACCATTTGCCATGTGGAGTCTAGGCAATTGAAGATGTCACTAATCATTTTAGTTGATCATGCAGCCACTTATTGTGTCTTAGTTACAGGGTAAGACAATGTTCTATTCATTTACTGTAGGATTGCTAAAACATGTTTTTTTTCTATGTATAAATTGCAGATATGTGATGCTGTAGCAGTTGCAGGACTACTGAATGCTACTCTTGTTATTCCAATTTTTCATTTAAATAGCGTATGGCGAGACTCTAGGTAAGGTTAGAATATTGTTGACTCGTGGCATTATTGTAATTTTTCTCTACTATTGCACATCTTTATCTATTGATGGATGCAAGAAACAGGTTGTTAGAATAGGAGTAGATATATACAATCCTACTTAGAATAGGAATAGAAATATGAATAGTAATAGAAATAGAAATAGTAAATAGTATCCTACTTGGTAAAAGATTGTATTGTAGTGTATAAATAGGGTCTCTGTGTAATAATGTAGATACACAATTCAATAATATTTTTCTTTAATATTTCTCACATGCTATCAGAGCAACTGTGAGAAAAATATCCCTGGAAATTAGGGTTACTGTGCAGATTTTCCGGCGACTGGACATTTAATTTCCAGATTCCGACAACCTATTTTGAGTTTATTTATATTTTTTTTTCTTTTTTTGAGGGGGAGAAATTCTGATTTCACAAGATGTCTTTGGGGTTGACACTTCTGGCAAAAAAATTATGGGAATTGGAAGTTCAAGCTCTATGATGACTTCTGAACCATTACTGCGAAGTTCAAATTATCTTGATTGGGCTTCCTCTTTTGAGTTGTGGTGCAAAGGTCAAGGTGTCCAAGGTCACTTAACGAACAAATCATGTGTGGTTGATGAAAAGGAAAAATCTATTACTGAAGGTGCAACAACCAAAACACATTGAGAGAAGGTTGATGCTCAATTATGTAGTCTCTTGTGGCGCTCTATTGATTCCAAGTTGATGCCCTTGTTCCGCCCTTTCTAGACATGTTATTCAATCTGGAAAAAAGGCTCGTGCTTTATATACTAATGACATATCTCGTTTCTGTAATGTGATATCTCGAACGACCAACTTAAAGAAACAAGAATCCGATATGTCTACTTACTTGGGACAAGTACAAGCAGTCATGGAGGAATTGAAACGTTGATACTCGTCACTACGAATGTGGAAAAACAACGAGAGCACAAACAAATGTTGTTTCTAGTTCTTACACTTGCTGGACTGCCTACTGACCATGATGCAGTGCGTGATCAGATTTTAGCTATTCCTACGGTTCCTACAATAGATGAGTTATTCTCTAGACTGCTTCATCTTACTGCGCCTCCCAGTCACAAAGACATTTCATCATCCACCGTTGACTCCTCTGTTCTCGCATCTCAAGTCATAGAAAAACCAACATATCAATCTATGGAGAATCGGCAAGGAGGAAGTCATTTTGGGAAACCTCGATCCAAGTGTAGTTATTGCCATAAGCTTGGACACACTCGTGACATGTGTTATACTTTGCATGGTCCACCTCCCAGTTTTGATCCTGTTGCTCTAAAGGAATATAATGAGTTTCTTCGAAATTGTGCAAGTATACAGACATCTCCACAAGTAGCCTTGGTTGCTCCGCCTGATCGACCATCCAATACTGCTGATATTGCTCAGACAGAATATGATGAGTTCCTTTAGTATCGAGCAAGCAAACGTTTCCACAAGTAGCCTCGGTTGCTCAGCCTGATGGTTCTATTGCTGGTAATTCTTTTGCTTGTGTTTAACAGTCTAATACTCCTGAATCATGGGTCATGGACTCAAGCGCTTCTAATCATAATACTGGTAACAAATCACTTCTGTCCGATATTGTTTATTCGCAATCTCTTCCTACTATTACTTTAGCCAATGGAATCCAAACAAAACCAAAAGGGGTTGGACAAGCCAAACCCCTATCTTCTGTCTCTCTAGACTCTGTTCTTTATGTTCCTGGTTCTTCTTTTAATCTGACATCTGTTAGTCGTTTGATGTGTGCCCTACATTGTGGCATAACATTTTTTTGATGATTTTTTTCTCATGCAGGACCGCAGTACAAGACAAATGATTGGCACTGGATATGAATCACAAGGCCTTTACTATTTTACCTCTTCAAATTCATTCACAGCATGCTCCGTTATAGATCCTCCAAACGTAATTCACAAACGTTTGGGACATCCGAGTCTATCCAAACTACACAAGATGGTGCCTAGTTTGTTTAGTTTATCCATATTAGATTGTGAGTCATGTGAACTTGGGAAACACACTCGTGCTACATTTTCATGTAGTATTGAGGGGCATTCAAAGTCTATTTTTTAATTAGTTCATTTTGATATTTGGGGTTTTAGTAGAGTTAGTTCAATCTTAGGATTTCGTTATTTCGTTAGTTTCATTGATGATTATTCATGATGCACTTGGGTTTTCTTAATGAAAGATCGTTCTGAGTTATTTTCTATATTCAAAAGTTTCTTTTCTAAAATACAAAATCAGTTTGGTGTTTCTATTCGTACTTTTCGTAGTGATAATGCCTTAGAATACTTATCCTCCCAATTTCAGGAGTTTATGACTCACCAAGGAATTATTCACCAAACATCTTGTCCGTACACCCCTCAACAGAATGGCGTAGCAAAAAGGAAGAATAGGTATCTTATTGAGACTGTTCGCACTCTTCTCATTGAATCCTATGTTCCGCTGCATTTTTGGGGCTATGCGGTCCTTGCATCTTGTTATTTAATTAATAGAATGTCTTCATCTTCTCTATCCCTCCCTCCACATTCCATGTTGTTTCCTCAATCACATCTTTACTCTATCCCTCCTCGTGTCTTTGGGAGCATATGCTTTGTTCATAAATTAGCACCCCCGTGCTCTCAAATGTATCTTCCTTGGTTATTTTCGAGTTCAAAAAGGGTATTGTTGTTAGTCGCCTGATCTTCGTCAATACCTTATGTCCACCGATGCAGTGTTCTCAAAGGAGAGTGCCTTTGCGCCTTTGGTGAATTGCGAGGCGAGGCGAAGCCCTTTCGCCTATTACAGGCAACGCGAGGCGACATTCAAAAAGGCGGTCAGAGGCGAGAAAATGGCGAAATGCGAGAGGCGAGGTGAGGTGTTGTAGGCGTCGCCTTTTTTTTTTTTAAATAGACCTGATTTAATAATTAAAAAGAAATATTAGGGTTTATTTGGAGTTTTGGGTTTCCGCGACTAGACTCCCTTTTTTCTCTCCAGTTGCAGTCGGCGAGCTTCTTCTCCAGCTCGCGACCCTCTTCTCTCCAGTTCATAGTCAACAAGTAAGTTTTTAGCTTCTTCTTTCTTCTTCAGTTCTTTCTTCTTTCTCCTCTACTTCGAGACAACACTTGAATTCAACCAACTTCTTTTTTTCTTCCTCTTTTCCTCTTTTTCTTTCATATGCAGTTATCACAACAGTGTTTTTAATGCTCTGTTTTAAACTCTTTTTAATCCTCTGTTTTTTTTATTTCTAGAGACTGGAGCTACTGACTACTATGCAATCTGCCTATATTTTAAAAAAAATTCGAATCCTTCTATATTTATTTCTGCCCTACTCAATTTAGTCTTATGAATTATTAAGTCATTCTAGTTCTAGACTTTTAGTATCTACTATTAGTTTTTGAATTGAAATATTTGCTAATGTATGTTATTGCTATTGAGATTTTGGATATTTATATATGCAATTAAATATTTTAAGAGTTTGGTATTAATTGGCGCCTCAATTCAAAAAGGCGAGCGCCTCGCCGCTAGGTGAGACAAACCCTTGTCGCCTTTTGCCATCCAAAACACTGTGCCGATGTCACATTCTTTGAATCTCAACCTTATTATACCTCTTCTGATCATGCCGATCTCTCTAAGGTCTTACCCATACCTCAGGTCTTACCTGTACCGACTTTTGAGGAATCTACGATTACTTCTACATCTCCAGTTGTAGTGCCACCACGCCTGACTTATCATCGTCGCCCTCATCTAGCACTAGTCCCAGATGATTCATGTCTATGCGTCAGACGCTGTTCCCACTGCGGACTTGCCTTCTCCTGGCCAATCGATAACACTTCAAAAAGGTATACGATATACTCGAAATGCTAATCCACATTATACTTTCTTGAGTTAGCATCGTCTATCATCATCCTATTATGCCTTTGTATCATCTTTGTCCTCTATTTCCGTTCCTAAGATTATAGGTGAAGCACTTTCCCACTCTGGATGGAGGCAGGCTATGATTGATGAGATGTCTGCTTTACATTTAAGTGGTACTTGGGAACTTGTCTCTCTTCCTGCAGGTAAATCTACTGGTGGTTGTCGTTGGGTTTATGTAGTCAAAATTGGTCCTGATGATCAAGTTGATTGATTTAAGGCTCGCCTTGTTGCCAAAGGGTATACTCAGATATTTGGACTAGATTATAGTGACACTTTTGCTCCCGTGCCTAAAATAGCATCTGTGAGGCTTTTTCTATCTATGGCTGCTGTTCTTCATTGGCCTCTTCATCAGTTGGATATTAAGAATGCTTTTCTGCATGGTGATCTTGAGGAAAAAGTTTATATGGAGCAACCACCTATTTTTGTTGCTCAGGGGGAGTCTAGTAGTCTTGTATGTTGATTGCGTAGGTCACTCTATGATTTGAAACAATCTCTTCGAGCCTGGTTTGGGAAGTTCAACACAGTAATTTAGGAGTTTGGCATGACTCGTAGTGGAGCTGATCACTCTATGTTTTATAGACATTCTGCACCAAATTTGTGTATTTATTTGGTGGTTTACGTTGATGATATCATTATCACTGATCAAGATGGTATTACTAATTTGAAACAACATCTCTTTCAACATTTTCAGACTAAAGACCTTGGCAGACTGAATATTTTCTAGGTATTGAGGTTACTCAGTCTAGATAAGATATTGTTATTTCTCAACGCAAGTATGCTTTAGACATTCTTGAGGGAGACAGAATGATGGGATGTAAACTCATTGACACTCCTATGGATCCAAATGTTAAACTTCTTCCAGGACAGGGGGAGCCACTTAGTAATCTTGAAAGATAAAGACGGCTGGTTGGAAAGTTGAATTATCTTACAATGACTAGACCTGGCATCTCTTTTCCTGTGAGTGTTGTAAGTCAGTTTATGACTTTTCCTTGTGATAGTCATTGGGATGTAGTTGTTCGTATTCTGCGATATATAAAGTCAGCTCCCGATAAAGAACTACTCTTTGAGGATCAAGGCTATGAGCATATTACTGGATATACAGATGCTGATTGGGCATGATCACTCTCTCATAGACGTTCTACATCTGGATATTGTGTTTTAGTAGGAGGTAATTTGGTGTCGTGGAAAAGTAAGAAACAGAGTGTGGTTGCTCAATCTAGTGCAGAAGCAAAATATCGAGCAATGGCGGTAGCAACTTGTGAGCTAGTTTGGATCAAACAGTTGCTGAGAGAACTAAAGTTTGGAGAAACCGGTCATATGGAACTTGTGTGTGATAATCAAGCGGCCTTTCATATCACATCAATCTAGTGTTCCATGAAAGGACTAAGCACATTGAGATTGATTGTCATTTTGTCAGAGAAAGATACTCTCAGGAGATATTGTTACCAAATTTGTGAAGTCAAGTGACCAACTTGCAGATATCTTCACCAAGTCCTCACCAGTCCTTGTATTAATTATATTTGTAACAAGCTAGGTATATATGATTTGTATGCACTAGCTTGAAGGGGAGTGTTAGAATAGGAATAGTTATATACAATCCTACTTAGAATAGGAATATGAATATGAATAGAAATAAGAATAGAAATAAGAATAGAATTAATAAATAGTATCCTGCTTGGTAAAAGATTGTATTATAGTGTCTATAAATAGGTCTCTGTGTAATAATGTAGATACACAATTCAATAATATTTTTCTCCAATATTTCTCACACAGGTAAATGATTGAGGGAAAGAAAATTAATAGGAAATAGTCTGAAACAAGGATTATTTATTCGGGGGATAGAATTATCAAGGACTTTTGAAACTTTTATTCAAGTTTCAAGGACTCAAGACTTAAAATTAGGTAAAAGGAATACTTCTTTAATTAGTGATAGTGCCACATATTTTTAAAACCCACAAGTTTTTTTATTTGCACTAACCTCCCACTCTTCTTCCCTCTCCATCCCCTCAGCCCCATCCTCTCCCCCTCTACATCATCACCACCTTCAAACAACTAGCAAATGTTTAAATATCTTTCTAAACAACTAGAAAATGTTTTCATATCTTCAAAACAACTAATTGATATTCAAAAAGTCCTCGTTTTAACTAGCAATCATAGGATGTTTAAAACACCTCTCAGATAGATGTTTAAACATGTTCTGGTTGATTGAACTAAACAACTTAGTGTTGTTTAAACAATTCTCAATTGTTTAAACAACGTCTCTCGGTTGCTTAAACAACTCTCGATTGTTTTTCGATGAACTGCAAAATCCTCCAATGTTTTAAACTTTTTTCACCAAATATTCTCCACAATATTCACAACCAAATCAGAATGAAGAAGATGAAATCACAAAAACTGAAGATGAAACTCTAGATGAAGAGAAGGAAGGAGAAGAGAGAAGAAGGAAAAAAATGCAGAAGAAATAGAATAAGTAATGACCAAAAAGATAGAAGAAGAAGGTGAAGAAAGGAGAAGGAAAAATAAAAGAAGAAAGAAGCATATTAGAAAAAGAGAAGGGAGGGAATAAAATGTCTGAAATTTGAAATATTAATATTTTAATACCTCTTCCCAATATTTTAAATTTTTTAAAGAGGAACTTTCAAAAATAGCAAAAATTTGAAAAATAATTAGGCTCTTTACCTACTGTTTGTCTAATTACATTCCATAGCTATAGTTTCAGTTGTTATGCCAATTTCCATTTGTATATCTTGTTGCATTATACAAATTGGGTTTTCAAAGAGATTGTATATACAAATACAAATTTGCTTTAGAGAGTTGTATATGAGCCCCAAAATTCGCGTTGTATACAAACCTTTAGAGATTAGTACATGTGCCCCCATAGATTTGTATATGAGCTTCGAAATATACAAATACCAAAGAAAATATAAATTTGCTTTAGAGGTTTGTATATATTTTTTTTTTAATAAAAATAATAAAATACACGGAGGGGGACATAAAACTTACCTCCGAACTTAAGATGGTTCAGAAGTCAGCCGACCTACTAAGATCGGCCAGCTCCTCTCCATTGGTAGATGGAAATCGATAAACCTATGAGAGGACTCCTCTCAATACAATAAAACTAAGAAAAACGTAAATGAGGGAGACTCTCCCCTTCCATGTCAATACAAGAAGAGAGGTTTGTATATTCGCTTCCAGATTTGTGTATGAGCCCCCAGATTTGTACAATAACAAATTTGAACTTTCAAAAATAGCATAAATTTGAAAGATAATTAGGCTCCTTAGCTACAGTTTGCCTAATTACATTTCATAGCTATAGTTTCAGTTACCATGCTAATTTCCGTTTGTATATTTCGCTGTATCATACAAATTGGGCTTCTTGTTTGTATATCTCGCCGCATTATACAAATTGGGTTTTCAGAGAGATTGTATATACAAATACAAATTTGTTTTAGAGATTTGTATATGAGCTCCTAAATTCGCTTTGTATACAAATACAAACCCTTAGAGATTAATATATGTGCCCCCACAGATTTGTATATGAGCTCCGAAATATACAAATACCGAAGAAAATATAAATTTTCTTTGGAGATTTGTATATTCGCTTCCAAATTTGTATATGAGCCCCCAGATTTATATAATAGCAAATTTCATTAAACTGTAGCCAATTTGCGTAATTTTTTGAAACTATAGCGATATTAAATATACTAGTAATGTTTGCCAATTCGCGTAATTTTCCCATTTTTAAATAAGCCTCAAATTCACTTAATTAACTTTAATTAGGTCAAAGTCTCTTATCCTTCATTCCACTCTTAAAGGCCCCTTTTAGCTCGTTTTCCCTAGTTATTCAAGTATCATGTCAGTTTGTTCAGTAGTCACTTTTATAGGACTTGTATTCAGCTGAACAGTGTATGTTTTTTAAGTTTATGTGGCCGATCTACAAATTGAGTTAAAGCATGACGAGCTTCCCAAATTCATAAATACTCAAAAGTGGTAATGTCATTCTTCGTGTGGATTGATTTAGCATTTTGTTATATGTAACTAAGCTCTCCTCTTTTCAGAAAATATCAGTTCATCCCTTATGTAGTGTCTATTGAAATTTTCCAGAAGTGCTTATATATTGCCATACTTGCAGCAAGTTCTGTGACATATTTGATGAGGACTTCTTCATCTATGCTCTAAGAAATCATGTGAAGGTGGTTCGAGAGCTCCCTGAAGATCTTCTACTAAAGTTTGACAATAACATAAGTAGCATTGTAAACTTGAGAGTAAAGGCATGGTCCAGCACAACCTATTATCTTCTAAAGGTCCTGCCAAAGCTGAAGGAGTTGGGGTATGAGTCTTTTGCCTATGACCTAATTTGTCTTATCCTTTTTGGTTGTAAAGTTACATTTTTCTTTGTGATTCTTTTTAGATATTTTCTCCTTTATTGTTCTCATTGAATGATAAATCAGGTGTATATTACTTTTCATATATACTTTGGGGAAAGGTTTATATTACTTGTCATACATACTTGGGGACAAATACTACTGCTAAAACATCAATTTGCATAGAGAAATCACATAATAACAACATTAACATAAAGAGTTGTGCTGATTTTTGAATATCTGATTATGATCAATTGTGATCAGAAAGGATTTGTCGGATCTAAATGAATCTGATAAAATCAGATCTGCTAGGCTGTTAATTATTTTAGGGAATTAGATCAGGTTGAAACCATCCCTTGATTGTCTTCTCCCAAAGTTAATGAATTAGGTTCCTAATTTTTTTTTTCTTTTCTCTATAAATCTGTACCTCTACAAATGAATAAAATAAAACATTTTGGTACCTAAATTAAGTGGTATCAAAAAAAACTTTATCCCTATGTTGGTCATTGTTGTGTCCAAGCGCACACACAAGTGCACGCGGTCGTATAAGTAATATAGGATTATGTGGCCAGATGTCGTACCCATAGAGATTTGTTGGTTAACTATTTACTAAATTAAACTAATGCTAATTATTTATTCAAGCAATAAATTCCAAAGTTATTATCTTGAATTAACTAAGCTAAAAGTAAAAAGAAAATTACTAATGAACAAATAACTAAATGAAGAGCATATTTTTACGTAATCAATGAGATGAAATCGATCCAGGGTTATGGTTTCGCTAGTAATCATGTTGAGTAATCATTTGAACTGACTTTGATTTTCTATCCGGTTACTAGTTGCAACTTGATATTACTTATTAAGCATCTTGTCGATAAATCTAAGACTACTCGACTATCCCTAACGTCTATATTCCTATGGTCGTCGGTCAATAGTGAAGTGGATGTATATTTCTTCTATATCAACTAAGCAAGGCTACTGGGTATATTCCTATTCACGTTAGCGAATCAATTCTCTCTTCCTACAAGCCAAAAATAGTAGTCGAAAGGTGATCAAACAATCAAATGATTAAGGTCAAGAAAAAATAAGTGACGACACGAGCCGTAGCACGATGATAGCTATCTTAACAAGTCAATCAAGTTCATACAACAACAATCATGCAACTATAATAATCGTAGATGGAGAAGTTTAGCTCCACATAGACATGGATGAATTACAACAAATCATCTAAAGAAAAATGTAAAAATAAATAAATCTGGAGAAGAAAAATTGAAATCAATTTTCTCCGTCCTCCACGGTAGCTCCTACCTCTTTCCAGATCAAAAGTTATGTAAAAACCGTGCTTATAGACTATTTATAGGTGTAGGGAAAAGTCTCAGATGAAATAATCGAGTCCAGAACAAATTGGATAAAATCAGCCCTAAATAGCTTGTCGTGATGCGGGCTGCGGCAAGGCAATTGTCGAGTGCACTATTTTACTTCGCTGCTTTCACGAGTTTTCTTTGTTATTTTTCCTTAATATTTGCTTGCCTCTTGTCTTCACAATCGGTGTGTGTGTGTGTGTGTGGATATGGGTAATAATATGTCCCCTTGTCTCCCCGCTTTATTTTCTTTCTTCGTTTTTCGCTTCTTATTCAATTTTGCTCTGAGAATCTCTTTATCTTAACACTGTTTTATTCCTATACATTTAAAATATAATATTAAGCAGGACTCAATATAATATATACTCAAGCAATGATTAAAAACACTAAAGTGAGAGACAAAATAATAGCTAAATATATGTATTTTTGGCCTCTCATCAGTCATGACTAAAACAATATTTTCTAGGAAAGATCACCAAGCGGCATCAATAGAAGCCTAATGACGTAAGTTCTGGCCCAGACAACCATAAACCAAGGCGGTGATTCCTCTCATTGTCTTTTTGTCTCACCATTCAATGATTGAATAGCAAGAATTATTTAGAAAATGGGTGCAATCATTCGGTTCAACTATTGATACTTGAGGGGAACTTGAGCACCAAACTAGGGAGATTAGAAAGCCTAAACCAGTAGACCCAAGAATGAATGCTTGGAGTTCAGGAAACTCGATGGTATCCACTTGGCTACTAAAATCCATGAAACCCACTACGTGTTACCATCTAGTATGTCAAAAGAGAAATGATAAAGTTTTGTGAGATGCTGGAAATGGTAATCTTGGTGATGAAGCAGAAAACAATATAAGAAAGGTAAGAGATCATAAAGGCTTAAATAATGGAAATGGAAAATACCGAGACAATAGAGCCTTTTCATGACACATTTATTGACAAGGACATGGAACAAAAAAAGGAAGGGGAAACTGGAACTAGAAAAAAAGTGATCAAGGATCGCCCACCCCACAAGATCACACTGAAATTTAAGGTAGCTCTCCAAGGTCCAACTCTAATTTACATTTGTTCCTTTAGACATTGACATTTCAGTTGACAAACGTAAAGGCGTTAGAAAAGTCACCGAGCATCCCATGTTCAATTTTGTGTCAGATAGAAACATGTCCCCTTCTATATAACTTTTATGTTGAATTTTGTGTCATAGAGAAACTTGCCCCCTTCCTATATTGCTTTTCTTTCTCGGTTATCTAGAATGGAGATACCAAGAAATGTTCAGGATTCTTTAAATGTTTCCAAGTGAAGGGAAGTAATTCTAGAATGGAGATACCAAGAAATGTCCCCTTCCTATATTCTCTCTTGCTTTTGCAAGCCTATACAATTTCTTATCCCCACCTTTGTCCCCTGGCTCGACATACAAGCATTCAAAAGCTATCGTCTTAGCAACCGTAACCGCTAACTTGGCTTCTAACTTCGTCATCTTATAGACTTCCTTAAGTGTCTTCTTCTCTTCCTCGTCCCCACCCCACCAACTTTGTATATGCAACCTTCTTTGCTTCCCATTTGCCTTGGACTTCTCCGTTCCACCACCTATCTCCTTGGTTACCACCAAAGTTACCCCTCGATACCCCTAGCACCTCTATAACTGCTTCCCTAATGCAACTAGCTGTCTTATCCCACATGTTGTTCACATCCCCACTACTACTACAAGTCCACATACCAATCAACTTCTCCCCCATCTCCCGAGAAAGGGTAGGGGTCAAGCCTCCCCATTTAATCCTTGGTATGTCATTGAAGGTCTTCTTCCTCCTATCCTTCTTAATCTCCAAGTCCATCACCAAAAGCTTGTATTGGGTAGTAAGATTCTCACTCGAAATGATCTTGCAATCCTTATAAAGGCCTCTATCACCCTTCCTAAGGAGTAAGTATTCTATCTGAGTCTTAGCTACCATGCTACGAAAGGTAACCAAGTGATTCTCCTTCTTCAGAAAGCACGAGTTTAGCAATTACCAAATCAAAAGCTTTAGCGAAATCCAGAATCAAAGCTCCACCTCCATTCCTCTCTCCAAAACCGAAGCCTCCCTGAACATCGCTAAAGCCACTAGAAGTTGCCCTGATATGTCCATTAAAATCTCCACCAATAAAAATCTTCCCTGAGTTCGGTATGCCTCTCACTACCTCGTTCAAATCCTCCCAAAAGAGCTCTTTGACCTCCTCGTCCAGGCCCACTTGAGGCACATAAGTACTAATAACGTTCAAATTAAACCCGCCAACAACTAGCTTAATTGTCATCATCCTATCATTGATCCTCCTAATCTCTACCACATGCTCCCTAAGGTCCCCGTCTACTAAAATACCTACTCCATTTCTATCCCTGCAAAATAAAAAGAAAAGAAACAAAGGTATCATATGTTTATTTTTATTTTGGGCACACTTCTCTATAAATGACTATAGTTGCAACTCTCGCTTTAAACTTTTATCCATTTAAACTAAGAAACCAATATGGGAGGATGCAATAATTTTTTAATTGGGGATTCTATATTCTCTCTCTCCCCCTCCCCAGTACTGTAAATGAAAAAAGAAAACTATGTTATGAACTCAGGTATGACTGTCAGATATAAGTATGTACCTAGTATGTGTATGACTTCTTTTTAGCAAGTTTTGGCGCACATTGAACAGTTTGTATTTGTATATGTACATGTGTCATACTCATTTGACACATACTTCATGAATAATGGATAGTTCAAGGAACATAATAAAAAGGGGCAGCCCGGTGCACTAAGCTCTCGCTATGCGCAGGGTCCGGGGAAGGGCCCCATCACAAGGGTCTATTGTACGAAGGAACATACTATAGAAAATAAAATATTTGTGGTTCAGTCATCAGAATCCTCTCTACCTCTTTTAATTCTAATCTACTGGTCTGTTATTTCAAAACTTTGCCTCAGGATATTGTGAGATCTAAAAACTTAACCTGAAAAAATCATTCGCTCTTGAAATATGGTTTTTGCGAGTCTTTTCGTTTGCAGATTAAGTTTTTTTGCTTTACCTTGAACGCAACCGATTTTGGTAGCTCTACCTCTACCTTTGCTGGATAAAGAAATTTCTTTTATTTTCCCAATTTCACGAAGGAAGCTCTCGCTCTTGTTGATAATAACTCTTAATTTGTGATCAGGAATATAGGTCAAAAAAGAGTTATCTGCGAAAAGAAATACTTTTGTGTATCAGGAATTTTGCCAGTTACGTATTTTTCATCTTGAGGGTAATTAATATTCTTGCTACAGTGAAAAGTAGGTCATATCCACTTCTCTTAGCTTTTGCAAATGACATGTTCCATTTTTGCTCTAGAATATACTGTCTCACAAAGACATGTTCCATTTTTTCTCTAGAATCTGCTGTCTCACTGATGAAAGAACAATATCTGAAATTCTAGATTCATATAATATGCATTTTATATGGTCTCATAAGGTGATGAAGGGATCATATGCTCATAAACATCGGGTTTTACCCCTGCCTCACTTGCACCATCAATGTGCTAATGTTTCATCTTCCTTTAACCTATTTTTCCTTTAATCTTGTAAAGATGCCATATTTACTTGTGCCTAAGATGAATGTGCAGGGCTGTTCGCATTGCACCGTTTTCTAACAGATTGGCCCATTCAGTTCCTCCAAATATCCAAGGGTTGCGATGTCTGTGCAATTTTGAAGCGCTTAGGTTTTCCGAACCCATACGCATGCTTGCAGCAAAGATGGTTGATCGAATGGTAAAAAAGAGCTCTAAAACGAGTGGAAGATATGTTTCGGTGCACATCCGCTTTGAAGAGGTGTTACCTTTTCTTCTTAAACCATGCTTCAATTGTTTGTTCTCTTTAAGGGCTACGCTGATCATCCAAGATTCTTTTCCTTTTGAAAGATAAGACTGCAACTTAAAATTGTTTTTTCCTCTTATAATAGGACATGGTTGCATTTTCATGCTGTACATATGATGGTGGTGAAGAAGAACAACATGAAATGGATATTGCCCGTGAAAGAAGTTGGAGAGGAAAATTCAGGCGAAGAGGAAGAGTTATAAGGCCAGGTGCAAACCGAATCGATGGCAAGTGCCCACTAACTCCACTTGAGGTATGAAGGATTTGATTAATGACCCAGATTTCTTGCTTATGCTCTCTGTACTTTTTTCCTTTCTGATGGCCTCCCATTTCAGCTTGTAACAATTTCTTAAAATTTTGATAAGTAATGTGATGTACTTCTGAATTATCGAAAATAACAAAAGTTGTGCTCTCAGACATGGGTCACAAGGTAAGTCCGTAAACACCTTTTCCTGTCACTCTCTCTCTTTAAATCTCATCACCGATGGAAACTATTTTCCGATGTGACCCATCCACTTCCTCTCTCCTCAAAACCCTACCGATCTTCGTCTTCCCCAGCCCTCTTCTAGAAATTCTCTGTCCTCGAAACCCTTTTATTATTCTCTTTCTCGTGCTTGCTACCTCTATCATCAGCAAAACACACCCCTTTTACCATTTCTCTCCCAAGAGTACAAACCAGCCAGTCACAAAACCCTAGTTCGAGTTTTTTCACAGTACTTTTGCCACGAGATTCTGGTTGGTTGGTGGTAGTCATCTCTCTTCCTTTGTTTTTTTTCCTGCTCTCTGGCAGTTTTATTGGACATGGGGGAAAACAGAATATATTTTAACGTCGTCTTCAAGTCTTTTGATATAACGAGAAGGAATTCTGATAGATCTTCTTTGTATGAATGGGTGGAGAGAAGTCGAAATATGATGAGGTGAGTATCTTTGAGCCAAAAGATCATGGAATGGATTTGCTACACTTTTAAGGAGGCTTCAAAGGATAAGAAAAATCTGGTCTGGAGATGGAAGACAAAAGATACTAGTACAAATTACTTCAGTACAAGGAAGTACAATGCTTATGGCAGATATATGAGCATCTTGGCATTAAATGGTGAAGATGAGATCGACTTTAATCATCCCTGAAGCTGCATTGAATGCAAGTTGGTTGGACATTACTTTTAAGATAGAGAGGTTCATTAACTCTTCCTCCCACCTGGACAAAACAGAACCCCCAAGATTAACTGAAGCAAGCTAGCCTTATGCAAAAACTGTCCAAGATAGTAAATGGCAAACAAAAAAACTTCGAGAGGCTGAGGTGAGCATCATAAAGGGAAGTATTAGTGTTGATGCAGGAGCTGGTCCCAAGGAGGTTGGGCTTTTGAATAGATGTATGGTGGGACATTTCGGTAAGGAGATCCAGGAAAAACCCGCGCTGGCAAACATTAGAAGATGGATGTCTACTAACTGGAAAGCAGTTTTTGGAGTGAATATTTTTGAAATGCTGGGAGAGTCTTCTCTTCGAGTTCTCTAATAGACATGGTGGAGAAGATCCTGAAAGAAAACTTGGTCTGTGAAAAACTCGAGACTTCATCTGGGATGGTGGAAAACCCATTCCCAATTGTATTTCAAATTCATCCAAGCACAAAGCCACCTGGATCAGGGTCATCGCTGTCCCTCTTCACCTTTGGTCTCAAAACGTTTTTCATGAAATCGGCGACCTTTGTGGAGGTTGGATGGCCAC
Organism: Solanum dulcamara; assembly: GCF_947179165.1. Taxonomy (NCBI): domain Eukaryota; kingdom Viridiplantae; phylum Streptophyta; class Magnoliopsida; order Solanales; family Solanaceae; genus Solanum; species Solanum dulcamara. The sequence continues at coordinate 51,107,222 of NC_077237.1, read as the reverse complement.
GGAGGAAGAGACGGAGCTCAAGAACCATCTAAAATGGGCTAGAATTTCGGTCGTCGGTGATGGTCGTAATGTTCCCAATGAGGTTGTCATCGAAAGAGAAGGAGTTCTATATTTCATACCGGTATGGATAGAGAGAAAACCTAGGTTTGAGAATTGAGATGGCATCAACGACAACCAGAGAAGTCGCCGGAGTTCCTATAGAGACCATGTTTCCAGCATCTCCTAATCGCCGCAGGACAAAATCAAATTCTGCTGACAAAGAAGTACCAGGAATCCCTAATATTTAGGATCTGGAAAGAGAAAGTATGTGTACTTGTAATACAACTGGGGCTCCTAAGGTGGAGAAGTCACGTGACTTGCAAGCTTAGGAGTTAAAAGTCCTTTTTCTCAAGATTGCTCTGTTTGGGGACCCAGTCAGAAGCTAAAAAATAGAGTAATTGGGCCGGATTTAGCAGGCCTTTTTATTTTTTAATGATATACAAGGGGAGCCCAAAGAAGGTTTTAAAGTTGATTCCTTACTCAAAGAACCCAACATTTGCTCTTCTTATAAACAGAACTTGATGCATGCATGGGCACAAATCTCTTTGGAGACGGTTGTTCTTGATGTAGCTGGGGGAAACAAAGACATCAGAACAATGGGAGAAAAGCAGGTACTGGAAGAAGGATCAGTAATCTCAATACAAGGGGAGAGAATATTTATGCTATAGAAGGGGGCGAGTCCCAACAAGGACAATTACTCACTTCAGATACTGGTAATTGGGAGGTGGAGGTGGTAGAACCTCTGAAAATTCAGGACCATCGTTGAATACTGGATAGAGAAATGGATGCTACAATTTGGTTCAATCAAAACATGCTCAAGAGTTACCAGACTGTTTGGAGCAGATTTTCAGGGGTATGAGGAGGCAGCTTTGGAGCTTCTATTACAGGTTGACAGTTGTAGACAAGCCTGTAGAATGGAAGCTGATTTTAACTGTAAAAAAACGAGATTTAAAGGGGCACGGGAATTGAAAGGTTTAGTTAACTTTGATGTAAAATTCAAAACCAGTGGCAAGACAACCAGGGGCAGGAGTATAGTTTTAGTAGATCCATGAAGTTCAATCTTATTTCATTGAATGTCGGGGATCTGGATGGGAGGGAGAAAAGAATAGTAGTTAAGAGTTAGATGGGTAAGACATGCATGTTTGGAAGCTAGTGGACCTAGAGGGGGTATCATAATGCTATGGGACGACAGATGCTGGAAAGGGGAAACCCTGCAGATTGGTGCCTACACTCGACTTGGGAATTTGAGGCACAATTACAGGATTTCTCGTCATATCACAGGGTTCCACCCTCCCAACTATGGCATAGGAAGAAGATGGGTCCTCATGTTATAATGTCTGTACTCTAGATGTCAAATCATACACGTACAGTGAGGAGGATTGTTAGTGTCCCACATTGCCGGGGAAATGAGTTGTCATCTCCCTATATGATTGTTTGGGCAATTTTTATCTCATAACTTAGCATTTTAGGGTTGAGTTAGATCCAAAGTCCATTTCTTAACGTACTCCCAAGATACTAAATTGCCTTGAGACTATAACACGTTATCCAGAGGTAGAATGTCTTTTAGAAGAGAACCCTGCTCAATCACATCTGTATACCCTAGAATTTTTTCATGTCCTCTATCCTCATAAAGTAACCCTTTAATATACTGAATGATACAGACAGTTGCATCCCAATGAGTTTCATATGGAGAATCTAGGACGATAGTAGGGTGAGTTACAATGAGATAATTAGGTTTTCCAACCAATCTCCTAATCTCACGGGGTTGATTGATAGACTCTCTTGACAGAAATTTGACATTCGGATCCACAAGAGCATTGATTGGTTTACTGTTCGTCATTTCGGTGTCCTCAATTATGTCGAGAACATTGTTTTATAACGAATGACTATGCCTAATTTGTTACTTTTTTTTTGTTCCTTCAATACCTAGCAATACTGTAATTTACCCAGGTCTTTTGTATGAAAATGATGAAAGTGATGTCGTTTCAACTTTCAAGCTAGTCAAATGCCCCTTTGATACTTATATCATCAATAGTGCTAGCAATTTTAACCCAAAATTTCTGACCCACCCAATTTGCTCATGGTAAAATCATATTCATCCCTCCCATTTACAATGTGGGAAATATGGGTTCAGCCTATAAGAAAGTAGGTTGAAAATAGGCTTGGAATTAGTTGGAAATAGGTCACTTATTCAATTACCCGTCATTCTAAGTGTTTGTTTGAAAGCAAATCTAAGACTGGAATCCTTCTTTCCAAACAGAATTGTGACCACCAACAACCATACAAGTTTGACTAGGCAGTTGTAAAGTTGTGGTTTAGTGCCAAAGTCAGCAGTGATTAGGACAATATAGTGAACACTGTGAGGCACACTCCACTCTAGTTCCATTATATTTTTAGCCTCTAATACCACAAAACAAGAATTGAATGTGTTTTGCGCTGTAAGAAAAATTACACAGATGAAGTTGAAGCTTTCTAAGAAGCCAGGAGAAAGAGTTTCTTCTGAACTAAAGGTGCAAGGTCCGTTACAATATTCAATCAGCAACTTCTGAACATAAAGCTAACAGTGAAGCACACTAAGGCAGAAGCATTCATGACGATCAGATCGTTTCTGCTTTTTACTTCAATTGCCTAAACAATAATGAGCTATGACATTAAAAGAGAGCATCACTTTAGGCATACTTTTGAAATGGAATAGAGTGACTTAATGATGTGGGTGTCCTTTAGGAAACATTCAATCAAAACATAATTTCTTGTATAACTTTGAGTAAACTCTGCAAGTGAAAACACATTTTTCTCCATAACATGCTCTAATAAAATATCTAAGTTATTTCTCCAATAAATTGTCCAAAAGCTAGCCTTTTCCAGTTTCCTTCCTCTCTTAACATAATATTCAACTGAATTGGTGGTTTTCTTATTTTACTATTCTCTCTCCCCACGTTCTTTGGGAAGATTCAATTGACTTTTGATGAATGAAGAATTACTCAAATGATCTTGTAAAAGATTAGTGTGGCTTTGGGACCAAAATTGATATACTTTATGTTCTTCTACACAACTCTTGTTTATATAGGCAAGACTTCTTAACTGCTTTGGTTGTCTCCTTGCCTGCAACTTGCACTACGATGAATGACAAACTGTATCAATAAATATTTTCCAAGAAATGCTTCTGGGACAAGTTATCAAAAGATTAGAATATTAGGGTTGTGAAATAGGTGATTGGGTATTCTTTACTGATCAAGAACTTCCCACTTTGTTTGTTCTTTACTGAGCTCCGCAAAGTTGTGGTGTCTTTTGATAGGGTGAAGGATACGTTTCATTTTCTGGTTTATCAAGCTGAGCAATTCAATGATTTTATTCTTTAGGTAGGCATGATGCTTAGAGGTATGGGGTTTGACAATAACACCTCACTTTATGTTGCGGCGGGAAAAATTTATAAAACTGAGAAATATATGACCCCAGTCAAACAGATGTTCCCACGGATGGAATCAAAGGATACATTAGCTTCCACAGAAGAACTTGCTCCATTTGAGGTACAACTCTGTTGCCCATTTTGCCTCATGAAACAGGCTTATTCTATCAGAAAAGTAAGCTGCATAAATTTTTGGTTCAGGGATACTCATCTAGGTTGGCAGCACTTGATTATACAGTCTGTCTTTATAGTGAAGCTTTTGTCACAACTCAGGGTGGCAACTTTCCTCACTTCTTAGTGGGTCACAGAAGATATCTGTATGAAGGACATGCAAAGACAATCAGACCTGATAAAAGGAAATTGGCTCTTCTGTTTGACAGTCCAGATATCAGGTTAGTGAATGCAACATACTTTTAATTTTTCAGTGGTTACTTGCACCAGTTGACTGTCCTTGCAGGTTCTTGTGTTATTATGCTTCAGATATGAACAAACATACTCACATGGTCTTACATCTTTTCATTGCATTGGCACTAAAAAACTGGAATTTCTCAGCTTTTCTCTCTTTACTTCTGACTTTGTTTTTGATAATTGTGGTGTCCAAGCTCTCTTTCCACATAGATTTGCATGGAATACATGTAAAACTGAAAACAGGAAAGACAATAAAATCCAAAGGAATAAATACACAGCTGACAGCATCATAAGGTGTTTCTTTTTCATTTTATGTTGAACTTTTATAGTACTTAGGCATCTGTTCCCGGACTAAAAAAGGACAGAAATATCTTTCATGCCCTGATAATTAGTGAAACCAGAGACGGGAAATTCTATAAGTCATCAGTGTTCTCAGTTTGGCAGTTGGATATCCGCAATATTTATCTTACACTTGAAAGTACAGTTTTAATGAATCGTTATTTGAAAAGTCAATAGGGGAAAAAATGTAAATGAGAACCTAGGTAATCATTGGAGACTAATTATTAGTTTGAATTTGCAGTTCAACTTGGTCATTATTTTTCAAAAGTGAAAACAATACCATATTGGTTATTGGAACGTCAGTTTTCTCTATCATTTCTGCTGCTGATGGTATCTGCAAAAATCTGTCATAGCAAGTGCTGAGAATGATGCATTGCCTTATAGTATGTAACATTTGAATAGTGACAACATTTGGGATGCATGTTGTGAACTTAAATTACAATACAATCTATTTGCATTCAATTTCTACAGATGGAGTGACTTCAAAAGCCAATTGCAAGACATGCTTCGCCATAGTGATACAAAGGGGGTCGAGTTAAAGAAACCTAGTAGCTCCCTTTACACATTCCCAATGCCAGATTGCATGTGTAAGCATGCAGATGTTAAAAATGCAAGTGGTAACAGAAGAAGACTACTATGATACTTTAGGATACCCAATAGCTGTACAAAAGATTATATACTGGCAAATGGAATACTCAATAGCTATACAAGAGTTTTTGTACTTGTATTTTGTGCCTTTCAGTGATCCAGTTTTTGGACCTGTCCATAATTCATATGATATTTCTAAAGTCCTTTGATTGGATTGTTATTTAAACTGGAATTCTCAATTTCCATTCTAAACAGATGCTGTAATTCTCGGCAGTAATTATATGGGATTTTTACGGCTAACCCATGCAGTACCAAGTATTTCCCACTGGTTGCCTATTTGCATCATTTACATATCTAGTTTAATCCTCAATTCCCTAAATAAACAACTCCCTACGTTATAGGAGATGATTCCTTGTATGGTGATATGCTCTAAGTACGCCTTACAATTAGTGCACGCGATCGTAGTCAAATACAAATAGGTCGGGTTGAATCCACACGGAATATGGTTAGAAAAATGTCACCTATGATGGTTGGTCTTACTTTGCTTTCTGTCAGATCTAATATTGTAAGAATGTATAACAAATTGGTATTGTATCTAATGCAATATTAGCATAAGATTTATGTGTTGTTTTTCTAATGAATGTAATGACTAGAGTTGTTTTCCTTCCTAATGGTTAGTGTCACTAGATACTTGCGATAATACAAAATTTAGTAGGTTGTCTTTTGATGAGCGATGATATTTTGCTCTAACGTTTAGTGTTTTTAATGGTTAAATGTACTTTCCTCCAATTGATTATCCAAACAAATTGAAGTGATACATATTATTGATCCTACTAAAACAAGTAAAGCCAACTTATTCCTATGCGGGTTTATTAAACAGGGGATGAAACCTTGAGTTCTTGATAATTAATCGGTCCAACCCAATTAACTTTTCCAAGTTAAGTTTGAGCAATGACATGACCAACATTTGCAACTATTAATCTATATAAAAAATGAGAATTAATTATCCATCAACAACCTTCTGTGTAAAACACACTACATATCTTATGAGCTTTTCATCATTAAGGTTAACAACACTAGCAATAGATTTCACTACTCATAGTTAAGGCACGAACACAGAATTTGAAAGCATCATACTTGTGGAGAATGAGAGAGAAATAAACTGAAAGATTGCATTCTAAAACTTAGGAATTTATCAACAAACTTGAAGAAAAACCTTGATAATGCTCTGTTCTACGTCGTGTTCTGACCTAAAAATATAAGGAGAATATCTATATAAACTAAAAATGAGTCCTATCAGAATTGGAAAATGTTTTCGACGCTACCTCAGACAGACCATAATTCACATTGATGGTCTATCAATGGGTTTCACGACCCTTCCGATTCACTATCAACAGGATCTTCTGCAGATACACTTCTGTGATTCTTGATTTACGGGATCTTCTATGGACCGTCAATCTATTTCACGGTTCGTAGTGTTTGTCGTGAACTGTTAGTGTGGCATTTTAACATTTTATTAAATTTCAATTTTAGCAATTGTCCATTGATGACATTTAATGTCATCTTTATTCTATTTTTCATTAGTGCATAAAATGCACATAATTATCACTAATAAGTGGTGCACTAAATCATAATGGTGCACTAAATCATAATGGTGCACTAAATGATGATAATGATGGCATTTCATTATTTTTTCATCTTTGTATGATTTTTTGTCCTATAAATAGAGAGGTCTTCTTTGTTTTGAAATGTAAGATAAGAGAATTTTTTTTGAGAGAATTAAGTTTGTCTAAAAAGAGAGTTCTTATTAGTTGAAGGGAGGTGTTATTTGTGTGGAGCTTTAAACTCAACTATTTTCCAGAGTTTGTTGAGTTACATTTTATGATAAGGCTGTTGTATCCTGGAGGGGACAAGTCAAGAGGACTACTGCTGGACCAGTGAAATGATTTACTGTAGTGGGCTTGAATCTCCTTAAAGAGTGCGAGATATTCGCGTCTCAGCCAAGAAGTGAAGTTAATTTCTTCATTTTATTTTTCAATTGTAATTTGTAATCTTGTAATTTCACCAACAATTTTAAGGAGATTCAATATGGCTACAATTGAAAAATCCACGGATATCAAGATGGGAGATCTAAACAAGCCATTTTGGTTCAATGGTAATCATTTCAAGAGATGGAAGGGTAAAGTACTTTTCTACTTAAGTCTTCTCAATGTTTCATATGTGTTAACTCAAAAAAATCCTAATAAAGTTGACATCCTCTCCATGGATAATGATGAACTTATTTCTCATCAAGAGAAAGTGGAAAAGTACAATAATGATTTCTACAAGTGTCGGTATTATATGCTTAATTGTCTATCTGATAATTTTTATGATTATTATGATAGAACTTACTCTAGTGCAAAGAAAATATGGAAAACATTGCAGAGTAAATATGATACCGAAGAAGCTGGAGCGAAAAAATATGCTGCTAGTTGATTTTTTCATTTCCAAATGGTGGATGACAAATCAGTGATAGACCAAGCTCAAGATTTTATAATAATCGTTGGAGAGCTCAGGTCCGAGGAAGTCAAAATTGGAGACAACCTTATTGTTTGTGGCATAATAGACAAACTTTCACCTTCAGGGAAGGAGTTTCAAAAAACTATGCGCCATAAACAAAAGGAAACCTCTCTTGAAATTTTGATCATGAAAATCCGCATGGAAGAGGAGGCAAGGGGCCAAGATGCACTTTTACAAAATGATGAGAGCAACATCACAACGAAGGTAAATTTAGTTACTTCAAAATATGCTACTCCTGAATCTAACAAAAATACCTCTTTGAAGCCTAAGAAGAAAAAGTTTAAGAAAAATAATGGTAAGACTTCCCAAGAAAAATAATTGTGAAAATAGCCAAGCACAAAATCAACAAGTTTATGATAAATGATCGTGCTTTGTCTGTGGCAAGAGTGGGCATATTGCTCGATTTTGCAGATACCGAAAACGTGGTCCTATACCTCAGACAAACGTTACCGAAGAGCCTTTTGTGGCAATGATTACAGACATAAACATGGTTGAGAATATTGATGGATGGTGGGCTGATTCTGGTGCAAACCGTCATGTCTGTTATGACAAAGATTGGTTTAAAAAATATACTTCTTTTGGAAAGCCCAAAACCATCATGCTCGGTGATTCTCATACTACTCAAGTTCTTGGAATGGGAGATGTCGAATTGTGTTTTACCTCTGGAAGGGTATTAACTTTGAAAGATGTACTTTATACTTCTTCCATGAGAAAAAACTTGATGTCTAGTTTTCTTCTTAATAAAGCAGGCTTTAAACAGATTATTGAATCTGATCAATATGTAATTATGAAAAAGGGTATTTTTGTGGGAAAGGGGTATGCTTGTGATGGGATGTTTAAACTGAATGTTGAAATGAATAAAATTTCTACTTTTGTTTACATGCTTTCTTCTACTAATTTTTGGCGTGCTCGTTTGTGTCATATTAATGATCGTTATGTTGGAATCATGAGTATTTTAGGATTAATCCTAGTGATTAAAAAGAATTTTGAAAAGTGTGAAGCTTGTAGTAAAGCAAAAATCACTAAAAGGCCTCATATTAAAGTTGAAAGAAAAACTGATTTATTAGAATTAGTTCACACTGACATTTGTGAACTTGGAAGAATTTTAACTCGTGGAGGAAATAGATATTTTATCACTTTTATTGATGATTTTTCTAAGTTTACATATGTTTACTTGATGAAAAATAAAAGTGATGCTTTTAAAAATTTTAATTTTTTTCTCCATGAGGTTGAAAATCAGTTTGGAAAGAAAATAAAAAGAATTAGAACTGATAGATGCCGTGAATATGAGTCAAATGATTTTAATTCTTTTGTTAGATCATTGAGAATAATTCATGAAACTACTCCTCCTTATTCTCCTTCATCTAATGGTGTAGCGGAAAGAAAAAATAGAACTTTGGTTGAATTGACTAATGCCATGCTTATTGAGTCAAATGCACCTTTGAATTTTTGGGGTGAAGCTATTTTGACTGTGTGTTATGTGTTAAATCGAGTACCTCATAAAAAGACTAAACTAACACCTTTTGAGTTGTGGAAAGGTTATAAGCCAAGTTTGGGATATCTAAGAGTTTGGGATTGTCTAGCCTTTGTGAGGCTAATGGATCCCAAAGTTATAAAATTGGATAAGAAAGTTACTACTTGTGCTTTTCTTGGTTATGCTTCAAATAGTACAACCTATATATTTTTTAATCTTGAAGATAATATTGTAATAGAATCAGGTGATGCTATTTTTCATGAAAATAAATTTTCTTTTGATTCTAAAAATAGTGGGGGTCAAAAAATTGAACAAAATATTTTATCACTACCTAGTTCTTCTTCCATTTTAAAAAAAATAAAGAAATTGATGATTTTGAATTAAGAAGAAGTAAAAAAGCTAGAGTAGAAAAAGATTTTGGTCCTGATTTTTATGTTTTTAATGTTGGAGATGACCCTTTCACTTTACAAGAAGCTTTATCTTCGCATGATTCTATTTTTTGGAAAGAGGCTGTAAATGATGAAATTGAATCAGTAATTTCTAATAAAATTTGGAAGTTAGTTGATTTACCACCAGGTTGTAAAACAATTGGTTGCAAATGGGTCTTACAAAAAAAGTTAAAACCAGATGGATCAATCGATAAATATAAGGCTAGACTAGTTGCTAAAGCATTTAAGCAACTAGAAGGCCTAGAGTTTTTTGATACTTTTTCTTCGGTTACAAGAATTACATCTATTAGACTTTTAATTGCTATGGCTGCAATTTTTGATTTGCATATTCATCAAATGGATGTAAAAACTGTTTTTTTTAAATGGAGACCTTAATGAAGAAATTTATATGGAACAACCTGAGGATTTTGTTGAAGCAGGCCAAAAAGCAAAGTATGTAAACTTACTAAATCTATATGGCTTGAAACAGGCACCAAAGCAATGGCATAAAAAGTTTGATTCCTGCATGATTGAATATAATTTTAAAACAAATGAGTGTGATAAGTGCATATATCATAAGTTTTGGAATAATACACATGTTATTATTTGCCTATATGTTGATGATTTATTGATCTTTGGCTCGAATATGAATGCTATTGATAATACTAAAAACATTCTTAGAAGCCATTTTGATATGAAAGATCTTGGTGAGGCAAATTTTATTCTGGGAATAAAAATTACTAGAACATGTGATGGAATTTTCCTTGACCAGTCACATTATGTTGAGAAATTTTTTAAAAAATATAACTTTCTTGATTGCAAGCATGTTTTAACTCCTTTTGATTCAAGTGTACACTTATTTCCTGTTCAAAGTGAAAATGATGTAATAAATCAAAAGGAGTATGCTAGCTTAATTGGGAGTTTGAGATATGTGACTGATTGCACTAGGCCTGATATTGCATATGCAGTAGGAGTACTTAGCAGGTTTACAAGCAAGCCAGGTAATGAACATTGACATGCTATAACAAGAGTTATGAGATATTTAATTGGAACAAAAACTTGTGGTTTGTTCTATAAAAATATCCTGCTGTACTTGAAGGCTTTTCTAATGCAGGTTGGAACACTCTAGCAGGTGATTCCTGTTCTACCACTGGTTATATTTTTACATTGGGTGGTGGTGCTGTTTGTTGGAAATCAAAAAAACAAACTATAATTGCTAACTCTACCATGGAGGCTGAACTTATTGCTTTAGCTTCAGCTAGTGAGGAAGCGAATTGGTTAAGAAATTTATTATTTCAAATATCTTATTTTGAAAAACCAATTTCTCCAATTTTAATTCATTGTGATAGCACTGCAGCAATTGGTAGAGTTCAAAATCGTTATTACAATGGTAAATCTAGACCTATAAGGAGGAAGCACAGTAATGTATGATTGTATTTGACAAGTGGTACCATTAATGTTGATTATGTCAAATCTTGTAAAAATCTTGCAGATCCTCTTACTAAGGCCTTAACAAGAGAAAAGGTCTGGAGCACATCGAGGGGGATGGGATTGAAGCCTATAAATCCATGAGTCATATATGAGAAAACCCAACCTAAAGACTAGAGATCCTATAACCAGGTTCAATGGGAAAAACGAATCATATGATGACTTGTTGTGAAAAAATGCACTATTTTTTATTCCCTCTCTATGATGTGAGTGCATTGTTTCCTGTAGTGAATTGTGGAGGTTAAGTTTAAAAAACTCTTAATGAAAATCTGTAGCCCGTATGGGTGGAGTGTTAAACTTACAGGAGCACTCTCGACAGATTTCACCTATGTGAGTGTGGAAGTAGGCCTCTTCCTATGAGAATTGGGCTTATTCTCAAAAGCACTCATAAAATCGGGATAGCACAAGGCCGTAATGTGCTGGCTTATAAAGCTCGTGACAACACCTTGATTACTTTGTGTGAGCAGTAATATTTTATGTCCCTTAAGCAGTCATAGTTCAAGTCTGAGACCACTACGACTCTGGAATAAATGTTATTGTTTCACTAAGTAAAGGTTCAATGCAGAGCACACCTTTATTATGTATAGTAGTCTTCCTTCAACTGATAACCTCTCTTATACAATATTAAAATGAGTGGGGGATTGTTAGTGTGGGCATTTTAACATTTTATTAAATTGCAATTTTAGTAATTTTTCATTGATGACATTTAATGTCATCTTTATTCTATTTTTCATTAGTGCATAAAATGCCTTTCATTATCATCTTTAGTTAGTGCAAGACTAAATCATTCCATTATGTATTTTAACATAATTATCACTAATAAGTGGTGCACTAAATCATAATGGTGCACTAAATCATAATGGTACACTAAATGATGATAATGATGACATTTCATTATTTTTTCATCTTTGTATGATTTTCTCTCCTATAAATAGAGAGGTCTTCTTTGTTTTGAAATGTAAGATAATAGAATTTTTTTTGAGAGAATTAAGTTTGTCTAAAAAGAGAGTTCTTATTAGTTGAAGGGAGGTGTTATTTGTGTGGAGCTTTAAACTCAACTCTTGTCCAGAGTTTATTGAGTTATATTTTGTGATAAGGCTGTTGTATCCTGAAGGGGACAAGTCAAGAGGACTACTGCTGGACCAGTGAAACAATTTACTATAGTGGGCTTGAATCTCCTTAAAGGGAGCGAGATATCCGCGCCTCAGCCAAGAAGTGAAGTTAATTTCTTCATTTTATTTTTCAATTATAATTTATAATCTTGTAATTTCACCAACATGAACTCTTCCAAAAATTACACCTTTTCTGAAGTTTTGGTATGCGATTTTCTTTCCTATTTACAGTGTCACTGATGGTCTATCATTTCCTTTTATGTTCTGTGATTGGATCCGCTTGCATTTGCAGGATTTTGTTTTTTTAATGGCATCAATAATGATTTATCGATGCCTTTGACGGACCGTAGTTGGTTCTATCTCCAATTTTTACTTTTCTGTCCTTTATCCTATTCGCCTAAAACATCACAAAAAATCATCATATCACACAAAACGCGCTTAAGACTTGCATTAATTTCTTATTAAAAATAATTATATGTGCCCATTTTCGGGCACATCACATCCCAACTTAGAATCTTTGTTTATCCTCGAGAAACTCCTTAGGACTCCATTAAACTATGCTTAATTATCACATAACACTTAAGGGTCATTTGATAGAGTGCATTAAAAAAAATAATGCATGCATTAGCTTTATGTATTACTAGTACCTTGTTTGGTACACTTTTTGAGCCTATGATTTAACTAATGGAATCATTAGTTATACACTCTATTGTGTATTGAGGTGTGTATTATTAATACTTGAAAATCCATGATAGTATTGCAAAGAATTTTAATGCATGTATTAGCATGATTAAAAAATAATTGCCCCTAAACAATTTTCCACATCTCTTTCACCATATTTGTGGAGGGTATTTTTATAAATAAATATTTTTTTAGAAATTATAGATTCACGTTACCTTTAATACACTAAACCAAACACTACATAAAACATTATCTCAGCATAACTACAAGCATCACTAATACAACCATTACTGATGTTAGCATTACTAGAACATCATATTCAACACTATTCTTATACACCCTACCAAACGATTCCTTAGTCTACAATTGTAACATCCCGCGAATTCATAGCTAAGATCAAAATCATTCTTTGTGTGCATATAGGTCCAGACTAGATGATTACTAATTGTGCATAGGTGTTAAGGTCAATTCTTAAGTGTGGAAAGTGTATTGAATGTGAATTAGAGTCATAAGAGACCTTTAGCACTAAGTCGAGTTCATTACTTTTCGATCGATTATTTTTACATGAGATTATACAAGGGTCAACTTTAAATGATCATATCTCTTAGAATATGAAGAGATATGTCATTCTACGAGCTTTCACCCTAGACGAAGTCAACACTCAAAATCATTGTTGGTCCTAAGAGAAGTCTTGGCCTGAATTACTACTATATTAAAAACAATAATAATTGTGCGGAAATGTTTGAAACATGAGCTGTAACACCCTGAAATATTCTAAATTAGATTAGTGCAGAAGAACCCAAGAGAAAGTGAGAAAAGTCCCTCAAATTTGTGAACCGCGGGAAGTATCTACAGACCTTAGGTGGTGCTACGGGTCATAGCTAGGGGATCGTAGTTCAGTGCTAGACTTACAAAAATGTATGACATTTTTCAACTTCATAGGGATGGCTTCTACGGCTCGTAGGAGTTCCTATGGAGCGTAGGTGGTTCCCGTAGGAGAAGATCAGAGACTCAGAACCCTCAAGTATTTAGAACGAAGGGACCTTACAATCTGTAGAAGGTTCTACAGAATGTAGAAGGTCCCGTAAACCAGGTCCTGAAGACCTAAACCTCAGACGAACCTTGGGGTTTTTCTATGAATGGATTTGTATGACCCGCATAAGGGTCTACGGTCCGTAAAAGGTCCCGGTGGCCCAACTTTAGGAAATTCCAGTAACTCCAGTAGCCTAGCTTAGCTTCTATGAGAGGGCTCCTATAGCCTATAAGAGGTATCCATAGACGGCCCAGTCAACTTTTAATGAAGGGTAGTTTTGTTTTTTTCCACCTTTTCTAAGTCAAAGCCTTATGTTTTGGGACCAAATCAAGTCCCTTATCAGTATCATACGACCCTATTCCTCTCATAATCACTTCAAAGACTTAGAGCAAGAATTCATAAGGAGAAAAGCTAGGGTTTTGAGCATATTCTTAGAGTTTTTCTAGTTTCGTCAAGAACATTGTTCTTCCATGTATATAAGACTACTCAGAGTGTTGGACTAAGTTCGTTCTCACAGACTATGTCTAAATTCAATCGGTGAAAGATTTATGTAGGGTTAAATTAAACTTATATTCATTTTATTGAATTTCGAGTATTATTATTGAATATATGCTTTCCTCATATGAATTCTGATTTTCTTGATGTATAGTACATGATTATTTCATCCATGAACCCTACCTAGTTGAAAAGTTAAAGGTATGTCATTGTTACTCATTATGCATGATTTTCAGCACTTGATTAAGTAAAGTATTTTGCATTACTAATTTATAATGCATGAATTCATACCTTTAGTATAATATAGCATTTTGCATATTTATAAGTAAAGAGTTTAAGGGAATTAAAGGGGTTCCAAATACATTATTAGCACCGAGAAAAACACATGTATTTTTAAGAAGAGCATAAATAAGTTTTCAAAAGTAGTCTCACTTAGTTAAAAGAAAAGTTCAGTATAGCTTCAAGAAGCATTTTGAGCATTGACTCATCACAGACAATATTTTTATAATTGAAAATAATAAATATTTTGGAAGTAATATTAAGCATCAATTTGGGTACGGGTATACATAACTCTAACTCCATAACCTGCGCCACCAGCTTAGATAGATAGTACCGTTAATTTAGATGACAATTCACTTAGTCCCAAAAGAGGACTTTTTAGATGGATTCATAAGTGAAGTTATTGTCCTATACTCTGGCAAGGTATAGGATGACGCTGGCAACATGGGTAGAACATTGTATTATTATAAGATTTAGTACTCCTTGATCAGGTCGAGCTTCTGAACGCTTGAGAGGTAGCAACTTGTCCTCTTCGGCAGACTCTCGTCATCTATTTACTTTATGTTTTGTTCTACTTGAGAACTGGACATATATACTTGTGTCATTTTCATTTTGTTTGAAATAGTGGTTTGTACATGTGACACCAAGTCTTGGGTAGTATAGAATCTATTTCTGCTTAAACTTATTTATAGCATATTAAACTTTCCATTTCCGTTTTCTTTTCCACTTATTTTGAATTACTTAGACTCTTCGGCCGACTCGTCTCGGTGGGTTAGGCGAGTGCCATAACACTCGATTTTGGTTTGTGACAAATTGGTATTAGATCCCCAGGTTCATAGGTTTCACATGTGTACAAGCCCCACCAAATACAATGCCTCAACCTTCGAGGATACAAACAAGTAATGGAGCTTGTCTGATTGACCAATATAATGATGTTGGACCTCAGGAGGTTCCATAAACACCCACTCCACAACCTTATCCCACCTCTGAGGTAGAATTTAGAGGACCAATTACTATGCTCACCCAATCGATGGCTGACCAGTCAGGTCGTCAAGGTACTCTAGCTACTAGCTCCAGTTCCCAAGAATATTCAGCTTCTACGAGGATAAAGGACTTCTTAAGGATGAACCCACCAGTATTCACATGGTCCAAGCTGGAGGAGGATTCCCAGAACATCATTGACGAGATGTGGATGATCTCGAAAGGCTATGCATGCTACTAAGATCGAGGGAGTTGAGCTTGTTTCTTATCAGCTCAAGGATGTTGCTAACATCTGGTACAACCATTAGGAGGAGATTCATGGGGAGGATTTTGAGCCAACTTCATGGGATGAGTTCTAAAGTGCATTCTTGGATTACTTCTTGCCTAGAGAACTTAGGGAGGCGAAGGTGAAAGAGTTTGTGAATTAGAAGCAAGAGGAGTTAATAGTGAAGGAGTACAGTCTTAAGTTTATTCAACTTCCTAGATATGCTCTAGAGATGGTCCCAAATGTGAGGTCTAAGATGAGGAAGTTCATTTCTGGTTTAGGTAAGCATGTGAAAAATAGTGCTAGGCCACTTTGCTGATTTTTGACATGGACATTTCCAGACTCATGGTTTATGCACAAAAAATTGAGGAGGATAAGAATAAGGATAGGAAGAAGCATTAGAACAAAAAGGAAAAGTCCGCAGGACATGAACATAACCACCTGAATAATGGTAATGGCAAAAAGTCATTCTTTTAAAAGAGGTATTCTAGTCATGCATCATTATCAAGAAGTGCATCGGTTCATTGCAATAGGAATGATCAAAGGTAGCAGAGTAACCAGAATCTCGAAGTTCAGGATTCGCAGTCACAAGGCAGTTCGGCTCAAAGTTCTTCGAGAAACCCATTTTGAAGTAAGTATAAGAGGCCCCATCTAGGGGAGTATCGTATTGGCACAAATCGTTGCTACATGTTTGGGAAAGTGGTCAATTTCTGAAGGAATGTCCGATGTGGAACCAAGGTAGTGGGTGTCAGCAACAATAACAATAGCTAGAGTTTCCCAAAGGTGTACTACTTCAGGAAAGGCGAAGGTTCAAACCGTCTATATGCCATCGTTAGTCTCCAAGATCAGGAGAACTCACCAACTATTGTCATTGTTATGCTTAATGTCTTTTCTCTTGATGTTTATGCTACTTGATTCAGGTGCAAATTTGTCCTTTGTGACTCCTTTTATAGCCGTAAAGTTTGGTATCTGTCCTAAACATCTTCTAGATCCTTTTAATGTTTTTACTCCATTTGGTGTGTCTAAGAGAGTCTATAGAGATTGTACAATATCTATCTATCACAGAATATCACATTTGACCTAATTAAGTTGTGTATAGTTGATTTTGATGTCATTCTAGGCATGGAGTGGCTTTATGTTTGTTATGCCTCATTCGATTGTAAAACTCGAATTGTTAAAAATCCAATTTCCAAATGAGCCAGTTATTGAGTGGAAGGGTAGTCCAGCAGTGCCTAAGGGTTATTTCATTTCATACCTTAAGGCCAAAAACTTAGATTCCAAGGGGTGTATCTACCACATTGTTTAAGTTAGAGATACTAGTGTGGAGACAACATCCCTTCAGTCAGTCTCAGTCTCAGTTGTAAATGATTTTCTACAAGTCTTTCTCGACAATCTACCTAGAGTCCCTCCTGATAGGAAGATAAACTTTGGAATAAATGTCCTCTTTGATACTCAGCCTATCTCTATATCCCCATATAGAATGACTCTAACCATGTTAAAAGAGTTAAAAGAGCAGTTGAAATATCTCTTAGATAAGGGTTTCATTAGGTCGAGTGTCTCACCTTGGGGTGCTCCTATCCTATTTCTGCGAAAGAAAGACAATTCCCTTAGAATGTGTATTGACTACCATCAATTGAACAAGATCACCTTAATGAATAAGTACCCTTTTCCCAAAATTAATGACCTGTTTGACCAACTTTAGAGTACCACTTATTTCTCAAAAATAGACTTGAGATCAGGCTATCATTAGTGTAAATTGAGTGAGAGTGATATTCTGAAGACAACCTTTATAAACCTCTATGGTTACTATGATTTCCTTGTTTTGTCCTTTGGTTTGACTAAAGCTTGTAACATCCCAAAAATTTCTACGCTAAGACCCAAACCATTCTTCGTATGCGTATAGGCTCGAATCCAATAAATTCTAATTGTATATGATTATTATGACTGACTCTTGACTGTGAAGTGTATTTGATGTAAATTAAGGTCACAAGAATCCTCTAACACAAAGTTGAGTTGAAAAATTTCTTATCGATTGAGTTTCGATATACAATTTTACTTGGGTCAACTTCAAATAGTCATATCTCCTAGAATATAAATACTAAGGTGTCCCATGACAACCAAATTAAAGTTCTATGAGTCTTCTTTCCAACGCCACCAAGTTTACCTCATTTGGAGTTTGGAGTGAAAAGTTATGATCGTTTAATTAGAGGCTGCCAGATCATAAATAGTCATGAATCAACTCTACGACTAGTAGAGTTTTCTACGAGTCATAGAGTCTCTCGATACTTGGTCAAATTTCAGTCCGCAAGGTCCTCTCTATGATTGATTTTGACGACTATTAGAAGTTCTTACGACTCATAAGAACTAATGGTAGACTTTAGTGTCACATTCCAGTAGCTACTGGAATCTGCACAAAGTTCCTACGAATGGGTCTTACGACCTGTAGAGAAAGTTATGACTCATTAAAAAGACATCCGTAGACCCTAAGCCTAACCTCCATAGAATCCTAGAAGTGCTTTCTACGATTAGTATAAAAGTCAATGACCCATAGAAGCTTAGTCGTAGACCCAAAACACCTTGAACCAGCGAGGTCCAATTTTTACCCATAGTTTCCACGATTGGTCTTATACGATCCTTAGAAGGACCCGTATATGGCCAAAAGTCAGTTTTAGTGAGGGGTATTCTAGTCTCTTACCACCTTTCCAAAACTGTGAACCTAAGCCATTTTGGGACTAAAATCAGTCCCTTATCAATACCCAATGTGCCATTCCTCTCATTATTACTTAGAATATTCTGAGAGTAAGGATTGGGGAGAAAAAGAGAAGCTAGAGTTCAAGAGTTTCAAGTTTTGCTTTGATAATCTTCGGTCCAAGTATGTAAGGCTATCAGAATATTGGACTAAGTTCGTACTCATTCCCTACATCTTCATATAGTCAAGTTAAGCTTTGAGTTTTAAGTTTCAATTCTGATAAAGTGAATTCTTGAGTATCTATATTATTCATCATTGAATTTTAGTATGCATATTTAATTATACTTTCATGAGTTAAGTCCTTGAGATTATGGTAGCATTTTTGTATTCGCATGAACCCTAGTTAAGTTTTGCATTGAATTTTTTATGCATTATTTTGAGTTAAAGAATGATTATTTACATCATTTAACAAGTAAAGAGTTTAAGCATGAGTTAAGATAAGATGAAGAAGTCTCTTAATATGTATTTTGAGCATGAGTATTTCATGCATAGATGAGTTGGGGTTATTACATTTAACATCTATTTTTGAGATTAAATTGAGAAATAAAGTATGCTTTTAAATGCATTATTGATGACATGATTTTTACCTATCTTAAAGAAAAGATATCAGTTAAGCAAATTTAAGTTTGAGCTAAGTCCAAAAGAGACTAAAAGAGCTAGTTTGAGTAAGTACAATCACTTCAAAAATGAGTAGAGTGAAGTTATTTGAGGAGTAGTATCGAACATCGATTTGGGTATGAGTTTAGATAACTTCAACCCCATAACCTAAACCGCAGTGTAGATAGGATTGTACCATTCATTCAGGCGACTCTGCATGGTCCCAAAAGAGGATTTTTCAGATGGATTCATAATTCAGTTATTATCCTATACACTGGCAAGGTATATGATAGCTCTCGTAAAGTGGAAAAAACATTGTATTATCACGAGGCTCATAGTAATGGTTGTCGGTTAGAGAAACTCCCTAACAATTAAAGTATTATATGATATACTGAGTTGCATTTATTCTTGCACATATTTTAAAGTATTGTTTTTATTGTATTGTATACTTTATTGAGTTGAGCTATTTTCAGAGTTGAGCTTCTTGAGTAAGTTTCTTTTCAGATTTATTACACACTCATATATTCCATGTACTGACGCCATTTGGACAACATCATATTATGATACAGACACAAGTGATAGAGATCCTCAATAGGCACACCGTTAAAGATCAACTTTCTACTCAGCTTTGGTGAGACCGCTTAGCATTCAGAGGAGCTCTTGAGTCTTAGTTCAATCCTTATTTTAAGTCCTTTATTTATTAGTTGATGTAGCCGTAGGCCTTTATCGGTACCTAGTTTAGCGTTAGTATTTTAGATGCTTCATAGACTAGTCAGACAGTGTCTAGGTATTTATTTTGAGAATGTTTTTAAACATTGCACTATATTTCCTTATCTATATGATTAAGTATTGAGACTTATCTTTGAATGGTAAAGTTTATGTACTTACTATGCCCATCTAAGTTACTGGTCATAAGTTAAGTCTTCTGCTTAAGTGAGATAGGAAGGCCAATGGTTCGCTTGAGACCAACAATGGTTTTTAAGTGCCAATCATGTCTAGGGTGTAGACTCAAGGTGTGAGAAACTTGGTATCAGAGCATAGAGTTTAAGAGTTCTAGGGTGTCTATGAGCCCGAGTCTAGTAAAGTTCCTATTATCGGTATGAAGTGAGCCATATCTATAATGGGGAGGCTACAAGTCGTTAGGAATTATTTCACATCTTTCATACTCCAGTTCGTGCTTTAGAGTTTAACTTTATGAGATCTTTTTCTAATTAGTGCATTTCACAATTTGCAGATCATGCCTTCCAAAAGGACTTTGAGCTAGAGCAACATCACCGAGGATGAGATTTCACAACAACACAGGATGTATACTCGAAACCGTTCTCGAGAAGCTGAGAATGAAGGTGAGGATGGAATTAGGAGGTTCCACAGACTGCTTGACCTACTATGACCCAGAGGCTAAATTTATGGGAGCTATCTCTATGCTTACCCAACTGATGGCTGCATAGTCTGTTCATAAGAGTACTCATGTATCAAGATCTAGCTTTCAAGAGCCATCTACTACCAAATGAATTAGACATTTTCTGAGGATGAACCTACCAGTTTCACCGGCTTGAAAGCTGAGGAAGATTCCCAAAACTTTATTGATGACGTGTGGAAGATTTTGAAAGCCATGCATGCACATAAATAGAAGGAGTTGAAATTGTCTTTGACCAGCTGAAAGATATTGCCAATATCTAGCATAATCTATGGGAAGAAAGTAGAGGTGAGGATGCTGATCCTACAGCTTAGGATGAGTTTGAGAATGTATTTTTGGACCATTTTTTCTATAAGAGCTGAGGGAGGCAAAGGTAGAAGAGTTTATGAACCTAAAGTAAGGAGGATGGCCATCAAGGAATACAGTCTTAAGTTCATTCAGCTGTCCATATATGCTCTTGAAATGTTTCTTGATATAAGAGCCCAAATGAGAAAGTTTAAGTCAGGTTTGGGCAGGCATGTGAAGAAGGAGTGCCAAGAAGATTTATTGATCTCAAATATGGACACCTCAAAACTCATGGTGTAATCCCAAAAAGTTGAGGAAAATAAGAAGAAGGACAAAGAGAAGAAATAAAGAAAGAGATCTGAGTCCACAGGTAATGAAGGCAACTATCAAAAAGGTGGAAATGGCAACCACTCTTTTTTTCGAAATAGGTCTTCTGGTTATGCACTATATATAGCTAGTGCATATGAGGCTAATAAAAGGAAGGACCAGATTTCCCAAGGAAATTAGAATGTCAGATCTTAAGGATCTCAGTCCCAGAGAAGTATGGTTCAGAGTTTTTCATGAAAGCCATATTGTAATAGGTGTAAGAGGCCTTATTCGAAGGAGTGTCTTGTCGGCACCAAAGGGTGTTACAAGTGTGGGTAGACGGGTCACTTTATGAAGGATTTTCCTATATGGAACTAGGGTAATGAGGGGAACAAGGCTCAATCCTCTTTGGCAGCACCGCTGAATAGAGGTAATTAGAGAGATGCTAATTCGGGGATAAATGGAGGTTGAATCCATCTGTATACTATGGAAAATCGTCATGACCAAGAGAACTTGCCATATTTTGTCACTGGTATGCTCTGAGTATTTTCTCATGATGTTTATGCATTACTTGATCCAAGTTCTACCTTGTCTTTTGTGTCCCATTACATAGTTGTTAAGTTTGGAATTCTTCCCGAATGACTTATAGAACCATTTTGTGTTTCTACTCCTGTTGGTGGGTTTATCCTCTCTAAGAGAGTCTATCATAATTGTATTGTCTCCATCTATCATAAAGACACATATGCTGACTTAGTTGAGTTAGATATGGTTGACATCGATGTCATTCGTAGTATGGACTAGCTTTATGCTTATTATACCTCAATTGATTCTAGAACCCAAATTGTCAAGTTTTAGTTTTCAAATGAGCTAGTTATAGAGTGTAGGAGTAGTCCAGCCTTGCCTAGGGGTTGATTCATTTCATACCTTAAGGCCAGAAAGTTCATCTCCAAGGGGGGTATCTACCACATTTTCCGAGTTAGAGATTATAGTGTGGAGACACCATTCATTCAGCCAGTTACAGTAGTGAATGATTTCCATAGGTCTTCCTTGATGATTTACCTAGAGTCCTTCTCGATAGGGAGATAGACTTCGGCATAGATGTTCTCCCCGATACTCAACCTATTTCTTTTTCGCTATATAGAATGGCTCACGTAGAGTTACAAAAGTTGAAAGAAAAATTGAAGGACCTTTTAGATAAAGGTTTCATTAGGCGAGTATCTCACCTTGGAGCGCTCCTGTCCTATTCGTGTGAAAGAAGTAAGGTTTCTTGAGGAGATGCATTGATTACCGTCAGTTGAACAAAGTCACCGTAAAGAATAAATACCTTCTCTAGAGAATCAATGATCATTTTTACCAACTTCAGGGTACCACTTATTTCTCTAAGATAGACCCCAGATCAGGCTATCATCAGTTGAAAGTGAGGGAAAGTGACATTCTAAAGATAACTTTCAGTACCAAGTATGGTCACTATAAGTTCCTAGTTATGTCCTTCAGTTTGACTAAACTCCTATAGCATTTATGGATCTCATGAATAGAGTATTTAAGCCATATCTAGACATGTTTATTATTGTGATTATCGACGACATACTGATCTATTCGAGGAATGAGGATGAGCATGCCAACCATCTCAGAATTGTCCTCCAAATTCTTAAGGAGAAGGAGTTGTATGCTAAATTTTCAAATTGTGAGTTTTGGCTTGCATCTATGGCATTCTTGGGCCATATTATTTTTGGTGATGGTATTTGAGTGGATTTGTAGAAAATCGAGGCTTTAAATAACTGTCCCAAACCCACATCTCTAACAGACATAAGGAGCTTCTTAGGTTCGGCTGGCTATTACAGAAGATTTATTGAAGGATTTTCATCCATATCATCTCCATTGACTAAGTTGACTTAGAAGAAGACTAAGTTTCAATAGTTCCATGCTTGTGAGGAAAGTTTTCAAGAGTTGAAAGTGATATTGACTACTGCTCTATTTTTATTCCTACTCGAGGGAATAAATGGTTTTGTTATTAATTGCGATGCATCCAGAGTTGAATTGGGTTTTGTGTTGATGTAGAGAGGTAAGTTCATAACTTATACTTCCAGACAACTTAATTTTCACGAGAGAAATTATCTGACTTATGACCTAGAGTTATAGTGGTGTATTTTCTCTCAAGATTTGGCGTCATTATCTCTGTGGCATACATTTTGACCTGTTCACTGATCACAAGAGCCTATAATACATATTTTGTCAGAATGAGTTAAACCTGAGACAAATGAGATGGCTTGAGTTGCTCAAGGATTATGACATGAGTATTCTCTACAATCTAGGTAAAGCTAATGTTGTTGTCGATGATCTTAGAAAGTTATCCATGGGGAGAACCGCTCATATTTTGGAAGGAAAGAGAGAGTTGGCTAAGAAAGTGCATAGGCTTGCACGTTTGGGAGTTCAACTTATAGACTCTAGTAAAGGCGGTGTGATTGTTAAAAATGGGGCTGAGTCCTCATTGGTGGTTGAAGTGAAGGAAAATAAAGACTAAGACCCTGTTCTACTTTAGTTGAAGGAGGATGTTCAGAAACTGAAAGTGATGGCTTTGTCTAAAGGGGGAGATGGGGTATTTATATATCAAGGCAGATTATGTGTCCCTTGTGTTGATGACCTCTGAGATAGAATCATGGCGGAGGCTCATAAGTCTAGATATTTGATTCACCCTGGGTCTACAAAAATGTTCCATGACTTGAGAGAAGTCTATTGGTGGAATGGTATGAAGAGAGACAATGCAGACTTTGTTTCAAAGTGCGCAAATTGCCAGAAAGTAAAGTTGAGCATCAAAGGCCTTGTGGTTTAGCTTAGAATATATAGTTTCCAGAA
The DNA here is from genome assembly GCF_947179165.1 of Solanum dulcamara. Classification (NCBI taxonomy): domain Eukaryota; kingdom Viridiplantae; phylum Streptophyta; class Magnoliopsida; order Solanales; family Solanaceae; genus Solanum; species Solanum dulcamara. The sequence goes on along the minus strand of NC_077237.1, from coordinate 51,083,440 downwards.
TAAAAGTGGGAGATGATCAACATAGATTTCATTACAGGTTTACCACGTCTCACATACATCATGATTCTATTTGGGTTATTATTGATAGAATGACCGAATCTACCCACATCTTGCCTGTTAAGACTACAGATTCAATTAAAGATTATGCTAGGATATATATTCGAGAGATAGTTAGATTGTATGGAGTTCCCTTGCCCATCATCTCAGACAGAGGTACCCAATTCACTATGCAGTTTTAGAAGTCCTTTCTAAAAGGTTTGGGTTTGAAGGTGAATCTTAGTATCGCTTTCCATGCTCAGACAGAGGGTCAAATAGAGCATACTATTCAGACCTTTGAGGATATATTGAGAGCTTGTGTTATCGACTTCAAAGGTAATTTGAATACTTGCCACTTCTTGAGTTTGCTTACAATAGTAGCTTTCATTCTAGCTTTCAAATGGCTTCATATGAGGCTCTTTATGAGAAGAGATGTAGATCACCAATTGGTTGGTTCGAGGTTGGTGAAGCTGAGTAGATTGGACCAGACTTGGTTCATCAAGCTATGGAAAAAAGTGAATATTATCCAAGAGAGGTTGAAGACTGTGCAAAGTCGCTAGAAATTCTACACTGATGTTAGGAGGAGACTTGGGTGTACCTAACTGTTTTGCCCATGAAAGGATTTATGAGATTTGGAAGAAAAGGAAAATTGAGTCCGCGATATATTGGTCCTTACCAGATTATAAGAAGAGTTGGTAACGTTGCCTATGAGTGAGCTTTCACTAGAGTTAGATGTCGTTCATCTGGTGTTCCATATTTCTATGCTTAAGAAATACTTAGGGAGATCCTTCACTCATTGTTCCTACAAAAACATTGGAGTGAAAGATAGTTTATCCTATGAAGAGATTCCTGCACAAATTCTTGATTGACAGGTTCGTAAATTAAGGACCAAAGAGGTCGCTTTAGTTAAACTTTTATAGAGAAATCAATTCGTTGAGGAAGCTACATAGGAAGCTGAGGAGGATATGAAAGTCAAGTACCTGAACCTATTCATTCCACCTAGAGTAGATGTTGAAGGTACTATTCCTACTCTTATCTTTGAGTTTGTCCTTTCTTGAGTTGATCAATTGAGTGAGTTATTCTTGAGTTTGAATCTTTTTAGTAGGAATAGTACAAACTCAAAGAATAAATTCTTGCCTTGGGTAAATTCTTAGATTGGTCATCATTCAAGGTGAGATACTCGCCTAATGAATAGTACAACCTTACTTCTTTCACACGAATAGGACAGGAGCGCTCCAAGGTGAGATACTCGCCTAATGAAACCTTTATCTAAAAGGTCCTTCAATTTTTCTTTCAACTTTTGTAACTCTACGTGAGCCATTTTACTCATGCCTTGGGTAAATTCTTAGATTAGTCATCATTCAAGGATGAATGATCCCAAGGAGGAGATATTGTAACACCCCAAATTTATTTTATGATAAGACTCGAACCATTCTTCGTATGCGTATATGACCAAATCCAATAAACTCTAATTGTATATGATTATTATGACTGATTCTTGAGTGTTTGAAATGTATTTGATGTGAATTAGGGTCACAAGAATCCTCTAGCCCAAGGTTGAGTTGAAAGATTTCTTACCGATTGAGTTTTGATATAAGATTTTACTTGGGTCAACTTCAAACAATAATATCTCCTAGAATATAAAGATTTAGTGGCCCATGAACTATAAATTAAGGTTCTATGAGTCTTGTTTCCAACGCCATCAGGTTTGTCTCATTTGGAGTTTAGAGTAAAAATTTATGATCGTTTAACTAGAGGCTGCTAGATCATAAATAGTTACGACTCAACTCTACGATAAATAGAGTTTTCTATGATTCGTAGAGTCCCTTAACACTCACTTCAAATGGAGTTGAACCTGAGACAAAGGAGATAGCTTGAGTTTCTCAAAGATTATGACATGAGGATTCTCTACCATCCAGGTAAAGCTAATGTTGTTGCTGATTCTCTTAGTAGGTTGTCCATGGGGAGCATCGCTCATATTGAGGAAGGAAAAAAGTAGTTGGCTAAGAAAGTGCATAGACTTGCATGTTTGGGAGTTCTCCTTGTGAGCTCGAAGGAAGGTGGTTCTATTATTCAGAATGGGGTTGAATCATCACTAGTGGTAGAAATTAAGGAGAGGAATGACCAATATCCCATTTTATTTCAATTAAAGAAAGATGTTTATAAGAAGAAGGTGATAGTTTTTGCATAAGGGGGAGATAGTGGGTTGAGATATCAAAGTAGGTTGTGTGTTCAGAATATTGATGGACTCTGAGATAGGATCATGGAAGAGTCCCATAGCTCTAGATATTTTATTCATATGAGCTCTACCAAGATGTCTCATGAATTACGTGAAGTCTACTGGTGGAATGGTATGAAGAGAGATCTTATAGACTTTGTTTCTAAGTGCCTGAATTGCCAACAAGTCAAAATTGAACACCAAAGGCCATGTGGTATGGCTCAGTATATAGAGATTCCAGGGTATAAATGGTAAATGATCAACATGGACTTCATTATAGTCATACCGCGATCTTGGTAACATTATTATTCAATTTGGGTGATTTTTGGTCGGATGACTAAATCAACCTACTTCTTACTCATTAAGATTACCAATTCAGTAGAGGACTACGCTAGATTGTATATCCGTGATATAGTCAGAATTTATGGTGTCCTGTTGTCCATCATTTTAGATAGGGGTGCTCAACTCACCATCTAGTTTTGGAATTCATTTGAGAAAGGTCTAGGTTCAAAGGTGAATCATAGTACCACATTCCATCCTCACATAGATGGTTAGGAGAGCATATGATTCAGACTCTAGAGGATATTTTAAGAGCTTGCATCATTGATTTTAAACATAATTGGGATGACTACTTACCTCTTATAGAATTTGGGTACAATAACAAGTATCACTAAAATATTCAGATGGTTCCATATGAAGCTCTTTATGGGTGGAGATGTAGATCGCTAATTGGTTGATTCGAAGTTGGTGAAGCTGAGTTGATAGGGCCATACATGGTTTATCATGTTATGGAAAAGGTAAATATTGTCCAAGAGAGGTTGAAAACCGCACAAATTCGTCAAAAGCCTTATAGTGATGTTAGTGTCACGACCCAACCCCGTAGGCCGTGACTGGGGTACGACTTGGACCCCCCGTATATATATCTATCAGTTGTGGTCACATTGAATTATAAATATGCAATGCATATAAATCAAGTGTAGTCAAACTGGACTACAAACAACATAACGCCGAGCATCAGAGCCCTATTGGGCGATAACATTTTCGTATATATGTAGCCTCTTTCATTTGCATCATAGCATGAAAGGGAACGCAAGCCGACAAGGCTGCCATAAGATAATAACATATATTATACATCATGTAGACCCAGCTGAACCAAACGGACACATACAATCCACATATACATGTCTGCAGACCTCTAACAATATTAATGACAACATATGGAGGGACAGAGCCCCCTCCGTACCCCTGAATAACAAAACAATACTATATATCAACGGCCAGTGCCAAAAACTAGGCTCCGATACAATGAAGCCTCTTCCTGTTGAGCTAAGCAGAATCCTAAGATGACAGACTCCCAAAACCTATACTTGTACCTGCGGGCATGAAATGCAGCCCCTCGAGAAATGGGGGTCAGTACGACATATGTACTGAGTATGTAAAACATAACATAATACGACTGGAGACATATCTGAAATAGAGAAGCAGGGGATAAAATATCAGATAAGGAATTTGTACCTGTACTTTGTGATTTATAAAAACATGCATGCTCAAATTTTCAATATAGCCATCCCCATCGGGGATCCGGTGAATCATATCTGTAGAACCATCACCTCCTTATTACAACACATCATCACATCATCACATCATCACATATATAAATACGTATCCGGCCCTCTAGTGAGGGCACGATGAACAATGCAGTGGAATTATGAACGAATCCAATAACTGGCCAGGGACTCAAAGAAGAAGTGTTATAGTATACACGAGTAGAGTAGTGAGAAACAAAACACAGTTTAAATCATTATCTGAGACTCAATGAAGTCCTCAAGCAAACCATCACTTGGAGATCAGGGTAGGAAGTATCTGACGTATACCCTCTAACTGTCACTAAGGACTAACTAAAAAGGAGTTTTGGAAATCATAGACACATACCAGTGTGAAATATCTTATAGAAGTCTAAGCATTAATTATCTTAGAGTCTTTAGGAAAAAGAATGGCTCTGTCTAATCAATCACTATACAGTCATAGAGAAGACTCGAGGAATAGGGGCTTAACTATTTTAAGAGTCTTAACATTCAGAAGTGAATACGAATTATGAATCATGAATCATGTTCAGAGCTCATGAATAGAGTTACCCCAAGATTCATACACATATCATTGGTCACTTAAATCTAAGACATGCCCAAAAGAAAGGAAGGATAGGCTTTACATACTTATGTCAAAAACATGCCAAGAGAAAGCTTCACATACCTGTTTCAGGTTACTTCTTATCCCGTTTGTCTCGTCGTTCTTTGAACCTAAGTAACATAAAATCAACACGAGTATTAACAACCCTTGTCTTTCCAGTACCTTAGGCTACCAATGAGTATTCATAGAACTCAACCCCTCATTCGCCTTCTCGATTAGTTCCTTAATTAGCTAAGGCATTAACGAATATCAAGCAACACCTCCCCTATAATGTGCCCTATCCGAATTCGCAATTTCACTCCTAATACATACAGACAACCAACAAAAACAACCTTCAGCATATGTTTAAGGAATTCACATCAACAATATACAACATAAACTCCAAACGACTCGCTCAAAACTACTATACCAAAATAAGGTTTCTAGTTTCCGTTTTGCAAAATTTTTAACCATACGAAGCATGGGGTCATGTGGATGAAACCAGAAGCTCCACCACCTCCTTTATAAAACTTTTAGGCCCTGCAACACACCACCAAACGACCAGAAGCATCCCCCACACGCACAATGCCTCATTTTGACTACAATTTAACTGTAACGATTCCAATTTAGTTTATTTTGAACGTTGAGCATTTACATGACTTTATTACACTTAAAGAAGTATAAAAGGTATATAATACACTACATAACAACCCCATAAAGTCAAAATTTAAAGGGGAAGCCTTACCTTACCCGAAATTAGCTAAAACTAGCCAAAATTGTGCCTCAGAATTTCTTTAGTCGCGCTGAAACCGTGTGGACTGTTTGCTGTCCGTTTCAGCTGCACCAATCCATGATTTTATCTTATAATACCTCCATATAATTGTGTTATATACTGGATAATTAATTTACGGAGCGAAATCGGAATGTACCTTATTTTTTCTCATAGGCCGCCACACTTTTCTCTCCAAATTAGGGTTTGTTTTCTCTTATTGCTGCTGAAGTTTAAGGGATAAAACTACTGTATGTAATACATATACACCTATATGGGTGGTACCAAGGGGTGTCACATGTCAGCCCCTAAGGGGGATACGTGTCCAGCTCCTATTGGGCCACCGTGTCCATGCAAGCAAGGTGGGGCTGCCATGTGGTAGTGGGGCCCATACCCCCCAAGCAGGTGGGTCACCTACTTGACTCCAAGCACATGGGTCACCTGCTTGCTTGAGGTGCTTCCACGTGTCACTCCCTCATTGGCTGCCACGTGTTCTTTTTTTTTCTTCCTCATGGGTTCGTAATCTCATCTTATTTTAAGAGCCTATGTAATCAGTGCTATGCAAATTTGGTGTGTAATAAAATAGCTCAAGTGTATAAGACTTCTAAATTAGTAGCTTACGTGGGTAAATCGAGTCCTACGACTCATCACCTGGCCTCCAATTCTTTCCGAATTCTTATGACTCTATTTCAAACCTTCTCTACTATGGGGTATCACATTCTCCCCTCCTTAGAGTCGTTTGATAGTGTCGTAGCGTATACGTCTTACATGATAATGTCTAAGGAACTTAAGAGACATTCCGAGTTTAAAAGTGTGGGGTGTAACAGTTAGGAGAAAAATTTAGAGTTTGAGTTAATAATTGGGTGTATTTGAAGGTTTCACCCATGAAGGGTCTCACAATATTTGGGAAGAAGGGGAAGCTCAGTACCTGTTGCATTGGTCCTTATCAGATTACAAAGAGGGTTGGTAATGTAGCATAAAAATTAGAGATACCATCAGAGTTAAGGGTTGTTCATCCAGTGTTTCACATTTGTATGGTTAAGAAATGCTTAGGAGACCCTTCTCTCATTGTTCCTACATAAAGCATTAGTGTGAAAGATAGCTTGACTTATAAGGAGATTCTGGTTCAAATTTTTTAACGTCAGATTTGCGAGTTAAGAATCAAAGAGGTTGCGTCAGTCAAAGTTTTATGGAGAAATTAGTTTGTTAAAGAGGCTCTTTGGGAAGCCGAAGAGGAATGAAATGATGATATTATCATCGTTTCATTTCTCGTAGTGTTGATGCTAAAGGTAATACTTCTTTTCCCATCTCAGATTTAGTGTCTATTCGTGTGTTTGAATTTTTCAGTTCTTGCATTGCATTTGTGCCTTGTCTAAATTCTTAACTTGGTCATCATTCGAGGACGAATGATCCAAATGGGGAGATATTGTAACACCCTGAGATATTCTAACTTAGATCAATCCAGAAAAAGCCCAAGAGAAAGTGAGAAAAGTCCCTCAAATCTGTGAACCATTGGCAGTACCTACGAACCATAGGTGGTGCTATGGGTCATAGGTAGGGGCTCGTAGTTCATTCTCAGACTTAGAAAAATTTATGTTATCTTTAAACTTCCTAATGATGGCTTTTACGGACCATAGGAGTTCCTATGGACTATAGGTGGTACCTGAGGATAAGATCAAAGACTCAGAACCCTCAAGTGTACAAGACAAAGGGACCCTATTTTCCATAAAAGGTTCTATGGACCATAGAATGTTCCGTAGACCAGGTCCTAAAGAACCAAACCTCAAGCGACCCTCGAGTTTCTTCGAGGAATGGCTTTGTAGGACCCATATAAGAGTCTACTGAATATAGAAGGACCTGTAGACCCAACTTTAGAAAATTCCAGTAACTCCAGTAACTTAACTTAGCTCTAACGAGAGAACTCCCACGGCCCGTAAAAGCTTCTACGAACCGTAAGAGGTACTAGTAGACGTCCCAATCATCTTTTAATGAAATATAGTTTTGTCTTTTTCCACTCTTTCCAAGACAAAGCCTTGATGTTTTGGGACCAAATCAAGTCCCTTATCAGTATCATACAATACTATTCCTCTCATTATCACTTCTAAGACTTAGATCAAGGATTCAAAAAGAGAAAAACCAGGGTTTTAAGTGTATTCTTAGAGTTCTTCAAGTTTCATAAAGAACATTGTTCTTCCAGGTATGTAAGACTACTTAGAGTATTGGAATAAGTTCATCCTCATGCCTTTCATCTATATTCAGTCAGTGAAAGGTTTATCTAGGGTTCTAATCCAAGTTTCTGTGGATTTCTTAAATTGAACTTATATTCATTTTATTGAATTTCGAGTATTATTATTGAATATTTTCTTTCCTCATGTGAATTCCTATTTTCTTGATTATAGTTCATGATTATTTCCTCCATGAACCCTGCCTAGTTGAGAAGTTAAAGTTATTGCATTGTTACTCATTATGCATGATTTTCAGAACATGAGTAAGTAAAGTATTTTGCATTACTAATTCATAATGCATGAATTCAGAACTTCAGTAAAGTCTAGCATTTCACATATTTATCATTAAGTAATTAAGGGGACTAAAGGGGTTTCAAATATACATTATTAGCACAGACAAAAACATATGTATTTTTAATAAGAGCATAATTTATTTTTCAAAAGTAATTTCAGTCAGTTAAAAGAAAAGTTCAGTGTAGCTTCAGAAAGAATTTTGAGCATTGACTCATCACAAATGATATTTCTATTATTGAACATAATGCATGTTTTGAGAGTAGTACTGAGCATCATTTAGGTACAATTTTAAATAATTCCAATCCCATAATCTGCGCTTCCAACGTAGATATGGCCGATCTCGACCCATGCAAAGGAAATTGGGTATACTTGATTTTCTTCAATTTAGCTAGGTTCTGTACCTTAGTTGAATAGAACTAGTTTCCTATACTTGATCTTCCTAGTCGAGAGGAGTCCTCTCATTACATATCTTCCATTTTATTTTCGGAGGTAAGGCTTTTCACGCCCCCCTCCTTGTACTCGTCAGTTTACTTTTATATATATAAGATGAAAAATTTTATTAAAAAAAAAACGTAGATAGTAGCATACCATTATTTCGGGTGACTCCTCACTCATTCTCAAACAAGGACTTTTTAGATGGATTCATAAGTTAAGTTATTGTCCTATACTCTTGCAAGGTATAGGATGGCTCTGATAATGTGAGCAAAACATTGTGTCATTATGAGACTCATAGTGATGGTTGTCAGTTAGAGAAACTCCACAAGGAAAGAAAATTTTACTTTTATTTGAGTTGCATTTATTGCCTTATTAAAGCTTTAGTATTTCATTATACTTGTATGCCTTACTTTCAGTCGAGTTATTTGTAAATTCTTTTAGTTGAGTATTTCAATAAGCATGTTTCTATTTACTCAGTTTACATACTGTACATTTCATGTAGTCATGTCTTTTGACACTGCATATTTTTATAATATAAATACATGTGTTAGAGATCATTAATAGGCACACTTCATCTGAGATCGCACTTTCCCAGATTTTGGTGTGACCTCTTTGCTTTTGGAGGAACTCTTTTTTAGTTTATATCTTCCATTATTGGTAGTTCTTTTGAGGCAACCATGGGCTAATCCCGGTACCTATCTACATTTATTTAGAGATTTCACAGACTGAGTAATGAGTCAGTTCAATATTTCAGTATTATGTTTAAACAGTGATTTTTGCTTATATTAAGAGTATTTTCAAACAGAGCCACGAGGTTACTTTCTTGTATTTAAAATGCTCACTACTTTTAAACTATTGTTATCAAGTTAAGTCTTCCATTTAGTAGTTATCCAGACCAAGGATTCTCTTTGGACAAATAATAGTTTTTGAGTGCCGACCATGCCTACGGTGTAGACCCGGGGCACGAAATGAGCATACAACTCCTTCAAAAAATATAACTCAATAACCTTATATATAAAAACTCTTAATAAAGAAGGTGTTTGTAAACTAACTAAGACTGCAATTTCACTGACTCATGTATGAAGTCTCTAATATACTAAAGATAGGTGTTGGGACGAGATCCCCAAATACTTGAATACTCAAATAACAACTAAAACTTTAAAGAAATTAGATATACAGGAGCCCTCCAAAAGTAAAGAAGTCTCACCAATGTTGAAACATCCTAATGAGGCATCTACTGTCAATCCTAAATACCTAGATCTGCTTCATTTAAATATGTAGCACTAAATGACATCAATACATAAAACGTACGGTATTTAAAATTTCTGAATTAAACCTAGACTGAACTGAAAGAGTAACTCCTAGTATAAATTGTTATACCCCGTCCTTTTGTACCTTGGAATGTCTTCTTAAGCTTCTTAAAAGTTTCCATGTGATCCCTATCATATGCAACGTTATCAAATAACTCTAAGGAGGGGAGAATGTGATGCCCCATGATAAGAAAGATTAGAAATAGGGTTATAAGAATTCGAAAGGGGTTGGAGGCCAAGTAACGAGTCTTAAGACTCGACTTACTTGCATAAGCTACCGACTTGAATATCTTACATACTTAAGCTACTTGAGTACCTAACGAAACTACGTAGAAAGGATTACATAGGTTCTTAAAGTGAGACGAGATTACAAACCTATGAAAAAAGAGTAAGTAGGTGGTGTACCTACTTGGACACATGGAAGCACGTGGTGAAGACATGTGGAAGCAGGTGATGCACCTACTTAGGGTCAAGTAGGTGATGCAGCAGCTTGGGGTGGACCCCCACCTGCCACGTGGCAGCCTAAGAGTGGCTGTATGGATGTGTTGGCCTAATAGGGGCTGGACATGTGTCACCCTTAGGGGATGACATATTTCACCTCCTAAGGAGGTGTATACATGTTTATTTTTATGAATAAAGTTCATTTCATCCTTTACTTAGAACAAAAAACAAAGAAAAGAAGAGAAACCCTAGAAACTAGAGAGAGTAGCGTCGGCCAAGAGAGAAAGAGGTGAGCCCTCTGATTTTTTTCCATGAAGTAATTATATAATATGTTCCTCGGTCAATTTGGGGTGTTAATAGTGTAAATTTACTATTTGGAGCAGCACCAAAAGGGTAACGAGCAGCCACCACAATTTCTGCCGCGTTAGAGAGCTTCCGAGGTGAGTTTTGGCAAGGTAAGCTTCTCCCTTTTGAGTTGGAGTTAATGATATTTTTATGGAGTATATTACTTGTGTTAAATAAAGTTGTAAGTAGGAAAAATTGCATAAGTATGCTGGACGTTGTGACCAAACAAAATCAAAGTCGTTCTAGCCGAGGTAAAGTTGTTAAAGTTGCACAGTGTTGTTATGATTGTGGTGTTGTCTTTGGAGATGGTTTAATTGCGTGTTGCAGGGATGGAATGTGGGTAAAAATAGGTGTGGGTTCATATGGTTGCAGCCACATAACCCTCCATTCCGTGTGGTTAAAGATTTTACGAATTAACGATTGAAAACCTTATTTCGGTATCGTGATTTTGGGCGAATTGTTTGGAGTTTGTATTGTGTAATATTAAAGTGATTTACTTATACATAGCTGATGATTTTTGTTATTGGTTGGCTGTAATAATTGAATATGTAATTGAAAGTTCAGATATGGCAGGTTATAGGGGAGATGCTGCCCAATTTCCATTAACTTCTCGACTAACTAATAGACTAGTTGAGAAAGGCGAATAAGGAAATGATTCCTATAGAGGATTAATTATATCTATGGAAGCTATAAAGTCAAGGGTTATTGACGTTAGTGTTACTTTCGTGTTAAATAGGTTGAGAGGACGATGAGATAAGCACGGTTAAGAAGAATCCATAAGAGGTATGTAAAGCTATCTTTCTTTTCTTTTGGTATGTCTTAGTCTTAAGTGGTTTGTATATGAAATGTGGGGATAATTCCATTCATAGAACCCCGAGTATGGTATATAAATCTTATTCACTTCTTGATGTTAGAACTCCTGCAATAGTTGAGTTATTGCCTTGTAAGTCTTCTACATGACGAAAAGTTGTATACGTAAAGCCTATCTCTTCTTTCTTTTAGAATGTCTTAAATGTAAATGAAATGTTATATGATATGAGTTTGGAGGTAGTTCCAATTATAAGTTCCAAGTATAACTCGTGACTTGTGTTCAGTTCTAAATGTTAAAAGTCGTAAAGTAGTTGATCTACTACTCCCGAGTCTTCTATATGTGAAATAGTAATTGGATGCATAGGAAGCATGAACTATAATTCTTATTGAATTCTTGATATGAAAGCTCTTAAGTAGTTGAGCTACTACCCTCGAGTCTCCTACGTGTTGAGTAATGATTGAATGCACAAGCTCCTATTCCTAAGGGTCTCTACGATAACAAATGTCTCTAACTATAAGTTGTTTAGCATTGTATCGATACATGTCTACGATTCCTAAGACTCCAGCTAATATGATTCCTAATGACATTTAGAGGGTACCTTAGATGATTACTACTCTGGTCTTTAAGTGACAGTTCACTTGACTGTTTTATTGAGTCTCGGATGATGATTTAAATTGCATATGGTTACTCACTACTCTACTCGTGCATATTGTAACACATCTTCCTCCGAGTCCTATAAGGGGGCCGGGAATGTTGTCATGCCCAACTTTACTACTCTTTCACCGAGTCCCGGGCCGGGTATGGTATATGAGGATGGTATGATGCCACATATAATGATGTAATGCCGTATGTAATAATATGATGATATGATGCTATGGTGATGTAATAATATGATAATTCACCGAGTCTTGGGCCGGATATATATGATGATATAATGCCGTATACAATGGTATGATATCGTGTACGATGATATGATAAAATAATGACACTGAGTCCTTCACTGGAGGGCCGAGTACGGTATGATATATATGATGCCACATACGATGATGTGATGCTGTATGTGATGAGATGATAAGATGATGACACAATGATGGCACCGAGTCCCATGATGGGCTGGGTGCGATATAAATATACTCTACTCTTTTCACCGAGTCCCTCACTAAAGGGCTGGATATAGTAGGTAGACATGCATATGAAAATATAGTGATACAGTTGTAACACCGAGTCCCACAGCGGGCCAGGTACGGTATGTGAGGATGATATACATGCCCTCATTTCGTAAGATGCAGATATAGTGATTTGCTAACTGTTATACTTGTTTTATGCATCCCTATTTCAGCTGTTGTCTTAGTTATGATACGTTATGCTTTATATACTTAGTACATATATCGTACTGACCCCCTTTCTTCAGAGGGTTGTGTTTCATGCCTGCAGGTATAGGTATGCATTCTGGGGATCCGTCAGCTTAGGATTTCCAGTCAGCGTTTTTGGGAAATGCTCTATTGTGCCAGAGCATAGCTTTTTGGTACCAGTCCTCCTATGTATATATTTGTTTGTTCAGTGGTACAATAGGGGACCTGTCCTGTCATATGTTGCCATTACTATTTTTAGAGGTCTATGGACATGTGTATGTGGGTTGTTTGTAAGTTTGTTTCAAATGTGCTTATACGACGCGTTGTAAATGTTATTATGTTATGGCAGCCTTGTCGGCTTGCATGCCCTTTCATTATATGGTATGAATGAAAAAGGCTACATGTACATGAAAAGGTATTGACCCATTGGGGTTTTTGTGTATAGTATCATATTATACATAGCTCAACTTGACTACAACTGATAGATACGTATACAGGGGTCCAGGTCAGAACCCAGTCATGGCCTACGGGGTTGGGTCGTGACATAAATTCAAATAAAGTTGACTGAAAAGTAAAGCATATAGGTATACTATCATGACCCAAGCCTAGGGCCTAGACGTGACATGGCGAATGAGGAACCCGAAAGTACCTCATAGGTAATGATAATAAATAAATAAGAAGAAATCATAATAGAAAAATCTTCAACTTACTTATGTCCAACAATACCTTTAACTTTTAGATTTAACGAGGCTAAGATAAGTCCCTAGCTCACCCTCAATCATAATAGAAAGAAATGTCATAGTAAGTGTCTAAAGATCTCAACATCTCATAAGCTAGAAAGATAAAAGAGTATTGTTCCCGGAACATAGGAACTAACAAAAAGTAGTCTTCAAACAAAATCTCAACTAGCCACGTGGAGGAGAATGAGGAGGAGCACAGGTCCCTACATGGTGATATCATGTCGGCAAAAGAGTATGCGTTAGTACTTTGAATGTACTAAGTATGTAAGCATGCATGAACATTGAGGAAACATTAAAATATTTATGTAATATGAAATATAATGCAATGCATGCATAATCAATCATATAAATATCCTTTAAAATATTCATTTTGTGGGAAAATGACCATAACCGAAATTTAAGACCATACGAGCTATTACATAGAATCCAACATAACCCCCTACGTTAGCCAAAGAGACTACTTGCTGGGTAGAACTCCGTCAACTTCATTCATTTCTTTAACTTTATCTTTAAGGGCTTTCATGGATCCATTAGCCTAAGCCTACAAGGGCTCCTATGTTTGCACATAGTTAATGAGACAAGGGGTTGCTATTAGGATTCCCTTATCGAATCCCATCTCAATGACCCATTTGGTGCTAAGTTAATCCCACAGAATAGTTTAATACTTCAAAATAGTTATAGTATATAGCTTGGGAATTCAAAACATCATATTCAGTGGAATAACTCATTTAAAAATTTGGTTATTCAAATATGCAAGAATTGCCCTTATTGGATAAAAAAAATCCATCATTCATATCATTTCATAATTCTTTCATTTCATAAGACTCTCTTTTGATCATAGACATTGCTTTCATAAATAATTATTTAGAGTCAAAGCTTTCAAGTCAAACTTTATTGAAAATATAGTAAAATTAGGTGGGTTCAAATTACTTCAATTTGCAAACATGTATGTAAATGAATATGCATAAATATTTTGAAATCCATTAATTAAAAATCATGTTATAAACAACCCACCATGAATTTCAAGAACCTTTAGAGAGATAAATAGAGAAAATACTTACAAACCATCAATTCATACATATGAAATTATTTTGCATCAAAATAGATCAATAATAATTAGTTTAACCATGCTTCATGCTATTAAGTAGAAATAATATTTACCCATAAGAAAATATTACTTGAAATTAAGAAATTTAGTTGAAAGAGTTTTGGACTAAATGGGTGGAAGAAACCATGAATAAACACCCACATAACTTAGAGTAAAGCTTAAAGAAAATAAACATAATTTATCATATGATCAAAATACTTTAGGCATGAGAGTAGAAGAAATACTCTCATTGAATTTTTACATACTTGGAATCCGAAGTGTTACTTAGAATCGAAGGACTTAATGAACGCTCTTGAATCCTAGCCTTTTCTCCTCGCCGGAGTATTTTGTGTACTACCCGGAGTATATGAATTAATGGAATAGTATTTGTACACTACTAAGAGCTAAAACTATATTTTAAGAATGAGCAAAAGAGTGTATAGAGAGAAGAGTTGCTTGAGAAAGCTTGATGAACAAAATGATAAAATAAGGTGGGTATTTATAAGTGTGAAGGAGGGAACTAACAATAATTAAAATAATTATGAAGAAAACTCTGAAAATTTAATGGAAGATTGTGATGTCATGGGTGATGTCAAATGGAGGACTATTGATGTCATGTGTGATGTTAAATGGAACTAGATCTTTCCATGATTGGTGAGATGGACCTTGTTTTAACGGAATACCCTTTTTCGGCGCTGCATTTGAACAAGATACTTCCTCATTAGGATTTTGTGTCTTTATATGAATTGTTGCTATAGAAGTCTACTTTCATGTCATTTAAGAATTAACTGATTTGGATTATCCTGCAGTGAGATATAGTTTTTCTTCTACAAATACTCCATTTTATAACAACACTATATCTTGTAATAATTAATTTATTTGACTTACTTAACCTGCAAAACTTAAATTATGGTCTCACAAAAGTTGTAGGTAATGATGTTCGATTTATTCAAAAATTTGAACCACCTAATTTGGATCATCCTATTAAAAGTTATGCCCAAAATACAAAAGTTGTATCATTTTCATCGAGAATTGAAACGTCATATACAACATTTTTAGTGGGTGTTACATATACTATAACAACCGATATTAAAACCAAAACTATACAGTAATAGTAATCACAAAAAATAATATAATTTTACTTTGCTTGGAGAGTTTCTTTAATCGATAATCATTATATAGAGTTTATGATAATACTACATCTTACCCACTTTCTAGGGTCATCCAATACCTTTCCATGGTAAAGGACGAACTAAACTAATGGATTCAATCTCTTATCCCTTACTAGGGGCTTTTTTTAGGAGTCATCCTAATCAACCAAACAATCACATCCGATGTTGGCGGCATACTTTTGGAGTTCAGATTATATGAACCTTCCCCCAACTTGATGTTCAATACTACTCTCAAAATAATACAAGAAAACTCAATAACTTTATGATATCACACTTTAGGAAAAAACTGATAATCTGATATGTTGAGTCTATGCTCAATAATACCATTTTAGAATTGAACTAAACTGAATTTACTTTAACACTTAATTTGAGATATGGTTTATTTAAAAAAATGACAATGCTTTCTTTATGAAAATACTACCTTGAGGCAAAATATACCTTCTTGTAGCTCTTTCTAAAATAATGCACTTAAACCCA
This sequence comes from Solanum dulcamara, assembly GCF_947179165.1. NCBI lineage: Eukaryota > Viridiplantae > Streptophyta > Magnoliopsida > Solanales > Solanaceae > Solanum > Solanum dulcamara. Next base: position 51,067,562 of record NC_077237.1, on the reverse strand, counting down.
AATATGCTTTCTTTAAAATCTTAAAATAGCTTTTCTCATGAAAATCATGCATAAGAATTAATATGACAAGATTTTCAAATAACTTTAGATAAGGAGGGTCCATGTAGCAGAATAGATGAACCCTAAATCAGTAAAGGATCTTCAACAATATAAAGTATAATGATTTTAATTGTAGAATAAACAATGAGCACATCTTAAATAGAGGGATTCAAAAATAATAGATTATGGGGTAAGAACCTTAGCTTTGATCTTACTAATTAAAATTGTAGATGTTGGGGGTAATAAATAATTAAGTTCCACACTATGATAGCCTTATATAATTGAAAGGACAAGAATTCTGAAGTGATGCTTGATGGAGGAGCTTAAAACCTAGTTTTTGCTCTTCTTGAGTCATGCTCTAAGTTTGAAGAGTAGAATAAGAGAAAAACTGAGAAAACTACGGATATTCTCCCTTAATATATGCTTAAATGTCAAGGTTTTATCTTAGGAGAACAAGCAAAAGACATGAATAACCTCAAAAATACTTTTATCAAATCAACTCCACGAGGACCATCCACAACGTGTGCAATGATCCACAGCTAGTGGACTCCATCCATGGAACTTAGATGTTTCTACCATGTTTCAGGTACTCTTTCATGAGATCATCCCATGAATTGTGGAATAATTTAATACTTGTGGAGTGACCCGTGGAATTTAGGCTAAATGTCACCCTACAAGTTTGAGACCATGAGGCTATTCCACCGCTCGTGGGATGATCCAATACTTGTGGAATGCTTGTGTGGAACTCAATTGAAATATAGTTTCTTTGATCTAGTTTCACAAGCAGAATCCACGTCTCATAGATGACTATCATGGAACATATTTGTAAGACCCTAAAAGGTGGAGTGTCGAAAAATAGAGTTTAAAATGGAGATCGTAGAAAATTCACACCAAATAGAGACCATGAGACCCATCACGGGCCGTAGTCATCTTTGCTTCCTATAGAGAGGGGTCGTATAAGTGCCAGGGAGTAAGGGAGAAGTTAACAAGAGGGACCACGACTCATGGTGAGTACCACGGATCGTAGTCCCTTTTGTGGAGTTAACCCCAAGACCCTTGAACATGAGCAAGGACAACAACATGGACCATTGTCTTTGGATCCCTAGAAGGACCCTCCATGGTGGCACCCTCCCCCAATTCAAGCTCACCCTAGTCACCACGACCAATGGTGAGCTTCACAGGCCGTGGTGGCCTTCCATCTAGGTGTCTTATCTAGATTAAGTTAGAGGTGTTTTGGTCTTTTCACTATTTGTTCATTAAAGTATTTGAATGGTTTTTGGGTTAAATTCTATTCTATTTACTACCTCAAATCCTCCTAACTCTATCATTCTCACCCTAATACCCAAAATCACAAAATCTTCTCTCTAAATATCTCTCCCATTCATTTTCTTCCTAAAGCAAAATTCAATGGTTTCAAGCTCAAGTCTCCAATTCAAGTAAAACTTAGGAATTCTAATGTCTAAGGTATGTGGAAATTCATCCATGAAGTCCCGAGGTTTTCTCTAAATCCTCTTTACAAATTCTTCTTCTAAAGCCCTAATTCTTATGATATTGCATTGGGTCTTCTCAATTATGATATAATTTATTGTTATTGATCTATTTATGGACAATGCATATTACATTGTATGATTTCAAGTTGAGTTTTAATGACCCATACCATATGCTATTTTCAAATATATTTTTAATGAATTATGATCAAGAAATTTCAAGGAATGTTTTATGGATGATGACCAAAGCTTATGAATTACTCATGAAAGGTTATGAAGAATGTTTTAATGATGTTTCAACCAAGTATCTATAGTGTGAAAGGTAATTTTCACATATTCATGTTAAAGAGGTGAAAGGACATTCTCACCAACTCATGGATTCTTATGAATCAATCTTGTTAATGAGCTACTCTTATGATTATTTTATGATGGGGATTGATATCTATTATTGTCTTTCGTAATGATGTTAATGACTATGTTTTTATGAATTCTATTGGGATAATGACTAAGCAGCGAGAGACGTTAAGGTGGGGATCAGTCTGGTACCCAAGTAGCTACCCAAAGGAGTTCTTATAGTAATCTTTAGTCCTTAAGTACGTTTCCCACATAGTTTTTTTCCAATATAGCCTAGCTAGTGGATCCATAAAATAGCTTAATGTTAAATAAAGGTCCCATCACATAGTCTACCTTGGCAAGTAGCCTCCCCCTTCTCGGTATGAGAGTACATCAGATTCCATGTTATAGTTCACATGGTTTTATATGTCAGTTAAAGGTCCTACCCCACACCAAGGTATATGTAAAGGTATAAGTTTTGATGATGATTTTTTGATTCATTGACCACATGATTATAATATTTTCAAGGTTTTACTCTTGTTTTAAGATATTGGTCATGCATCTCATATTCATATTAATTATGTCATAGTTTCATTATTCATGCATACTTAGTGCATTTCATGTATAAACACATACTTTTGCCTACATTGTATCATAATATAGGGTCAGATGATCACATTTATCCTCCCATTCGTGCCTAGAGCTCATTAATATTCTTATTGTGTTGTGTCCTCATGTTTTGAGGACGTGATAATTTACTTTTCCTTATGTTCTTATAATTTTCATAGTTTGTGTTGGATGATCTAGGAGCTTATCTTATTCCCCCATCTAGACTAGTAGAGCCATGTTGGATGTCATGGAGTCTATGTTTTCTTTTTATTTCGATTTTGAGACTGTTTCCCTTTTTGAGACTATCCTTGTTGATAATTTATTTCTGCTTCTATGTTTAAGTCTTAATACTATATTTATCTTATGTATGCTTATACGTAATATGCCAAGAGTCTTGGTTGGGGTCCCTCAGGATTCTAATTACCATGTCACACCTAGGGTCTAGCTTAGGTTGTGAAAATAGTACTAATATTTCATGTTGGTTTGTATGTTAAGTGCTAAGTATTTGCAGATTCAAAATCCGAGGTATTACAATATATCCTCCTTAGGATCATTCATCCTTGAATGATGTCTAATCTAGGGTAACAAACTCAACTAAGTTTTCCTAAACTGAACTCTCTATTTGTCACGACCCGACCTAGGTCCTAGTCATAACATGACAATCGAAACCCTGAATGTCTCCAACCAAGCCTCTTGTCATATCATAAAGCATACATAAGGTAAAGTAAATGCGGAAAGATCATAAGAGAGTCTAGAGTATGAAACATAACGAAGAATGTCACTTGACAACTTAGATTCAAAACATTTGTCCAACTAGATGCCTCTACTCATGAACATGGGCGGGGGCTAAGAAATGTCCCTAGCTTACCTCATAGTACAGAAATAAATATCTTTGGAAGTAAGAAAACAACAACTCAAAACTAGTCCTCGATAGATGAGGACTCACCACAACTCCTTTGATAAGCATGCTCAACTAGCCACGTAGATGGATACGATCCTCAATCTTAACCCCTATATTATAAGATAATGTAGGAAACAATATGCATTAGTAATTTTGAATGTACTAAATATGTGGGCATGGTATGTAATATAAATAAAAGATGCAATGATCAAGAATATACATGATAAAGAGGATAAGTAAAACCATGAGGAATACCATAATGATAAAAGTATTTAAAAGTTGTAACCAAAGATCATAAGATATCATAATACTCATATACATATGTGGGATAAGAACCATAATCGACAATAAGACCATGCGAGCTATAACATGGAATCCTGTTGTCTCCCCGTACAACGAAGAAAAGGGGAATCTACTTGCCAAGGTAGACTCTACCCCGCTAGGCGGGTCATATACATACGCTATTTATGGATCCACTAGCTAAACCATAAGGCAACCTATGGTGGCATGTAGTTTATCGGACATGAGGCTGCTACTAAGGCTTTTGGTAAGGCCCCACCTCAAGTCCGCTCGGTGCTAAGTCAAATCCCATGGAATATGTATCATAACATAGTAATCATAGTTAACGTATCATAAATATGATCATAGGTTTGAAATTGATAGAGTAGCTTATTTCATACCATAAGTGCAATGTGAGTATTGTCCTTCAACATTACAATTCATACATACATAATTCATGTCATTAGGACTTTAGTCACCACATAAGGCCTACAAACACCTTTTCCATAATTCATATGTAAATCATAATTTGAGGCATACTTATAATTCATGATCATATTTCATACTTAAATTTTAAAGTAAAACTCATGTACATAATCAATTTTATTCAAAACCATTAGAATACCTTGAAAACATAAGACTCCATGGTCAAAATTCATAAAATTCATCATGGAAAATAGATTCATGCATAGGCTTCAATAATTAAACTTGAAATAATGTAATTTATGTAGAAACATACATATAATAATCATAAATAATGATTTAATCATCCCAACACAATTCATCAAAATTGAAGCTTAAAAGTAATGGGATTTCATGAGATGTTTTAAATAAATCTTGGATTCCATAAGTAGAAGGGACTCATAAATCAATCCACACATACCTTGATTGAATTTAGACTTGAATTTGAGAAAGGAGACTTGATCTTGAAAAAACCTTAATCAATGTTTGAAGAACTCTTGAAGAACCTTGAGAGAGAAGTCTAGAATTTGATTGGGAATTAATGAGGAAAAAAGGAGTTTAGGAGTATTTAGGATCCAATTCGTAATGAATAGTCCTTTAAAACATCCACATACATTATTAGAATGTAGAGAAAATATCAAACTACCCCTCATTAAAATTTTGATCAGGCCATTCTATGACTTGCCTCTACGGTCCGTAGAAGCAGTGATGAGTTGTCATTACGAATCATCCTGTAGGTTCTTAGAAAGACTTGAAAATTGAGTCTCTAAACTTTTGTTATGAATTATCTTTATGACTCATCATTGAGTTTATGGTTCATCAAAGTGATCCGTCTTGCAGGTTTGAAAAACCAGCAAGTTGAGGAGTCTCTGACGTTTTCATATGACTCATTTCTTCAAATCATAAGCTTCTTTATGACTCATCCTGTTGAGTCGTAGATAAAGTTCTGAGGGTGACATCTGTGGGTTATCTTACCTTGCCACAATGACTTATTTCAATGAATATTCATTTGCACTTTGGGTCTTCTAAAGACTCATCAACCTAGCTCCTGCCTTACCCAAATTTCCAAATTCTTACTTCACCTCTATGAGTAATGTTTACAATCCATAACAACTTCTATGAGTCGTAGACTGACTCGTAGATTTGGGCATTTTCAATTCCTTTGAAAATTTTTATTTTGTTCTACTTTTTATCTTATGGAGTCTTACAATATCTCCCCTTGGGAACATTCATTCTCGAATAGATTCAACTAGCATAGGAAGGACATGAAAAGACGACTAGCAACCCAACATGAATATAGAAACATTTTAAAATGCATAGAACATGTAAACTTTATGCTTAACATAAAACATGGCTTTTGGAAAGTCACTTTCATGAATCATGCATGCATATGAATGATATATGGAATGAATATATAGGAGTTTAAACAATTTCAATCACGAATCAACTTAGTACCTTTAGGCATGAGTGAAAAGAAAGAGATACAGATACGTCTTTATCATGTCCGCTTCCGTTTCCCACGTAGCACTCTGTACTTCTTGATTTCTCCACAATATTTTGAAGGACTCAACATCTTTATTCCTTAGTGTTTTCACTTGCCCGTCTAAAATTTCCACTGGGACCTCCTCATAATTCAAATTCTCTTTAATGTTCACAATTTCCAGTGGCACAATGGAGTTTGGATCACCCACCAATTTCCTAAACAATGATACATGAAATACCGGATGAACCATAGTCAACTCAAATGGCAAATCTAAATCATATGCCATTTTACCAACACGCTTCACTATTCTATAGGATCCTACATATCTAGGACTCATCTTACCTTTCTTACCAAATAGCATTACACCTTTCATGGGTGAAACCTTCAAATATACCCAATCATCCACATCAAATTCAAGCTCTCTTCTCTTAGTGTCCGAATAGGATGTTTGACAATTTTGAGCCATCTTCAATCTTTCTCTTGTGAGCCTTACTTTCTCCATAACATCAACCACCAAATAAGGACCAATAAATGCCATTTCACCAACTTCAAATAATTCCACTGGAGATCTATATCATCTCCCATACAAGGCTTCAAAAGGAGCCATTTGGATGCTAGAGTGATAGCTATTATTGTAGGCAAACTCAATCAATGGAAAATGCTCATACCAACTTCTTTCAGATCAATCAAACACTCTCTTAACATATCCTCCAAAGTTTGAATCGTTCTTTTATCTTGTCCATCGGTTTGAGGATGGAAAATGTTACTTAGCTTAACTTTAGTACCAAGACCCTTTTGAAATGACTTCAAAAAATGTGAAGTGAATTGAGTACCTCTATCCGATATGATTGACAAAGGAAAACCATGAAGTTTCTCAAGTTCACGAATGTACAACTTAGAATAGTCTTTGGCACCATAAGAAGACTTAATCGGTAAAAAATGTGCCGACTTAGTCATTCGGTCCACAATGATCAAAATAGAATCATGTTGTCTTCTAGTATGAGGCAAACCCGTTACAAAGTCCATATTTACATCTTCCTACTTCCATGTAGAATCTCTATGTGTTGAGCTAAACCTCCCATTTTTTGATACTCAACTTTAACTTATTGTCAATTAGGACACTTAGCCACAAACTCCGCTATGTCCTTCTTTATTCCATTCCACTAATACACTTCCCTCAAATCATGACACATCTTGGTGGATCCCAGATGAATTGAATACCGAGAGCTATAGGCCTCATTCAATATTAACTGTCTTAATCCATCAACCTTAGGAACACACAAACGTCCTTGGTAATGTAGTACCCCATATCCCCCTTGGGAGAAAGCCTCAATAGCATTTTTGGCAACCAACTTCTTCAATTTAACCAACACCGGATCATTGTCATGTTTGGACTTAGCATTCGCCACAAGAGACAATTCCGAGCCATTATGTACAAGAACACCTCCATCATTGGAGTCAACCAAACTCACACCTAAACATGCCAATCTATGGACATCTTTAACCAAATCTCTCTTACCTTCCTCAACATATGCAACACTATCCATGGATAGTCTACTTAGTGCATCAGCAATAACATTAACTTTTCCTGGATGGTATAATACAATCATATCATAGTCCTTTAACAATTCAAGCCATATCCTTTGCCTAAGATTCAAGTCCCTTTGTCTAAACACATATTGAAATCTTTTGTGGTTGGTAAATACATCAACATGCACCCCATAAAGATAATGACGCCATATTTTCAAAGCAAAACAAAACTGATGCAAGTTCAATATCATGGGTTGGGTAGTTCCTTTCATGTACCTTAAGTTATATAGAAGCATAAGCTATAACCTTACCATGTTTTATAAATACACAACCCAAACCAATATGTGAGGCATCATAATAAACCACAAAACCATCCGAACTTTCTGGTAATGTCAAAATAGGAGCAGATGTAAGACGATCCTTCAATATTTGGAAGCTCTTTTCACACTCATCCGACCATTGAAATTTTACCTTCTTTTGGGTCAACTTAGTCAAAGACGAAGAAATAGATGAAAACCTTTCAACAAATCTCTATAGTACTCGGCTAGAACCAAGAAACTTCTAATGTCTGAAGGGGATAATGGTCTAGGCCAATTCTTAACCACCTCCATTTTCTTTGGATCTACTTTAATCCCATCACCGGATACCACATGGCCAAGAAATGCAACTTTCCTTAGCCAAAACTCGCACTTACTAAATTTGGCAAATAATTGCTCTCTATCAATGTTTGCAACACAATTCTCAAGTGACCTATATGATCTTCCTTATTTTAAAAATAGATCAAGATGTCATCAATGAACGCCACAACAAACATGTCCAAGTATGCTTGAAAAATCAATTCAACAAATCCATAAAGATAGCAGGAGCATTAGTCAAACCAAACGATATTACTACAAATTCAAAATGACCATACCTTGTTCGAAATTCCATTTTGGGATATCACACTCCCTTACCCTTAGCTGATGATAATCGGATCAAAGATCAATCTTAGAAAAGTAACTTGCTCCTTGTAATTGGGAAAAAAAGTCATGTATCCTCAAAATTGGATACTTGCTCTTTATGGTTACCTTGTTCAATTTCCAATAATCTATACACATTCGGAGTGACCCATCCTTCTTTCTAAAAAATAACATAGGAGAACCCCACAATGAAATACTTGGCCTTATAAAACCCTTATCCAAAAAATCCTTTAATTGCTCTTTCAACTCCTTAAGTTCCACCAGACCCATCCTGTAAGGAGGAATAGAAATAGGTTGGGTATCGAGAAAGAGATCTATGCCAAAACCAATTTCCCTTTTGGGAGGTAACTGGGCAAATCATCAGGAAATACATTGAAAAACTCATTAACTATAGGGACCAATTCTAGAGTGGCAGTTTTAGAACCAATATCCCTAACTCACACAATATGATAAATGCACCCTTTGCAAATCATTTTTTGGGCCTTAAGACATGAGATAAATCGACCCTTAACCACCAAATCATTACCTTTCCATTTAAGAACAGGCTCATTAGAAAAGTGAAACTTAACCTCACGGGTCCTACAACATATAGATGCATAAGAGGCGTGTAACCAATCCATACCAAGAATCTTAAAGTGCAAAAGTGCTTAGGGAAGTGTAAGTCATTATTATATAGTTTTCCAACCCATCCCCTAGCCTACATCACAACCGTTAAAAGTCCTATTTGATTCTATTCGAGCATGCTTAATTAGTGGAGATGTACACAATGGACAAGCCTATAGTACTTTGTGAATACATGTGAATTCTTTTGTAAATGTGAGAGTTGCTCTTTGGTGCTAAGTCCTTAATTTATATTCAATTCTTAAATTAAGTGTGTGGACTATTTCTTCTTGTGAGGGCACTTGTTTCATGATAGATATGTGATTTTATTAGTTTTCTTTGATGGAGTAGGTGAGCAAGCTTAAATTTGATGAGTTAGAGTCCTTCATTGAGGATAGGAAGTTAGAAGGTTGTTGTTTTATTGTATATCTTGCATAATTATTGGAAATAGTACTTGATGTTTTAAAATTTGTTTATGGCCTATTTGTTTGTATCAACCAAAGGGTTGGAAGTCCTAGTTTGAATTTTTTGATGAGCTTTAATTTTGCTCGAGGATGAACAAAAGTTTAAGTATGGGGTGGTGATGTGAGGCCAAAAATATATATTTTTAGTCATTATTTACCTCATATTTAGTATTTTTATTTATCATTTTAAGCATAAATTTTATGGACTGTGCTAAATTTTGTATTTTCTTTGTAGGATTAATCTGACATGAAAATGAAGAAATTTGGAGCCAAAATGAATTAAAATGAAAGATTGAAGAAGGAAATCAAGAAGACAACTTAATAAATTAAATTGAATATTATATTATTATTATATGTTTTCTATAATAGGGAAAAAGGGAATGAAATTGTGACTGCTTCCATGTGGCAGCCAAACATTGAAACCAACAACAAAAGTTCACGCGCACAGTGTCACGCACAAATCTAATTCTTTTTGATTTTGATTTCCCAATTAGTTTTGGACTCAGTTATTTTATTTTGAGGTTTTTCCTACACCTATAAATATTCCATAAAAATTAGATTTGAGAGAATGGACATTTAACTTTTGACCTAGGGTTCGTTTCTTCTTCTTCTTCTTCTTCTTTTCTTAAGACATTAGTAGCTAAAGACACTTGTTCTAGGGCTGTGACTACGAATGATTGTTGAAAATTAATTTAATGGATGAATTTGGTTATCATTTTTATTACTCCTATATTCTTTATTCTACTATTTTAATGCTTGATCACCATTAGAATAAATTTATTGTCTAACGATAACTCGAGAGACGGAAAGGAGATACAACACTAGAATATAGGGAACATGCTTGTTCTAGAATTGCATAGGATAATTCGTGCATAGGATGACCGTGACACATACCTATACACCATATTTGGTTACTAGACAAGATGATAGGATCAATGCATCTTTGTCTGTTCATGCTTATCTCCGCTCAATGATGTAGTTAGGTTGTCAACAAAAGCAAGCAATTACAGGTCGAGAGATCATAATTGAGATGACTCAACCCTGTAGGCCGCGACTGGGGTCCGATGTGAACCCCTGTATACTTATCTATCAGATGTAACAATCAGTATAAGAATTATACATAAGACCCCCAATGGGTTATAGCATTTCTATGTATATGTAGCCGCTTTCATTTGTATCTTATCATGAAAGGGCGTGCAAGTCAACAAGCCTGCCATGACGACTTAGCATTTGCCATTCACCATGTGGACATAATTGAACAGAACTTACATGTACAACCCACATATATGTGTACAGACTTTTAAGAATATTAACAGTAACATATGGTAGGACAGGGCCCCCGTCATACTCCTAAATAAACAAATGTATACATTAGCAAATCAATACTAAAAGCTGGGCTCCAGAATAGTGGAGCACCTCCAACATAGCTGGGTGAAAATCCTAAGCTGGCGGATCTCTAAAATAAATATCTGTACCTGCAGGCATGAAATGCAGCCCCCCAAAGAACGGAGGGTCAGTACGATATATGTACTGAGTATATAAAGCATAAAACATTATAACTGAGACAACAGTTGAAATAGGGATGCAAGGGCGAGTATAACTTTTAGCTATATACCGCACTTGCATCTTATAAAATAAAGGCATACATACTATCATCACATACTGTATCCGGCCCGTTCGGGGATTTGTGTAACAACTACATCATTTTGTCATTATAAGAACATATATACCATTAGTCCTGTGGAATGTACATCCCAATCCATGTATATAGAAAGTACATGCTGAGGAATGATGGCCCGATCCACATATATTATAATAATGCCAAGGAACAACAGCCCGATCCGTATATCATATAATAATACCGAGAAATGATGGCCCAATCTGTATATCATGTAATAATGTCGACGTACGATGGCCCAATCTGTATATCATATAATAATACCGAGGAATGATGACCCGATCCATATATTGTGTAATAATACCAAGGTACAACGACCCAATCCGTAAACAACCCAACATGCCGTGGGATGTACGACCCGATCCTTACATAGCAAAATATGCCGAGGTATGTTTGGCCCGATCCATATATATCATAATGCATATACGTGCACGTAAAACTCTGTAACATATCAAACATCCCTTAGATATCACCATAAATCATGTTCAAGAGCCCCTAGGTATAGAAGCTTACACATCCCAACACTATTCAACCTGTAAGAGTCTCAAGGGTCGTAGTTCAACTACTTCAAGGCCCTTATCATTCAAAAGTGGGTACAAGTCATGAGTTACATCCAGAATCTATAAATGGAGCTATCTCCAACTCTGTGTTCTATAGTACCTTAGTCCAATCTTCCTAGAAGTAGGAAAAGACAAGATTTACATATACCACTTTCTATCACATGGAAGACTTGAAAAGTAATGACTCAACTTGTTATAGGAGTTCTAATTAGTAGGAAGTGAACAAAAGCCTTAACTCACACTCAGAGTTTTAAGAGTGGAATAACTCCCAATTTCCTATACATAATACTTATATCTAATCATGCCAAAAGAGAAGAACGGGTAGCTTTACATACTCATCCCCTTCTAACGTATGGAAGGCTTGAGAAGCCCTACTTCAATTACTGTAAGAGTGCTTTCATCAAGGAGTACATAAGAACTGTGAATTACACTTGGTATTTATGAGTAGATTTACTCTCAAGCTCATATCATTCACTATTTAACTTGAAGACATGCCAAAAGAAGGAAACATTAACTTTACATACACTACTTTTCAGCATATAGAAGACTTGAGGGATGAGAGCTTAACTACTTTAAGAGTCTTAACATTCAGAAGTGAACACGAATTATGAATCATGAATCATGTTCAGAGATCATGAATAGAATTACCCCAGGCTTCATACACATATCATTTGTCACTTAAATCTAAGACATGCGCAAAAGAAAAGAGAGACATGCTTTACATACCTTTTACGGACTTCTCTTAATCACGTTCACGTCGTCATCCTCCAAACCTATTTAACATGGAAGTAATACAAATATTAACAACCCTTGGTTTTGCAGCACATTAGGTTACACACAAGTATTTATAGGACTTATCCCCTCGCTTGCCTTCTCGACTAGTTCCTTAACTAGTTAAAGAGTTAATGAAAATCGGGTAGCATCTCCCCTAAACATACCCTATCCAAATTTACAATCACTTCCCTAATTACTACAGCCAACCAACAACAACAACCAGAATCATACACACAAGTAATTTACTTCAGCATTACACAATACAAACCCCCAAACAACTTGGTCAAAACTATAAAAACGTGAATTCTGGATAGCCTACTGTCTTATATTGTCGCTTAGTTTCGAAGGGGTAATTGGGGGAAACAGGCTTTGTGGATTCAATAAAAGTTATATAAATGTGTCTTAGGGTCGCACAATTTTGAATCACCCCTACAACAATTCTGTACAAAACGATATGCCCAAAATACCAATAGCATCCCGTGTAGGATTTCCAAAATGAAAACTAGGCAGCACCTCACCTATACTTCATCATCCTTTTTTGAGTACATAAAATCAAAATTGGGTTTTAGAGTCCAAATGAAAGTTATATCCCTATGAAATATCTTTCCAAAACATCTTGAATCACTAGAAACGAAGCTTTACAAAATGAGTTATACTAGTATTACTAACAACAGTCCCATTCCAAAAACGGGTTTGTTGACAAGAATAAGAACCTCCTCAAAACCCCAACTATAAATTTATGTTGTTAAACACCATCATATCACCACAGGATACCTTAAATAATTAATTCACAGAATGAAATCAGGGCTTACCTTGAATTGGAGCAATCTGTGGCTGCCTCTTTCTTGCTCTCACATTTTTCTCTCAATTCTCTAAAGTTAGAAGTGCTGAAAATGAGATATACTCCAGCATATAATACATACACCTCCTTAGGAGGTGCCACGTGGCATCCCCTAAGGGTGACATGTGGCAGACCCCTAGGGCACCACCTCAATCATGCCTCCAATCCTTGATTGCCACATGGAAACATGGGGTCCACCTAAGATGTTGCATCACCTACTTGACCCTAACTAGGTGTATCACCTACTTGTCCAAGTAGGTACATCACCTACTTGCTTCGAGTAGGTGCATCGCCTCCTTATTTCTCTTCCGTGGGTTCATAATCTCATCTCACTCCAGGATCCTATGTATTCCTTTCTACTTAAGCTCAACGTGTACTCAAGTGGCTTAATTACATAAGACATCCAAGTTGGTAGTTTATGCAAGTAAGTCGAGTCCTACGACCCTTTACTTGGCCTCCAACTCCTTCTGGATTCTTATAGCCCTATTTCCAATCTTCCTTATTATGGGGTATCCCATTCTCCCTTGTTTAGAGTTACTTGATAGCGTTGTAGCTAATTGGGGTCACATGGCAACTTTTATGAAGTTTAAGAAGGCTTTCCGAAGTTTAGAAGTATGGGGCATAATAGTAATTGTAAAATCAACCCTATAAATCAGTAATTTGACAACCCGAAAAAGTCCTAAGTGATTTTTAAATATTAGATACCTTAATTGAGATGCGTAGTACACTAAGGGCAGGCCTATGGTTTATCTTGAGTAACTTGTGACTTCATTTGAGAGAGTGAGCCACTATATTACTTGTAAGACCGCGTTCACTTGCGTGTGCTTTGATAGCAACAATTTTTGGTGACCCCAAAGTTAAACTTTTGCTCGTCCTTGAGCAAATATTAAATCTCATTAAAAAATGAAACTAGGAATGCCACCACTTTGGTTGATACATACAATTGGGCCATACAGAAATTTTAAAATATCAAGTACAATTCTCGATCATTATGCAAGATATACAATAAAACAATAAACTTTTAACTTCCTAGTCTCAATGAAAGACTCTTACTCGTCAAATTTAAGCTTGCAATTATTCCACTTGTAATTTCATCTCATCAAGAACGTTTCATTCTTCTTATTTTTTCATGAAAATATTCCTTTCTCTTCTTTTATTTTTCTTTTCATGTCACATTCTTTCAAGAGGTTTTTTTATCACTTTGTAACTATCATTGATTAACTTTTACACTCAACCATCTCTTTTCTTGAGATTTAACAATTATAATAAGTCTTGCAATAGTGCTCAAGGAAGAAACGTGAAAAAACTAGGGATTCAACAAAATAGTCAAGGCAAATATATGGCTAAAAACAAAAGGCTACAACTCAAAAAGGCTGACTAGTGATATAATATCTGAAAAGGCTAAAATTTACAAGACAAATCAAAGAAATCCTATTATCATCTTCTAAACAGAGAAACACTTTTTATTTTATTTCAATAACATGCAGGGCAAGTTCTAGACTAAGATGCAAAATATTGAATAAATAAATTGTCACCACACATGGCACAAGTTTCAATCAAGATGGATCAATTCTGCTTGTAAAATAGATAGGGTCATAACAAACTACAAAATAAAATAAGCTATACACAGAGCCACAACAATAAACCTAGATGTCAAAAAGTCAACTATTTAATGAACAATCAAACATTCATAGAAAAATATCGCTCAAGATTAGGCCTAAATAGCAAGTACCAAGACAAAAAAGTTTTTTTTCTTTTCTTTCCAAAAAAATACATAAATAAATAAAAATAAAAAAATCTACTCCTAAAAAAAAAAAAAGATAACGGTTAAAATGGACAACCCTTGGAAAAGAACCGAAAAGAAAAAATCATGGAGTGGGCTAAGGTTCACGACCCAACCCCGTAGGCCGCGACTGGGGTCCGATCTGAACCTTTGTATACGTGTCTATCAGCTGTGGTCAAGTCGAACTATAATTAACATAATACCATGCAACAGAACCCTATTGGGTGATAATATTTTCATAAACCAGTAGCCTCTTTCATTTTTATCACATTATGAAAGGGAACGTAAGCCGATGAGGCTGTCATACATATAAACTTTTACAACATTTCAAATAGACCCAGCTGAACAATACTTATACATACAACCCACATATACATGTCTGCAGACCTCTAACAATATAAATGACAACATATGGTGGGACAGGGCCCCCGCCTTACCCCTGAATAAAAAAACAATACTATACATCAACGGCCAGTGCCAAAAACTAGGCTCCGATACAATGGAGCCTCTTCCAGCTGAGCTAAGCGGGATCCTAAGATGACAGACTCCCAAAACTTTTACCTGTACCTGCGGGCATGAAATGCAGCCCCTCCGAGAGAAGGGGGTCAGTACGACATATGTACTAAGTACGTAAAACATAACATAACACAAATGGAAGCATATCTAAAATAGAGAAGCAGGGGGTAAATTATCAAATCAGCAACTTATACCTGGGAAAGTAAAATTATGCCTGCTCAAATTTTCAATATAGCCGTCCCTATCAGAGATCCGGTTAATCATATCTGTAATACCATTACCTCCTTATTACAACACATTATCATATATATACATACGTACCTGGCCATCTAGTAAGGGCGCGATGAAAAATACAGTGGAATTGTGCACAATTACTATTCCTGGCCTAGGTGCGATGAAAAAAGTGTTATAATATACACGAGTAGAGTGGTGAGAAAAAAAACACAGTTTCAATCATTATCGAAAACTTAATGAAGTCATCAGGTGAATCATCCATAGAGATCATGGCAAAAAGTATCTGATGTAAACCCTCTAAATGTCACTAAGGACTATGTAAAAGAGAGTTTTGCAAATCTTAGACTTATACCAGTATGAAATATGCCTGCTCAAATTTTCAATATAGCCGTCCCTATCAGAGATCCGGTTAATCATATCTGTAATACCATTACCTCCTTATTACAACACATTATCATATATATACATACGTACCTGGCCATCTAGTAAGGGCGCGATGAAAAATACAGTGGAATTGTGCACAATTACTATTCCTGGCCTAGGTGCGATGAAAAAAGTGTTATAATATACACGAGTAGAGTGGTGAGAAAAAAAACACAGTTTCAATCATTATCGAAAACTCAATGAAGTCATCAGGTGAATCATCCATAGAGATCATGGCAAAAAGTATCTGATGTAAACCCTCTAAATGTCACTAAGGACTATGTAAAAGAGAGTTTTGCAAATCTTAGACTTATACCAGTATGAAATATCTTATAGCAGTCCGAGCATTGTTTATCTTAGAGCCTTTGTTTTTATGAAAAAGAGCTTAGTCGAATCAATCGTTATAAAGTTATATAGAAGACTCGAGGAGTAGGAGTTTAACTACTTTAAAAGTCTTAACATCCATAAGTGATTCAGAGTCCTGAAGTCATATTCAGAACCTAACAGTGAAGTTGCCCTGAATCTTTCATCATCCATAGCCTACATCTAAGAAATGCCAAAAGGAAGAGAAAAGATAGGCTTTACATACCTATGTTAAAAACATGCCAAGAGAGAGCTTCACATACCTCATACAGTTTACTCTTTATCCCGTGTGCCTCGTCGTCCTTTGAACCTATTCAACATGAAAGTTATATGAATATAAACCACTCTTAACTTTCCAGCATCTTAGGTTGCACCTTAGTATTCATCGAATCTATTTCCTTGTTCGTCTCCTCGACTAGTTCTTTAATTAGTTAAGGCGTCAACGAAAATTGGGCAGCACCTCCCCTACAATGTGCCCTATCTGAATTTCCATCTCCACTCCTAATACCTACAGACAACCAATAACAACAACCTGCAGTATATGTTTAAGCAATTTACATCAGTAATATACAACATAAACTCCAAACGACTCGCTCAAAATTACGATATCAAAATAGGGTGTCTAGCCTTTATTTTGTAACACCTTTAGTCGTACGAAACGGGGTGTCGTGTGGATGAAACCAGCAGCTCCCAAACCTCTTTTATAAGACATTTAGGCCCTTCAACACTCACCACACAACCAGCAGACGCCTCCAACCACACAACGCCTCCCTTCGACTACAATTTAACTACGACGACTTCAATTTAGATTGTTTCTTTCGCTGAGAATCTCCAAGATTTTTTTTGTACTTACAGCAGTAAAACAGTTACATAATACACTCCATAACAACCCCATGAAGTCCAAAACTGCCAAATTGTAACTAGGAACTTCTCTAAATGTGCTGAAATTGAGCGGGCTGTTTGTGTTACTTCTCCGCTGCCCCAAATTGGAATTTTTGGTTATAAAAAACTATTATATAACCGTGGTACACCTCAAATAATTAATTCACGGAACAAAACTCGTAGGCTTACCTTGGCATCCCCAACCCATAGCCCCTCTAGCTTGTACCCCTAGCATTTTCCTCTTTTTCTTTCTTACTTTCTTCCAAGTTTCCCAAGTGTAAAGATGAAGATACGGTTCCATAGGTATCGTAAGATACATATATACATCTCCATGTGGTTGAGGAATACCGTAGATAATTAATTCACGGAGAAAAATTGAAGAACTTACCTTTAATTTCTCAAAACCGTGGCTGCCTTGTTCATTGTCCTTCTTCACATTTTTCTCTCAAAGTTCTTGGCTGATTTTTGGATAATGAAAAATTTAAGAGTCACATAATACATATATATACACCTCTTTAGAAGGTTCCACGTGGCATCCCCCTAGGGTGATATGTGGAAGCCCCCTAGGGTGCCACCTCAACTTATTTGGCCAATCCCATGCTGCCATATGGCAGTGGCATCCACCCCAAGATGCTGCATCACCTACTTGACCCTAAGTAGGTGCATCACCTTCTTTTCCAAGTAGGTGCATCACCTACTTACTTCGAGTAGGTGCGTCGTTTCCTTATTTTTCTTTCGTGAGCTCGTAATCTTGTCTTACTTCAAGAGCCTATGCACTTCTTGCTACTTAAGATCGACGTGTACTCAAGTAGCTTATGTGTAGGACTTCTAAGTTAGTAGCTTACATAGATAGGTCGAGTCCTATGACTCCTTACTTTGCCTCCAACTTCTTCCGACTCCTCATAACCCTATTTCCAACCTTCCCCACTATGGGGCATCATATTCTCCCTTCCTTGGAGTTGTTTAATAGCATTGTAGATTATTCGGATCACATAGTAACTGCTAAGAAGCTTAAGAGACATTCTGAGCTCTAGATAATGGGGTGTAACATCCTTCTCCCCTTTAGAAGATTCATCCCTGAATGTTACATAAAACTTTCCTCAAGACCTTATACCGATTGTAGGGAGATTGTTTTCTATTGCGATCACACATACTTTCATCCAAGTAATTAATATACGAGTTTCAGGAGTTGGGGTTACCTGTAAACATCAGGAATGGGTATAAATACTTGTGTTTTATGTCCTCTTCAATTTCTCAGGTCATCCCCTTTTCTAGTTTTGGTTTTTCCATAGTATCTTGAAGGAAGGAACGTCTTTAGTCTACAATCTTCTAGTTTGGCGATCTAAGATGGCGATAGGTTGTTCCTCGCAGGATTCCATTCCCTGGACATCATCTATGGAATATACCCTAGGTGGCTTGGCAGTACCCTTACGAAGCATCCCTATCTGATGGATTGGGCATATAGTTTCCAAATAAGGTGGTAAGCTCAACTTACCGGCCACTTTGCCCACCTTACGAGCAACTTGATACAGTTTAATATATTTTGGGTTAAGTTTCCTTTTCTGGGTGACCCTGTTATGAACATCCAATCATCAGTTTGAACTATGTATGTTAATGTCGATTATCTGTATATCATTTCTGCTGACTCTGGGTTGTTAGTCAATAGCTTGCTTAATCATGTCGGGGCTATTTTAGCTTAGTCTTTCTAACTTTGACCCATCCAATAGGGGACTTACAATCTTGCTCTACCAGTCTTGTACGGGGCCATTGGGATACTAGAGTAGTAAATTATTATAGGCAACTTGATAAGTGATAGATAATCATCCCAGCTATTCTCGAAGTTAACAACACCAGCTCATGACATATCTTCTAGCGTTTACGTGGTACAATTTAGCTTGGTCATCAGGTTCGAGGGTCAAGTAGTGTACGAAGACTTATCTGTCTTCCCAGTTTCTTCGCGGACTGATCCTTGGTAGTTAACTGTAACTTGGGCTCCTTCGTCTGGGATAATAGCTATGGGGACTCCGTAAGGTCCTACACTTTTACTCTATAATTTTACACCTTCTCGGATGAGTAGGTAGCCTTTGATCGAAGGAGCAGGGGCTAATATCGTTAATCCATAGGTAACATTCCCTCCAGAGTCATCTAGCGCTGGAGTGCGAAGTGAATCTTGTAGCCCTGGTCATATTGAGGGATTTTCAACCTCGTGTATTACTTCATGTCTTCCGTAAATTACATCAACTGGTACCCTTACCTTTTGGGTTTTGCTTTTTTCGCCCTCATAGTTGGCTGCTAAGTGGTGTCGAAATTCCCTTGCCCACTGGCCCATATAGCCATTCTGTGGGTTGCCTCTCATTAACTGGTACTATGTTGCAGAACTATGGCATTCAAGTGCGTCGTCAGTTAGCAATTAGCTAATCCTTCTTGTATTGCTTAAGTCCTTTTTACAATACCCTCAACGTAACTTATAGTACTCCAAGTATATGATGTCATGTTGTTTCTCCGCCGCTAGTTCAGATTCTTCCATCTCGCGCGACCACACCCGCACTATCGCACTAAATTCCACCAGAATTTAGAAGTTAAGCGTGCTTGGGCGAGAGAAATACTGGGATGGGTGACCTCCCTGGGAAGTCCTCATGTCGCGTTTCATGGTAATCTTTGCAATAATGTGCGAGGCACTCAACTTAGCCCAAAATTTATCTTAGCGTCGTCTCACTAGTCTTTATGTGTTGCCTTGCCCTTTCCTCCGTTATTTTGTAACTGGTATAGGGGTAGATCTTTAGTCCAACCATGGTAATGTTTTACTTTGTCCGTAGTACTAATTCCATTCCTATAGTTCGGCTTAACCCATCCCCGTATCTCTCGGTAGGGTATCCAGAATATCAGAACAGTATTGTCATTATTGAACCCCTATTTCTTTTATCTTGTACTTACTCACTTAACCTAATATTTATATATACATATTCGTAGGTTGCACGACTATTCTGATGCAACTTGTAGGAGGTAGACGTAGTCCTTCCGTCTCTTGGTTCATTTTACTGTACACATCTTACTCACATTGAACTTGCTTGTCCCATCTTGTTATACTTCATTCTCCCTTATTCATTCTTTTCTCCTCTCATCCTCTATCATAGGAGGTTTCTTACTCCTTTTCCTTGGTTATTTATCTATTGTAATTTCATTTACGACCAACTCTATAGCCAACCTTTTGGCTTTTTAGTTTAGCATGATGTTGCTATCCTTTGTAGTGTCTCCTGAATCATTTGATATCCTTTCATCGTTATACCCTTTTCCTTTTCATACGCATTCACCTTCTAGCATTATGTTACTCTAGGTCTTGTTGAAAACTTCTTAACACTATCATGCATAGCATTCTAACTTCTATCCAATTATTGACGACTTCCAGATCCTTCTAACTTGGTTTAACAAAGGATCTTATTGAAGTTTAAGCATCCATCTCAAACATGTTGCCACATCCATTGCCTCCATCTTACCCTTTGCAGTTTTCTAACTTGCTTCCCCCCTTTAGAGGGGTACTTATACCTTTATCCGCTTATACCTTGCTCTATGTCCAGTCTTAATTTTGTCCAGTCTCCTTCCCCAATGTACTTGGTACTGTATCATGTCTATATATTTCTGCATTTTTGTTTGCCAACCTGATTATCCATGTACAGAACCTTTGCTAAATCATGAGACGACAGGATCTTCCCACACATAGTGCGACACCTCATCTATTAATCTGTAATTAAGTAATGGGACCTATGGAACAACTCGTCCAAGGCCACATTCTACTTATCTCTATAAAAAGTTAATATACACTTGTAGCCATTTCAAATTTTCTTTTAACTAGGAAACATGTTCTCTTGGAGTAGTGGCTTTCCCAACCTATATCCTTTGTTTCTTAGGATGAATGGAAGCTGCGCCATTTATTCCTTAAGTTTGTCATCTTTGTCTCTTAGGGGTTCTGTTATTTTTGGGGCGACGTTGTGTACGGGCATTACTCCTTTATACCTTATATACCTTACCCTTAGTGTGTACCCAACACAGGCTTTTAACTTAGTCAATATATACCACGTACGCCTTACTAGTGGTCCTACTTTATCCCTGTATAATTGTATCACCCCGTTCAATTCATACTTACATATCCCCCTTTTTGTTCGTACTCATATTCAGTTCCTGACATCTCTTTGAGGTGCTTCAGTTTAGAAGTCCTTTCCCCAATAAGTCGATGGAGAACTATAAACTGTTATCGTAAACTATTTTTCGACCATTGTTGGAAGAAACCAGAATCTCTTAAACATCACAGTACTTCTTTTAATACTTGCCCTACCTGGTCTCCTTTTGAGTTTATCCTCAAGTTATGAACAACTTATCTAATTTACAATTAGGAGTTGGGGGCTTGGCACTTTCAAAATGATTAAAGCTCAATTATTGGACATCTTACCCTTCAACTTGAGCTTCTCTTTTTTCTACAACACAATTACGGCTGGAGATACTGTGGTCTGAACTGTATTGCTCAGACAGACTTTTGTTTCTTTGACATAAACTTCCCCAAGTAAAAAGGGTATTCCTTATTGACGACATGAAGAGTTCCTCTTATAGCTTTAATTTGGCATAATATGGGTACTCAGTATCAATTTCCAAGACATATTATAAATCTATGTTTTATTCCCTTTTTCTTGTTTTGGGAAATTTTCGGCAGAGTTTCCTCTACACTCCTTACTATCCCAAAACCTGCAAGCAGAAAATACCAACAATGCCTCACAAGGCCAACACATATATATATATATATATTCATATCATATTACAGCCGCACAGGGCTTTCAATATCATCTCATACCGCAGCCACACGGGGCTTTCAATTTAACAATAGTATGAACATAATGGACTTACCTTATATGTCCAACTCAAACTGCATCTATTGCACTTTTGGTCTGCTTTCCTTTCAGGTTTCAACTTTACATTTCAATCACATGTCAATACCTTACCCAAAAGATATCTTTTGGGCTTTACTTTACTTACCTGCGTGCTTCGTAACTTCCCATGTCGTCAATTACTTCCTTCTGTTGGTGTCGTCCTTCTGTTAAGATCCAAGGTTAGTATAAGGAATTTTCCTATATTTTTGATCTAAAGCACGATCTCAGATGTGAAAGAAAGGTAACATCCTAAATATCCTGTAGCTTCCTGTTTATGGATGTGGCACGCAACATATCGATAATCAAGACTCTACTAGACACGGTCTACAGACAATCCAAGAACGAACTACTCTGATACCACTTCTGTCACGACCCAACCTCGTAGGCTGTGACTGGGTCCGATCTGAACCCCCATATACGTGTCTATCAGCTGTGGTCAAGTCAAACTATAATTATCATAATACCAAGAAATAGAACCCTATTCGGTGATAACATTTTCATAAACTAGTAGCCTCTTTCATTTGTATCACATCATGAAATGGCACGTAAACCGATGAGGCTTTCATACATATAAACTTTAACAACATTTCCAGTAGACCCAGCTGAACAATACTTACACATACAACCCATATATACATGTCTACAGACCTCTAACAATATCAATGACAACATATGGCGGGACATGGCCCCCGTCTTACCCCTGAATAACAAAACGATACTATACATCAATGGCAGTGCCAAAAACTAGGCTTTGATACAATGAAGCCTCTTCCAGCTGAGCTGAGTGGGATCCTAAGATGACGAACTCCCAAAACCTATACCTGTACTTGCGGGCATAAAATGCAGCCCCCCGGAGAGAAGTGGGTGTTACACCCCACGCTATTAAAACTCAGAAGGTCTCATAAGTTTCTTGGATATTATCATACAACAACAACAACCCAGTGAAATCCCACAACATGGGGTCTGGGGAGGGTAGAATGTACGCAGACCTTACTCCTACCAAGGTAGGACGGCTGTTTCCTGGAGACCCTCGGCTCAGTAAAAGCATAAATGCATAAAAAAATGTTAGATAAGAATAGAAAATTAAAAGCTTTATGAGAAAAACAACAAACAAATAACGAATAGATGACAAATAAATACAAATAAATAAAGACTAATAACAAATAACGATTAAATAAATAATGAAAGCGTCACAGGTAAAATTGAGTAATCAAAGCATAGAAAGTAATAAATAATAACAGAAATAACAGAAATCAGAAGTCAAAGCGCAAGAGATCGTAATGCACTACTACACCTATGAATAGAGAAGAATAACGAGACTATGAACTAGCCTTCTATCCTAATGTGGGTCCTCCACACCCTCCTATCTAAGGTCATGTCCTCCGTAAGCTGTAACTGCGTCATGTCCTGTCTAATCACCTCTCCCCAATACTTCTTCGGCCTACCCCTACCTCTTCTGTAACCATCCATGGCCAGCCTCTCACACCTCCGCACTGGGGCATCTGTGTCTCTCCTCTTCACATGTCCATACCATCTCAGTCGTATTTCCCGCATCTTGTCTTCCACCGAGGCCACTCCTACCTTGTCCCGAATAGCCTCATTTCTAATCCTGTCGCTCCTGGTGTGCCCACACATCCATCTCAGCATTCTCATCTCAGCAACTTTCATCTTTTGAATGTGAGAAGTCTTAACTGGCCAACACTCCGCCCCATACAGCATAGCCGGTCTAACCACCACTTTGTAGAACTTGCCCTTAAGTTTTGGTGGCACATTCTTGTCACATAGCACTCCGGAAGCGAGCCTCCATTTCATCCACCCTACCCCAATACGATGTGTGACATCATCGTCAATCTCCCCGCTGCCTTGCATGATAGACCCAAGATACTTGCAACTACTTCTCTTTTGGATGACCTGAGCACCAAGCCTAACTTCAACATCAACCTCTTGAGGTGTCTCACTGAACTTGCACTCTAAGTACTCTGTCTTTGTCCTACTCAACTTAAACCCTTTAGACTCCAAGGTATGTCTCCAATCCTCCAGCTTAGCGTTAACTCCGTGGCGAGTCTCATCGATCAGGACTATGTCATCCGCGAAGAGCATACACCATGGCACCGCACCTTGAATTTGTCGCGTCAATCCATCTATCACCAAGGCAAATAAAAAAGGACTAAGAGCTGATCCTTGATGCAACCCCATCACCACTGGGAAGTGTTCTGAGTCCCCTCCTACTGTCCTTACCCTGGTTTTGGCTCCCTCGTACATGTCCTTGATCACCCTAATGTATGCCATAGGTACACCTTTAGCCTTCAAACATGTCCATAGTATTTCTCTTGGGACTTTATCATAAGCCTTTTCTAGGTCGATGAATACCATATGCAAGTCCCTCTTCCTCTCCCTATGCTGCTCCACCAGTCTCCTCATAAGATGGATGGCTTCTGTAGTTGAGCGTCCCGGCATAAATCCAAACTGGTTCTCTGAAATAGACACGTCTCTCCTCACCCTCATCTCTACCACTCTTTCCCACAGTTTCATAGTATGGCTTAGTAGCTTAATACCTCTATAGTTGTTGCAACTCTGGATATCCCCTTTATTTTTGTATAGAGGGATCATTATGCTCGACCTCCATTCTTCGGGCATCGTTGCCGTTTTAAAGATGACATTAAATAACCTAGTCAACCACTCCAAACCTACCGAACTCGTGCTCTTCCAAAATTCCCCAGGAATCTCGTCAGGTCCGGTTGCTCTTCCCCAGCGCATCCTACGAACGACACTCTTAACCTCCTCGACCTTAATACTCCTACAATACCCAAAATCGCAACGCCTCTCTGTATGTTCTAAATCTCCCAACACAAAGTCTCTGTCCCCTTCCTCATTCAAGAGTTTATGGAAATAGGACTGCCATCTCTGTTTAATGAGGGTCTCGTCTACCAATACTTTTCCATGCTCGTCCTTAATGCACTTCACTAGGTCCACATCGCGTGCCCTTCTCTCCTGCGCCCTGGCTAGCCTGAACAATTTTCTATCCCCACCTTTCTCTTCTAGTTCAGCATAAAGGCGTTCAAAAGCTGTTGTTTTTGCCGTCGAAACCGCCGACTTCGCCTCCTTTCTCGCTATTTTATAAAGTTCCCTATTCGTCCACTTCTCCACCTCATCTGTGCTTTCTATCAACTTTGCGTACGCCATCTTCTTTGCTTCCACCTTTTCTTGCACTTCTCCATTCCACCACCAGTCTCCTCGATGCCGACTACGACTATCAGTCGAGACTCCCAACACTTCCCTTGCCACAGTCCTAATACAACTAGCCGTCCTATCCCACATACTGGTCGCATCCCCATTACTATCCCAGGCCCCCATGGCCTTCAACTTCTCTCCCATCTCCAGGGCATTTGCAGTGGTCAAACTCCTCCATCTGATCCTAGATCGATCATCCCCGACCCTCTTATTCCTCATCATCTTGATCCCTAAATCCATCACCAAAAGCTTATGTCGGGTTGTAAGGTTGTCTATCGGAATGACCTTACAGTCTTTGCACAGACCTCTATCGACCTTCCTCAGGAGTAAAAAGTCTATCTGAGTCTTAGCCACCGAACTATGGAATGTTACCAAGTGGTCTTCCTTCTTTGGGAAACTCGAATTGGCTATGACCAACCCAAAAGCTCTTGCGAATTCCAAAAGTGAAAGGCCTCCTACATTTCTGACCCCGTAGCCAAAGCCTCCATGCACATCATCATACCCTCCTGAAATAGACCCGATGTGCCCATTGAAATCCCCTCCCACGAAAAGCTTCTCAGTAGGTGGTATACCTCCCACTAACTCATCCAAATCCTCCCAAAAGCGCCTCTTATCCTCCTCCCTTAAGCCCGCTTGTGGCGCATAAGCACTAATAATGTTGAATGTGCTCCCTTCAACGACCATCTTAATCGACATCATTCTATCGTTGACTCTCCTAACCTCCACTACCTGATCCCTTAGATCATTGTCTACTAAAATGCCTACCCCATTCCTATATTTTGATCTACCTGAAAACCAAAGCTTATACCCGTCTACCTCCCTAGCTTTAGAACCTACCCATTTGGTCTCTTGGACACAAGCTATATTAATCTTTCTCTTCTTTAGAATTTTAACTAGCTCTATGGATTTGCCCGTTAACGTTCCAATATTCCAAGAACCAACTCTCAGTCTAGACGCTCCTTTAACCCACTTACCCCTCCTTACCCTCGTCCCCGACCCCGTCCCTGAATGAGAACATGACCTTAATCTACCATCACTATCTAAAGCCACGAAAATATGTAGGAATTAATAAATTATTCAAAAATCTAAAGTTAGCTAAATGCAACGATAAGTGTATGAACAAAAATATAGATAAACCGGAGGTACCAACTCCAGTTGAAAAGAACCTGATTCACGCCGGAAACACTGTTCACACCGGAAACACTGTTCACGCCGGAAATACTGTTCACACCAGAAACACTGTTCACGCCGGAAATACTGTTCACGCCGGAAAATGGAAAACCGCGAGACGACGCCAGAAATCAATAGATCCAGGCCAAATCTAAACAGATCTGGAGAAATTCGTTGAAAAACAAGCAAAAGGAAAGAAAAGAAAAAGAAAGAAGAAGAAGAAGAAGAAGTTGTGCCAAATACTATGCAGCCTGTGAGAGAGAACTAAAGCAAAGAAAAGCTGAGAGGCAGGCTGGTTCTTTGTTGCCGGATATGCTACGACACTATCAAATGACTCCAACGAAGGGAGGATGTGATACACCATAGTAGAGAAGGTTGGAGATGAAATCATAAGAGTCTGGAAGGAATTGGGGGCCAAGTAATGGGTCGTAGGACTCGAGTTACCTACGTAAGCTACTAACTTGGAAGTCTTACATACTTAAGCTATTGGAGTACGTACCAAGATTGCGTAGTAGGGATTATATAGGCTCTTAAAATAAGAAGAGATTACGAATCCACGAGGGAGAAGAAAAAAAGTGACACGTGGCAGCCAATGGAGGAGTGCCACATGGCAGCACCTCAAGCAAGAAGGTGACCCACCTGCTTGGGGTCAAGTAGATGACGCACCTGCTTGGGGTAGGTGGGCCCCACTTCCACGTGGCAGCCCCTAACTGGTTGCATAGATCTGGTGGCCCAATCACGGCTGGACACGTGTCACCCTAGGGGGCTGACACATGTCACCCCCATAGCCACCCTATATATATGTGTATTGTGACTAATTAGTTCATTCTTAGCCAAAATCAGTCCAAAAACATCAGCAGCATAGGGAGAGAACGTGAGAGAGAAAGGCAGCCATAGCTTGGAAGTTTAAAGGTAGGTTTTCTAATTTTCTCTCCATGAATTAATTATATACGATGTTCCTAAAATACGTGGAGGTGTATATATGTATGTTACGATGCTTACGGAACCATATTTTCAGTTCTTCACTAGGAAAACTAAGAGAAACTTAAAGAGAAAACGCTAGGGCATAAACCCGTTTTTGAAGGGGAAAGTTGTTAGTAATATTGGTATAACTTCTTGTGTATATCTTAGTTTCGGGTGATACAATATGTTTTGGAAAGGTATTTCATAGGTCTATAACCTTTATTTAGACTTTCAAATCCACTTTTGCTTTTATCATCGCGAAAAAGGGTGAGGAAGTGGAGAGGAGGTACTGCCCAGATTGGGTTTTGGAAATCCTACACGGACAGCTGTGAGTATTTTGGTCATATATTTTCATACAAAATTACTGTAGGGGTAATTCAAAATTGTTTGCGACCTTGATACACATGTCTATAACTTTCATTGAGGCCACAAATCCTGTTTCCCTCAATTACCCCTCCGAAACTAAGCGACAATATAAGATAGTGGGCTGCCCAGATTTCGCGTTTTGATAGTTATGGCGAGTTTGACAAGTTTAACGTAAGGTAAGGTTTCTTCTTTAAATTTGAGCTTTATGTTTTCTTATGGAGCATGTTACACTCCCTATAGGTGGCTGGAAGTGTGTAAATATCGTTGGAATACTTAGCGTTCGGAATAAACTAAATTGTAGTCGTTATAGTCGAATTGTCGTCAAAGTAAGACGTTGTTCTTGTGAGTTGCTGCTGCAGGGGTGTGGTGTGTTATTGAAGGACCTAAACATGTTCTAATATGGTTTAGGGTGATGCTAGTTGAAGCCACATGACCCCCCCGTTGCATATAATTAAAGGCGTTACAAAATAAAGGCTAGACGCCCTATTGTGATATCGTATTTTTGAATAAGTCGTTTGGAGTTTATGTTTTATATTGTTGGTATGAATTGCTGCAGGTTGTTGTTGTTGGTTGGCTGTAGGTCTTAGGGACCTAATTGGAAATTCGGATAGGGCACATTATAGGGGAGGTGCTGCCTAATTTTTGTTAACGCCTTAACAAACTAAAGGACTTGTCGAGGAAACGACTAAGGAAATAGATTCCATTAACATTAAGGAGTAATCCAAGATGCTGGAAAGTTAAGAGTAGTTGATATTCGTATTACTTTCATATTGAATAGGTTCGGAAGACGACGAGACGAGAAGGATAAAGGGTAACTCCCAAAAGGTATGTAAAGCTTTCTCTTGGCATGTTTTGGTATAAGTTCGTACAACTATTTTTCTTTCCTTTTGGCAATTGTTGGCCTTAAGTGAATTGTGTGTGGACTATGGGGATAATTCCATTCCCATGATTCCAAGTACGCCTCATAACCCCTATCCACTGTTCAGTATTAGAGTTCCTGTGAAGATTAAGTATTGCCTAGTAGGGCTTCTATGGGTCAGAATGTAATGTATGGGAAGCTATCTCTCATTTCCGTTGAGATATATTTGATACGAAAATGAGATTACAATGCCATAGTGGTTCACCGAGCCCCATGAAGGGCCGGGTATGAGATATGTATGTCATGACCATCAGAAGAAAAGTACAGACCACATAGAGTTTACTCACTTTCTTTTTGGCATATCCTAGTTGTAAGCTAAATGTGATACGAGCTCCAGGGTAATTCCATTCCTAAGTATCTCTTATTTACTTCTGGATATTGAACTCCTACAGTAGTCGAACTATTTCCCTGGAAACTTTTATATGTTAAAAAGGGTACCAAATGTACGGGCTCCAAGTCGTAAAGACTATACGAGATTAAGTGTTTTGATTCCATAAATGATTTAGCCCTATTTTAATACATGTATAGGGTCCCCGAGATTACTTTTGAGATAGCCCATAATGGCATTTAGAGGATACTCGAGATGACTACACTGTTACTCGGATCCTCAAACAAAAGCTTAACTTTCTTATTTTTTTGAGTCTTTGATAATGATTTAAATTGCATATAGTTACTCACGACTCTACTCGTGCATACTGTAACCCTTTTTTTCACCGAGTCCCGAGCCGGGTACGTTATCGTGCACAATTCACTGCATTGTTCACCGAGCCCCTCACTAGAGGGCCGGGTAAGTATGTATATATATGATGATGTGTTGTAATAAGGTGGTGATGGCGTCGGGCCTATGATGGTCCTACAGATGTGATTCACCGGACCCCTGAAAGGGCCGGCTATATTGTAAAAATTGAGCATGCATGCTTTTGTAATTCACAGAGTACAGGTACATATTTATGATTTGATAATTGGTTCCCCTGCTTCTCTATTTTGGATATACCTCCGGTTGTATTATGTTACGTTTTACATACTCAGTACATATATCGTACTGACCCCCTTTCCTCGGGGGGGCTGCATTTCATGCCCGCAGGTACAGGTACAGGTTTTGGGAGTCCGTCAGCTTAGGATTCCGCTCAGCTCAGCCGGAGGAGGCTCCATTGTATCGGAGTTTAGTTTTTGATACTAACCATTGATGTACAAAAAATATTTTGTCTATTTAGGAGTACGACGGGGGCCCTGTCCCGCCATATTTTATCATTAATATTTTTAGAGGTCTGCAGACATGTATATGTGGGTTGAGTATGTCAGTTTGATTCAGCTGGGTCTACCTGATATATGATATACGTGATTATGTTATGGCAGCCTTGTCGGCTTGCGGGCCCATTCATGTTGTGGTACAAATGAAACAGGGTACAAGTTTATGAAAATGTTATCGCACAGTGGGGCATTGTTACATAATATTATTTTATTTGCAGTTCAGTCTTACCACAATTGATAGCTAGGTATACGGGGGGTCCAGGTCAGACCCCAGTCACGGCCTATGGGGTTGGGTCGTGACAGAAGTGGTATCAGAGCAGTTCGTCCTCGGATTGTCTACAGACCGTGTCTAGTAGAGTCTTGGTTATCGATGTGTTGCGCGCCACATCTTTAAATAGGAAGCTACAGGATATTTAGGATGTTACCTTTCTTCTACATCTGAGATCGTGCTTTAGATCCGAGTCATAGGAAAAATTCTTTATACTAACTTTGGATCTTAACAGAAGGACGACACCACTAGAAGGAAGTAATTGATGACATGGAAAGTTACGAAGCATGCAGGTAAGTAAAGTAAAGCCACGGAAGATATCTGTTTGGTAAGGTATTGAACTAATATTGAAATTTAAAGTTGAAACCTGAAAGGAAGGCAAACAGGAAATGCCACAGATGCAGTTTAAAGTTGGACATACGAGGTAAGTCCAGTATTTTTATATTACTATTAATATTGAAAGCCCCGTGTGGCTGCGATATGAGATGACATTGAAAGCCCTGTGCGGCTGTGATATGATATGTATATATATATATGTTGGCCCTGTGAGGCGTTATTGGTATTTTCTACGTGCAGGTTATGGGATAGTAAGAAGTGTAGAGGAAACTCTGCCGAAATTCTCCCAGAACAAGAAAAATGGAGTAAAACATAGCTTATAACATGTCTGGGAAATTGATATCGGGAACCTATAGGATGCTAAATTAAAGATGTAAGAGATACTCTTCATGTCATCGATAAGGGATACCCTTTTCACTAGAAGAATTTTATTTCGGAGGAACAAAAGCTTATTTAAGTAGAAAGTTCGGACTACGGTATCTCCAGCCATATTTGTACTGTAGGAATGTAAACAGAGGGCTCAGGATGAAGGATAAGATGTCACGCGAATGAGTTTCACTCTTTTTGAAAAAAATACCAAGCCCTCAACCCCGAATTGTAAATTAGATGAGTTGTTCATAACCCGAGGGTAAACTCAGAAGGAGACCAGGTGGGTCAAGTATTAAAAGATGTACTGTGATGTTTAGGAAGTTCTGATTTCTTCCAACAATGGTTGGAAAATGATTTAGCGTAACAGTTTATAGCTCTCCACCGACTAACTGGGGAAAGAACTTCTAATAGAAGTACCTCATAGAGATGTCAGGAACTGAATACGAATACGAACTAAAAGAGGGATATCGATATGTAAGTATGAATTGAACAGTGTGATACAATTATAGAGGGATAAAGTAGGACCACTAGTAAGGCACACCTGGTATACGTTGATTAAGTTAAAAGCCTGTGTTGAGCATTCAGTAAGAGTATGGAACTTAAGATATAAAGAGATGACGCGTGGACACAACGTCGCCCCAAAAATAGTGGAACCCTTATGGGATGAGGACGACAAACTTAAGGAATAAATGGCACAACTTCCATTCATCCCAAGAAATAATGGATATAGGTTGGGACAAAGCCACTACTTCAAGAAAACCTGGAATAGTTATCATCAGAATACTAGTACTGCCTAATTGAAATTGGAACAACTACAAGTACAAATAGAGGAAAATACGAGTACCCTCTAAAGGGGGGAAGTTAATGAGAAAATGACAAAAGTAAGGTGAAGGCAATCGATATGGGAATATATTTGAGATGGGTGTCTAAACTTCAATAAGATATCTTGCCAAACCAAGTTAAGAAGGTCCGGAGGCCACTAATAATTGGATGGAAGCCAGAATGCTATGTAAAGCAGCATTAAAAAGGTTGTGACGAGACCCTGAACAACATAAAACTAGAAGGCAGCTGCGTATAAAACAGAAGAATGTACCAATGAAAGGATATCAAATAATTCAAGAGACACTACGAAGGAGAATGAAAGCATGCTAGACCAAAAGCCAAAACGTTGGTCATAGAGTTAGTCGCAAATGATGTTGCGATAGATAAATAACCAAAGGAAAAGGAATAGAAAGCCTCCTGTGGTAGTAAATGAGGAGAACACAAAGTGAATAGAGGATAGTAGAGCTAAAGGTCTACGCCGACACTGGATGCAAGATAACAGACAAAAAGACAGGGCAAAACATAAAGACTTGCGAGACAATGCTGAGGTAAATCTGGAGCTAAGTTGAGTGCCCGCAACTCGTGGAAAAGGTTACAATGAAACGCCACACGAAGACTTCCCATGGAGGTCACCCATCCCAGTATTACTCTCGCCCCAGCACGCTTAACCTCGAAATTCTAATGGAACTTAATGTGTTAGTTCTTGTAAGATCATGCAAGATAGAAGCGTCTGACTAGCAACGGAGAAACGAGATAAGATTATGCACCCGGAGTATTATAAGATATGGTAAAGAAAATTGTAACCAGGTCTTAAGAAAAACAAGAAGGATTAGCTAATTGCTAACTAACGACACACTTGAATGTAATGGTTCTTCAACATAGAACCAGTTAATGAGAGGAAAACCGCAGAATGACTATATGGGCCAGTGGGCGAGGGAATTTCAACACCACTCGGTAGCCAACTCTAAGGACGGAAAAGCAGAACCCCAAAAGGTAAGGGTACCAGCTGATGTAATTTACGAATGATAGGAAACAGTGCCCAAGGTCGAAAATCCCATAATATGACCAGGACTACAAAACTTATTTTGCACCCCAACGCCAGATGACTCTAGTGTAAGGTTACTTGTGGATTAACGATATTAGTCCCTTCTCCTTTGATCAAAGGCTACCTACTCAGCCGAGAAGGTGTAAAATTGTAGGGTGAAGAAATGGTAAGACCTTACGGAATCCTCATAGCTATTATTCCAGGCAAGAAGCCCAAGTTATAATTAGCTGCCGAGAGATGCAAGATAGGTTAAGCCAAATTACCAAGATGGAATTAGTGCTACGGATGGAGTAAGACATGGCCACGAGTGGACCAGGGATCTACCCCGACATTGAGTGTAAGATAAGGGAGAAAAAGGAAGGGTAGAACATGAGGACTAGCAAGGTAACGCTAGGATAAGTTTTTGTATCCTCTCATAATCTTGTAAAGGTGAAGAATGACACAAAATAATGAGAAGGCCTATATGAGACTAAGTATTCCCAAATTAGCAACATCATTACATACCTATGTTATACTCTTCAAGAGTAGGGTGCTATACAGGTTGTTGCGAGAAGGCTAACAAATCAGCTCATTTGCTTTCAGGCAAGACCACCTATGCAGCTAGAACTAGGTAAAGTTATATGACAAGGAAGTAGTAAGGTTCCGTGAGGTTTCCTCTGCTAATATCTCAGATAGAGGGACTTCAATTATGATTAATGTCTAGAGAACAGTCCAAGAAAAGCTCGGGATCACAGATAGGTCTGCATACCACATTTTTCCTTGAGCTGCTGAATCGACTGCGCATACTATTATATGGTTGGCTTTAAGAGTAACTGAGACAATCATCCACTACTTATTAAGTTTAACTACCATAATGGCTACCACTCTGGTATCCCAATGACTCCGTACAAAACTGGTAGAGTAAGACGTGTAAGTCCCCTATTGGATGGGTAGATATTAGAAAGACTAAGCTAAAAAGCCCCCGACATGATTAAGCAAATTGTTGGCTAAAAGCCCAGAGTCGGCAGAAACAACATACAGATAATCGATATCGACATACAGAGTTCAAATTGATTATTGGATGCTCATAACATGGTCACCCAGAAAAGGAAACTTAGCCCAAATTATATTAGATGGTATCAAGTTGCTCGTAAGGTGGGAAAAGTGGCCGGTAAGTTGAACTTACCACCTTATTTGAAAACTATACACCCAGTCCCTCAGATGGAAATGCTTCGCAAGGATACCGACGAACCACCCAGGGTATATTCCATAAATGAGGTCCAGGAGATGGAATCCTATGAGGAAAAACCTACCGCTATCATAGATCGGCAAACTGAAAGATTATAAACTAAAGACGTGCCACCCCACGCTTTTAAAACTCGGAAGGTCTCATAAGTTTCTTGGACATTATCATATGAACCGGATATGCTACGACACTATCAAATGACTCCAACGAAGGGAGGATGTGATACCCTATAGTAGAGAAGGTTGGAGATGAAATCATAAGAGTCCGGAAGGAATTGGAGGCCAAGTAATGGGTCGTAGGACTCGAGTTACCTACGTAAGCTACTAACTTGGAAGTCTTACATACTTAAGCTATTGGAGTATGTACCAAGCTTGCGTAGTAGGGATTACATAGGCTCTTAAAATAAGACGAGATTACGAACCCACGAGGGAGAAGAAAAAAAGTGCCACGTGGCAGCCAATGGAGGAGTGCCATGTGGCAGCACCTCAAGCAAGCAGGTGACCCACCTGCTTGGGGTCAAGTAGATGACGCACCTGCTTGGGGTAGGTGGGCCCCACTGCCACATGGCAGCCCCTAACTGGTTGCATAGATCTGGTGGCCCAATCACGGCTGGACACGTGTCACCCTAGGGGGCTGACACATGTCACCCCCATAGCCACCCTATATATATGTGTATTGTGACTAATTAGTTCATTCTTAGCCAAAATCAGTCCAAAAACATCAGCAGCATAGGGAGAGAACGTGAGAGAGAAAGGCAGTTATAGCTTGGAAGTTTAAAGGTAGGTTTTCTAATTTTCTCTCCATGAATTAATTATATACGACGTTCCTAAAATACGTGGAGGTGTATATATGTATGTTACGATGCTTACAGAACCATATTTTCAGTTCTTCACTAGGAAAACTAAGAGAAACTTAAAGAGAAAACGCTAGGGCATAAACTCGTTTTTGGAGGGGACAGTTGTTAGTAATATTGGTATAACTTCTTGTGTATATCTTAGTTTCGGGTGATACAATATGTTTTGGAAAGGTATTTCATAGGTATATAACCTTTATTTAGACTTTCAAATCCACTTTTGCTTTTATCATCGCGAAAAAGGGTGATGAAGTGGAGAGGAGGTACTGCCCAGATTGGGTTTTGGAAATCCTACACGGACAGCTGTGAGTATTTTGGCCATATATTTTCATACAAAATTGCTGTAGGGGTAATTCAAAATTGTTTGGAGCATGTTACACGACCTATAGGTGTCTGGAAGTGTGTAAATATTATTGGAATACTTGGCGTTCGGAATAAACTAAATTATAGTCGTTATAGTCGAATTGTCGTCAAAGTAAGGTGTTGTTCTTGTGAGTTGCTGCTGCAGGGGTGTGGTGTGTTATTGCAGGAACTAAAAATGTTCTAATATGGTTTAGGGTGATGCTGGTTGAAGCCACATGACCCCCCATTGCGTATAATATAAGGCGTTACAAAATAAAGGCTAGACGCCCTATTGTGATATCGTATTTTTGAATAAGTCGTTCGGAGTTTATGTTGTATATTGTTGGTATGAATTGCTGCAGGTTGTTGTTGTTGGTTGGCTGTAGGTCTTAGGGACCTAATTGGAAATTCATATAGGGCACATTATTGGGGAGGTGCTGCCCAATTTTTGTTAACGCCTTAACAAACTAAAGGACTTATCGAGGAAACGACTAAGGAAATAGATTCCATTAACATTAAGACGTAATCCAAGATGCTGGAAAGTTAAGAGTAGTTGATATTCGTATTACTTTCATATTGAATAGGTTCGGAAGACGACGAGATGAGCAGGATAAAGGGTAACTCCCAAAAGGTATATAAAGCTTTCTCTTGTCATGTTTTGGTATAAGTTCGTACAACTATTTTTCTTTCCTTTTGGCAATTGTTGGCCTTAAGTGAATTGTGTGTGGACTATGGGGATAATTCCATTACCATGATTCCAAGTATGCCTCATAACCCCTATCCACTGTTCAGTATTAGAGTTCCTATGAAGATTAAGTATTGCCTAGTAGGGCTTCTATGGGTCAGAATGTAATGTATGGGAAGCTATATCTCATTTACATTGAGATATATTTGATACGAAAATGAGATTACAATGCCATAGTGGTTCACCGAGCCCCATGAAGGGCCGGGTATGAGATATGTATGTCATGACCATCAGAAGAAAAGTACAGACCACATAGAGTTTACTCACTTTCTTTTTGGCATGTCCTAGTTGTAAGCTAAATGTGATACGAGCTCCAGGGTAATTCCATTCCTAAATATCTCTTATTTACTTCTGGATATTGAACTCTTACAGTAGTCGAACTATTTCTCTGGAAACTTTTATATGTTAAAAAGAGTACCAAATGTATGTGCTCCAAGTCATAAAGACTATACGAGATTAAGTGTTTTGATTGCATAAATGATTTATCCCTATTTTAATACATGTCTAGGGTCCGCGAGATTACTTTTGAGACAGCCCATAATGGCATTTAGAGGATACTCGAGATGACTACATCGTTACTCGGATCCTCAAACAAAAGCTTAACTTTCTTATTTTTTTGAGTCTTTGATAATGATTTAAATTGCATATAGTTACTCACGACTCTACTCGTGCATACTGTAACCCTTTTTTTCACCGAGTCCCAGGCTAGGTACGTTATCGTGCACAATTCACTGCATTGTTCACCGAGCCCCTCACTAGAGGGCCAGGTACGTATGTATATATATGATGATGTGTTGTAATAAGGTGGTAATGACGCCGGGCCTATGATGATCCTACAGATGTGATTCACCGGACCCCTGAAAGGGCCGGCTATATTGTATAAATTGAGCATGCATGCTTTTGCAATTCACAGAGTACAGGTATATGTTTCTGATTTGATAATTGGTTCCCCTGCTTCTCTATTTTGGATATACCTCCGGTTGTATTATGTTACGTTTTACATACTCAGTACATATATCGTACTGACCTCCTTTTCTCGGGGGGCTGTGTTTCATGCCCGCAGGTACAGGTACAGATTTTGGGAGTCCGTCAGCTTAGGATTTCGCTCGGCTCAGCCGGAGGAGGCTCCATTGTATCGGAGTTTAGTTTTTGATACTGACCATTAATGTACAAAAATTATTTTGTCTATTCAGGGGTACGACGGGGGCCCTGTCCCGCCATATGTTGTTATTAATATTTTTAGAGGTCTGCAGACATGTATATGTGGGTTGAGTATGTCAGTTTGATTCAGTTGGGTCTACCTGATATATGATATACGTAATTATGTTATGGCAGCCTTGTCGGCTTGCGGGCTCTATCATGTTGTGGTACAAATGAAATGGGATACAGGTTTATGAAAATATTATCGCACAGTGGGGCATTGTTACGTAATATTATTTTATTTGTAGTTCAATCTTACCACAGTTGATAGCTAGGTATACGGGGGGTCCAGGTCGGACCCCAGTCACGGCCTATGGGGTTGGGTCATGATAGGGGGTCAGTACGACATATGTACTGAGTACGTAAAACATAAAATAGCACAACTGGAACCATATCTAAAATAGAGAAGCAGGGGGTAAATTATCAAATCAACAACTTATACCTGGGAAAGTAAAATCATGCATACTCAAATTTTCAATATAGCTGGCCCTATCAGGGATCCGATGAATCATATCTGTAGTACCATCACCTCCTTATTACAACACATCATCATATATATACATACGTACCCGGCCCTCTAGTGAGGGCGCGATGAACAATGCAGTGGAATTGTACACGATTACTATTCCTGGACCGGGCTTGATGAAAGAAGTGTTACAGTATACACGAGTAGAGTAGTGAGAAACAAAACACAATTTAAATCATTATCGGAGACTCAATAAAGTCATCAGGTGAAATATCCCTGGAGATCAGGGCAGAAAGTATCTGACGTATACCCTCTAAATATCACTAAGGACTATTTAAAAGAAAGGTTTGCAAATCTTAGACTTATACTAGTATGAAATATCTTATAGTAGTCCGAGCATTGGTTATCTCAGAGACTTTCTTTTTACAAAAAAGAGCTTAGTCGAATCAATCTTTATACATTTATATAGAATACTCGAGGAGTAGGAGTTTAACTACTTTAAAAGTCTTAACATCCAGAAGTAATTCAGAGTCCTGAAGTCATATTCATAACCTAAGAGTGAAGTTTCCCCAAAGCTTTTATCATCCATAGCTTACATCTAAGACATGCCAAAAGGAAGAGAAAAGATAGGCTTTACATACCTATGTTAAAAACATGCCAAGAGAGAGCTTCACATACCTCGTACAGTTTACTCTTTATCCCGTTTGCCTCGTCGTCCTTTGAACCTATTCAACATGAAAGTAATACGAATATCAACCACTCTTAAATTTCCATCATCTTAGGTTGCACCTTAGTATTCATGGAATCTATTTCCTTATTCGTCTCCTCGACTAGTTCTTTAATTAATTAAGGCGTCAACGAAAATTGGGCAGCACCTCTCCTACAATGTGCCCTATTCGAATTTCCAACTCCACTCCTAATACCTATAGAAAACCAACAACAACAACCTTCAGCATATGTTTAAGCAGTTCACATCAGCAATATACAACATAAACTCCAAATGACTCGCTCAAAATTACGATATCAAAATAGGGTGTCTAGCCTTTATTTTGTAACACCTTTAGTCGTACGAAGCGGGGGGTCATGTGGTTGTAACCATAAGCTCCCTCACATATTTTATAAGAAATTTAGTCTCTGCAACACACACCACACAACCGGCAGCCGCCTCCAACCACACAACGCCTCCCTTCGACTACAATTTAACTACGACGACTTTAATTTAGATTATTTCTTTCACTGAGCTTCTCCATGACTTTTTTTATACTTCTAGCAGTATACAAGGTACATAATACACTCCATAACAACCCCATAAAGTCCAAATTTAAAGGAGAAAAATTGGAATTTTCGTTTATCAAACACTATTATATAACCGTGGGACACCTTAAATAATTAATTTACGGAATGAAACTCGGAGGCTTACCTTGGCAGCCCCAACCTGTAGCCCCTCTAGCTTGTACCCCTAGCATTTTTCTCTTCTTCTTTCTTACTTTCTTCCAAGTTTCCCAAGTGTAAAGATGAAGAGATGGTTCCTTAGGTATCGTAATATACATATATACATCTCCATGTGGTTGATTAACACCGTTGATAACTAATTCACGGAGAAAAATTGAAGAACTTACCTTTAATTTCTCAAAACCGTGGCTGCCTTATTCCTTGTCCTTCTTCATATTTTTCTCTCAAAGTTCTTGGCTGATTTTTGGATAATGAACAATTTAAGAATCACATAATACATATATATACACCTCTTTAGAAGGTTCCATATGGAAGCCCCCTAGGGTGATATATGGCAGCCCCCTAGGGTGCCACCTCAACTTGTTCAGCCAATCACATGCTGCCATGTGGCAGTGGCATCCACCCCAAGCTGCTGCGTCACCTACTTGACCCTAAGTAGGTGCATCACCTGCTTTTCCAAGTAGGTGCATCACCTACTTGCTTTGAGTAGGCGCGTCGTTTCCTTATTTGTCTTTCGTGAGCTCGTAATCTCGTCTTACTTCAAGAGCCTATGCACTCCTTGCTACTTAAGCTCGACGTATACTGAAGTAGCTTGTGTGTAGGACTTCTAAGTTAGTAGCTTACATAGGTAGGTCGAGTCCTACGACTCCTTACTTGGCCACCAACTTCTTTCGACTCCTCATAACCCTATTTTCAACCTTCCCTACTATGGGGCATCACATTCTCCCTTCCTTGGAGTTGTTTAATAGCGTTGTAGATTATCCGGCTCACATAGTAACTGCTAAAAAGCATAAGAGACATTCCGAGCTCCAGAGTGTGTTGTGTAACACTAAGTGTTCTTGGACTAAAGAATAAAAAAATATTAAAATCTTTTTTTATTTTTTTAAAATTTAAAAAGTGGGCAAACTGAAGAAAAAAAAGAAAGAATTGTTTTTAAGTAAAAAAAATTTGTTCCAGGATTGCGACAGGTCTGCGATGCAGACTGATCATGGACTTCACTGTTTAGATTTTCTTTTTTAACTTTTAATTATTTTTTATAAAAATGAAATTAAAATTATTAAACAAATCTACAGCACACTCCACCCTAAACAATATATTGGAAGAATCTCTACCCCACACTTGTAAAAATGTTATGTCTCCAAAGCATTAAATAAAATTTAAAAATAAGGGTTAGAAAAACTCCCTGAGGCCTCTAGGACTAGCTAGTAGCACATTCTCTCAATGTTTATCAAGTGTCATACGCACCCCACACTTAAGCTCAAACATGATCCTTTGCTTCAAATTTGGGGTACTCAGACTTTCCCAATTCCACAAACACAAAAACAACACCAAAAATGACACCAAAAAAATATAAAAAATAAAATAAAATAAAAATCTGCACTACTTATTGGGTTACCTCCCAACAAGCGCCCGATTTAACGTCGTTCCATGACTTAAGTCAAATTCACCACTTTTCTTTCCACTTTGAACTTATGAATTGTACCTCTAACTTTGCATTACTTTTTCTACTTCGATCCAGGGGCGGTGGTATAAAGATAAAGGAACCAAGTAATATATTTCGCAACTTGCACTTCTTTTTCCTTGAATGAGGAATGTCGTTTATATTTAGGATGTAGGGGCCTTGTTCCTCATCTAGACACTCCTCCATTAGTTGATATGACTCAAATTTCTTATCTTCATCCAAGTATAATGTAGAAAAATATTTTGAATGAGGTCCAAGATGCCTCAACTCCAAAGCAACATTGTGTACAACATTCTCTCTTTTGTACTATTTCTCAACATCAACATCAAGGGAAAAATTGTAGTTGAATGGGTGTAATCCTTCTTTCTGATCCACTAGTTGGTCATCATCCAAGACAATTAGTGATTGGGAATCAGACGCCTCAACCTTTTCGATCAAGTGAGCCTCCAATTCATGATTTTCTGAGCCAAATTGATCTATATCTTGTCTGAGCTCAACTCCTCCTTCTATCAGTTGGGTTTCTGAGCCAAGTTATTTCCATGGCTTCCCTCATTTTTAATTGTTGCTCCATTATTTCCTTGAATAACTCAATAATGCGAGCCTCTTTTTCCGCATCCTCCACTTCATTACTCCTGCCAACATAACAAATAATAGAAAAATCATAATAGAGGCTCAGAGAAGGGGGATAAGAGTTACAAAAACCATTCCAATGACCATAATGACCACAACATATATGACATATATTTCATTCAAAAGATTGGGTAGGTGCGCACAATCTGCTCTTTTGAATATTATGACATTCGGCGTCCAAGTGGGGCCTTCCACAGTACTAACAAGGATATCCATCACCCAACTACTATTTATTCCACTCATCCATATCAATAAAATTATTAATTTTTTTATTATTTAAATGAAAGATATATATATATATATAATATTAACTTAAATAAATAAAAAGAAAAAAAATATAAACTAGAAAAATAAATAATTTCTAAGTCCTCGACAACGGCACCAAAAACTTGTTGCTACCAAAGCACACTCAAGTGTACACGATCTTACAAGTAATACAGTGGCTCCTTTCAGAACTGGGTTGTAGAATTCAAAGGACTTTAATCAGGCTTGAGTAATATTTAAAATTAACTAAATTGTTCTCGTGTGTTGCAAAAAGTTGATTTCAATTATATTGTCTATGAAATTCTTAAACCTACTATTAAGAAACAATTCACAATTTTAGTGAGTTGTGATAAAATGAGTAAATAATTTCAGGGTTGTAGCATTTGCATATTTCATGTCATATTCTTTATAATTATGGTCTCTCGACCTCTAATTGCCTACCTATGTTGACACCCTAACACCATCGTTGAGCGGGGTGGGCATAAACCAACACAAATGCTTAATCCTATCATCCTGTTTATTAACCAAGTATGGTGTATATGTATGTGTCACGGGAATTCCATACATGAATCATCCTAGGCAATTCTAGAACAAACAAACTTCTTATATTCTAGTTTTCTATCTCGTTTCCATCTCTCGAGTTCTGGGTAGACAACTAATGTATTTTAATGGTGATCAAGCATTAAAATAGTATAAATAAGAATATGAGAGCAATTATATGAAAGACACCATTTTCAACCCAAGCAAATTATATTAAACCTTCCTCTTGTTGCTACAACCCTAGAACAAGGGATTTTAGCCACTCATAATGTTTGAAAGAATGCAAAACATAATTAATAGCATAAAGAATCAACTTACAAATGAAAGAGAAGAAGAAATAAAACCCTAGGAGAGTTCTCCTTTCGTCACAATGTGAAATAAAAAATAAATATTTTAAAATAAAATACAAGTGGACTTTTTATAGCCTCGAAAAAAAATAAAGTTTTTACCCCCTGTAGTGAAGTTCACAACGAGGAGATGTTCCTGCATAGTGGTATTTTGCATTTTCTCCTTCGACAGATTTTCCTCTATCCAGAACTAGGTCCGCGATGCGGACCTGGTGCATACACCACTTTTTAGCCAAATAAATTCCAAGTGTTCAAATTAAATGGACGGATCTAAATGCACTATGCGGACACACTTTGGCATGGTGTATTTCCTTCACATGGGTTCCCAGCTTCTCCTTTAAGCTACCACTTTCAATCAAATCATCTTTTGAACGTCCATTCTATCTCATTAATCCCTGAAAGTGCCTAATCATGTTGGCTAGCTATATTCACACACAAGTATTTTAAAAATGAATCAAACTCTACTATGAACATGGATTATTTTGTCTTTTGGATGCGTAAATGCATCAAAGATCATTATGTCCTAAGTATACTCCTTAAAAATGGACAACACTCAAAACTATTGCTGGTCCTAAGAGAATCCTTGGCCTAACTTATTACTACAGTGAAAGAGATAAAAACTGTGCAAAAAATTTTAAAATATAATCATACAACTTATTTAGAAAATATTACTCAATAACTTTATAAATAAGAAGTCTTGATAAAGAAAGTGTTTGTTACACGATTAAAACTGCAACTTCACTGACTAATCTATGAAGCCTCTAATATAGTGAACTGAAAAAGTAATTTTGAGTATAGACTGAAATAAAGTCAATTGAATAGTAAATCGTGCATGTATACTATAACAACCAAACATTACAACTGAAAATATACAATAATAGAAATCACTGAAAATAAAATTGTTGTACTTTGCTTGAGGAGTTTCTCTAAACTACAACTACCATGTGAACCTCATGATGATAGAACATCTTATTAATATTACCAAATCAATTCTCTACCTTACAAAAATTTATTGCAACCTTCCAAAGGAAGTCACTTTAATCTACAAGTGGGACATCATAAATTTATTGAGCATTATTGAGAATAAAATGTGCAAGTTTATGTTGGGTTGAGAAATTATTTTGATGGTGATTCCATTTGCCAATCCTTGTGGATTTGACCCCGAGATAATAAGTAAGTATTGTTTTGCATACGATCACGTATGTCTTAATAATCGATTTTAGAGCTAATTAACTAACACCCAATGAGTTTTACACCACATCTTGCACACATCCTCCTAACTACAGATTTAGCTAATCATAATAGAAGAAATAGTGATAATACCCATGTAGAAAAACTCCATTTCAAGCTAATTTGACTAACAAAATCTGATATACAAGCTTAGAATCATGCAAATTTTGGTTTTCTTCCTGCACAAGCAAGGAAAATTCTTAGCTATTTTCTATCACTACCAAAAGTGTAATTCTCTAGACTATTATAATTAGGAAGAAGATAAAGGTACTTAATTACACAAATTAATATTCTATACTTATAACCTTCCAATGGAATCACTTTAATCTCCTAGTATGTTTTTCCCTGAAGCTTCCAGTCTTTGACTAGCGCTGGACAAGTGGAACACTAGCCCAATATCATTCAGTGCCGATTGCATTGCCACTTTAGCCTTCAATTTCATCAGTAGCACTTGTACTAGGTCGGTGGAATGTCGATCAAAAATTGTACAATGTCAATGAGTAGTTGATGCTTAGCCAGCTTTTCTCCAGTCAAGCTGGTAAGATACCAACTTGCTCCTGCGGGACGCTAGTTCCTTCACCGGTATGCTTTAGTGATTTTAAGATTCAAATCCTTCAAACTTGGGGTTTCCAAGGGATGTATGCATACAATAGAACTATAG
This sequence comes from Solanum dulcamara, assembly GCF_947179165.1. NCBI lineage: Eukaryota > Viridiplantae > Streptophyta > Magnoliopsida > Solanales > Solanaceae > Solanum > Solanum dulcamara. Next base: position 51,023,289 of record NC_077237.1, on the reverse strand, counting down.
CCTAAAATCACCTCATTAGCATCAAAACATAGCAATAATTTATGAATTTTAGTTCAACGAGTTGGTAAAATACGAACTTAGTAAACCTCCAAACCTGAACAATTGTGTGTCCTCAAGAAAAGCACTTACTAAGTATAATATTTAAGCTTAGCCACACCCAACATAGGATTTGTATAATCACACCCGAGGATCAAAATAATAAAAACAAACACTCAAAACAAAAGACTTTATATACAACCACAACTCACAATTGATTCCACCAGCACTCACTAGTCAAAAAATATTTCCTTCAAAATCCCTTTCATTCAAAGAACTTTTGAAGTACAAAACTGAGACTATTTTTTATTCAAGCATAAATCCAAAGTATCTCAAGAAAATAACATCAACCTTCATGATTTGCCTAAAGATTCACAAGGATTTATTGCATTGATGCAGCTCAATTGAAATCAAGACATCACTATTCAAATGAAGAATGCAATGCCACTAACACAAGTAAGAATACCACACATAATTAAGAACGTCAATTTATGGGATTATAGATCATGCTAAAATTATCACTATCACAAATGAATTTAAGTATACACATATTGAACTATAGGGCCACCCTGTATGTAGATCGCCACTAATGTAGATTGACAATACTCAAAATCCCCAAGACTTGCGGTTTAACTTATGCTTTGACAAAAGGTATGGTATTATTTGGTCAAATAACGAAGATACCTCCCTAATCTTTCTCTTCTGAATTGAGTACACCGCTCATATTTCGTATTCACTTCAACCTTATTTATCACTTTTCATGATGTTCACTCATTTCAAACACCCCTTTTTCTTTAGTCTTAAAGAATGTATACACTTATGAGCTAGCACCAATATTTTGGTTTCCTTCTTAGCATTCTTTCATCAATGAATTCACTGAAGCACTAATCATTTTTGAAGCGTATAGTGCTCTATGCTTTAAGCTCATTCCTCTTTTTTTTTTGTTCACAAATCCCCAAACATAGGCCTTTGCCTACATCACAACTCATTCAATTTTTCTTCCCAAACTTAGGGTATTAGTCTACATCAAAAATTATGAGCAACTAGGGAGACATGAGGGTGCCAGAAATAGAGGATTTGAAATGGTCAAGGTATGCAATATGGTGGCTAATAAAGTTCAATTCAGGCTCAAAGGGGCTGACTAAGATTACATCTATTGAGGAAAATTTTAGGGTAAAGTGGCTAGTGAAAAAGGGCCTAGGTTAATCTTACAAGTTAAGTCATATCTAGAATTTTTCCTTGAAATACATTTTGGGCAAGTTCTAGACAACATGCATATACAAGAATGGATCAAAGCCTTATTGCACAAGGCATCAAAACCTAATAAATTCTCAAGTTAATCTCAAAATTAATTAAGCCGAATGACTTTTGACAAATTACAACAGAAAGATTTTACTCCTTGTAAATCACAAAGCTAAACAAAGAATGTATGAGTCATGAAAAGAGATTGCTTCCAATTCACTTTTTCCCATTTTGAAATCATTTTCAACTTTTTTTTTACAATCAACAAAATTTTTGGTGGTCCCTCTTACAAAAGGTGTGACACAAGACTCAGTTTAAAATTTAAACTTGGCATTTTCCCTTAATAAAGTCGCCTCTCTATCTATCATAGGAAAATGCCAATCCGGTTCGACACAAAAATACTCAAATAAACGAAAAAGATAGAGAAATTTTTTCTCCTTGAGAAAGAACCACAACATAAAGAAAATTCTTGGAGTTTATTCAACTAACTAGTAATTTCCTCTAAACTTAAAACAAGTGATTCCCTCATAACAATCATAAAGTAAGAAAGTATACCGAGATTAAGGAGACCAACCTCTACTAGCGAGGCGCCAATGAAGATCATGGTACATCGGGTAAGTGCCTAATATGAAGAAACATGGTGCTTAGGCTATAGGTGTTGTTGATGATCTGCGATAGAAAGGTGTTGGACAAAATGAGATCTGAGGTTCACAAATAAAATGCCACTTGAAGAGAAATATTATGAAAAAGTTTCAGTGATCTGTGTGCAACTGAAGATTTGATTGGTATTATATAATTAGGAAAAAGGCATTTCGTAGGTCTGAAACTGACTCTCCTATGAATTGTCGTCATGCCCCGATGAATCTGGAAGATGCATGCGGTAGATTGGTGAGTGAAAATGTTGATATAGGTTCAATGATTAAATATCGGTCACTAAGATATTCTTCTAGTCTTCTGTTAGGAGAGTACGACTAATAGCCGACACACAATAGAGGATTAATGGGTTCCTTTTTCATTGCAGATGAATACTCAATAAACTTCATCATATCTTTCCAATCATAATTTGATGCTTTTGTAAACAAATTGAAACCATAAGAGGGAAAAAAAGAATCAAACTCAAGGACAATTGGGTTGCCTCACAAGAAGAGATCGATTTTAATCGCAGCACAATGACAGTTCTCTTCATCCAAGGTTCTTCAAGATAAAGGATGTCGATCAAAGGAAACTCCTCCACTAAACCCAAATAATGCTTAACTCTTTGCCCATTAACCTTGAAAATATGCCCATTTTTCGCTTCAAGTCAATATCACCATTTCCATACACTTGATATACATTGAATGGTCCTGACTACTTTGATTTCAACTTACCGTAGGAATCCTCAATCTTGAATAAAAGAGCAATACCCAATCACCTGGAGGGAACTCCCTCTTCAAATCTTCTGATCATGGAAATGTTTTATGTGTATGTTATAATTTTAGCTCTTTTATAAGATTTTAACCTGAACTCATCAATTTCATTGAGATCTTTCATTCTTTCATGAGCAACTGTAGAACAATTCAAATTTCAATTCTTTAAAGCCCACATTATTTTGTGCTCAAGATCAAAAGGCAAATGACAAGCCTTTTCATAAACTATTTTGTATGGGGACATACCTATAGTAGTTTTATCTGATGTCATGTATGCCCACAATGCATTATCTAACTTTCTTGCCCAATCCATACGAGTAGCATTCACTATTTTTGTAAGGATATATTTGATCTCCCAATTGGAAACTTCCACCTGACCACTTGTTTGGGGATGGTATGGAGTACCTACTTTGTGTCTTACCCCATACTCAACCAACAATGGACTGAACAAGATGTACTTCTGAAAGAGGCAATTACACTCTTGCCTTAGTTGTTTGGTAATGTTATTGCTTCAATCCATTTCAAAACATAATCCACCACAACCAAAATGTAGGTGTTCCCATATGAACTAATGAAAGGGCCTATAGGATTGATCCCCAACACATCAACAAGTTTGACTTCAAGGAAATGAGCGAGAGGTAGCTCATGAAGCTTCATATGCATCTTGATAGATTGTGGGCAAATAAAATCCACTTTGCAACACCATAGCTGCTATCCACATTCCTTTATAGTGCCCTCCTACTAGATAGGAATGACATGCTTCCGAAATAGGCATCATTTCTATTAGAGGGATGCATCTCCTTATGATAACATCAACACATACTCTAAAAATGTATGGTTCATCCCTATAGAATTTCCTAGCGTCATAAATGAACTTCTTTATTTGGTGTGAGTTCAGACTATCCGGCATCACATCACTTTCTAGAAAGTTAGGATATCAGTAACCAAAGGAATCTAATCATAGGACACTTCCAATATATTATCATCAGAGAAATCATCTTTTATGTCCATACTTTCTTTTGGTCACCCCTCTTTTTCTAACCTTGAAAGATGGTAAGTCAGTTTTCACACCCCCTTCAGTTTTTTACCTCAAAATCAAACTCTTGTAAGAGTAACACCAATCTAATCAACCCCGATTTGGCATCCATCTTTATCATCATATATTGAAAGGTAGAACGATCAATGTGCACAATCACCTTGGTTCCTAGTAAGTAAGATTAGAACTTCTCAATTGAAAAGACCACTTGTAGCAATTCTTGTTTCGTGATTCATTTGAGCCACATTGAGAGCATTTCTTGCATGGTAAATTGGATGAAACACTTTCACTTTTAGCTTCCCAAGAACCACTCCAAAAGCAACCCCACTTGCATCACACATCAACTTGAAGGGCTATGACCAATCAAGAGCTATAATTACCGAAGATGTAGTGAACTTGTCCTTAAGACAAATGAATGCCTCCATACATAAGGCATTAAATATGAACTTGGTTTTCTTCTCTAGTAACCAAAACAAACGGTATTTAATTTTAGAGATTTTCATGATAAAATATAAATGAAAAAGGAGGAAAAAATAGAGAATAAAGAAAAAGCGAGAAAAAGGAAAATACAAAAAAAAGGAAGAAAAGAATTAGAGAAAAAAAAGGAACAAATGTTTACTATATCAATTATATTTTTATTATATAGAAAAAAGAATAAATAAAAAGAGAAAATAATCATGAATGAAATTATTTATGGAGGGAAAATATGTTCACGATCCAAAAATTTGAGTCATGATGGCACCTACCAAATCCACCGGTAGGTAAGCCAACCCATATCCTAGAATGGCAAATAACCGGCCTAGTGGGAAGAAATCCAAAATCAACAAAAATAACAACATAATAGAGAAATAAATAGTGGAAGAGAGCAAAAGTCAGAAATATATACAATAGCACAAGATCCAAACCCATGACCTGGTAGGTGATGGTACAAAGGTACTAAAAATGAGTACAAGTTCCAAATAAGCAAAATAAGTACAAATTTGTCTCGAATAGAAAGGAGTAATCAAAAACAATACACAGATCAACATGAGTCAAACTAGAATGCCATTAGCTCACCCACGATCTTTGGATGTCCCCACTACAATGTATAAGATCAATGCTATCCGCTGGCACTATGATTTGCATTAGAAAAATAAATGTAGAGTGTAGCATGAGTACAAAAATAATGGGTACCCAGTAGGCATCATAGGTAGACTGAACTTGGAAAGTAAATACATAATGTAAAGCTAGGGGTAAAATAAAAACAAGAAGGCAAATGAAAGGAATAATGATGATAAGCCTACCTATGTGCCTCAATAATCAAATACGGAGCAGGAAGATGAAGTAAAGCAGCTAAATATAACCTAACTGAACCCCATAAGACCTGTTTGTGCACTAGTGCATAATTCAAATGAAATTAACCCAAACGCACACCCATAAGAACAATAATACACCAAAGATCTAAACATATTCCTAACTAAGATTAGATGTATTCCAGAATTAGGGAAACTAAAATTGGGACTCGAACCGTGGCTAAGGTATCCCAAGGAACCATTGGAACCATAATGTCACGAATCCAACCTGACTAGTAGATATGCACCCAAACCTCAAATCGTGACTAGTATAATGATCAAGACCTCCAACTCATCTAAGAGAAAAGCTCTCAAACACAAACCATGGCTAAAGAACAGTTAGGAATTGAACCCAACTTAAACACTTTAGAAATTCCCATAACCAAACGTCTATTATCATAAGGGAATTCTGTGGATCATATCTGACCCTCAGAGTTACAAAGGACTCACTATATCCCGAAACCCAAGTCTAAATCCAAAGAATCCAACATAGTCCAAAGTCATAAGCAAATAACGTCGGGTCTATAACATAGGGATATTATGGATGGAAATGAAATAAGGGAAAAGTTTTCGTCAAACTAAGGCTTCACATTATCAAACCCAAGTCTGCTGCATCATTCTACAGACAACCAGAACTATCCAAATTGACGTCAAAGCATTTTCTAAAGAAAATGGACCCCTATAGCTATTTATGTATCAATAGTCTAAGCCTAGACTAAGGCCAATAATAACTCACAAATGACAATACTATAGGCATAAAGCATCAAAAAGACATGATAGGCAAGGTAAAAAATGCTTAATTCCCCTAAAAGTACCCTAAAATGTAAGCTGAGCAAGAATATTATCAACTAAACATAAATCTTGCTAGAAACCCTACCAAAACTAACTAAACACCATATAAATACTAATGCAAGCACAATGTAGGATTGGTAAGCCGTAGCCTACCTCGAAGCTGATCATGCACTGTCTAAGTTCCACTAAACTGGAGCTTTATTATCACGACCCAAGCCTCCTAGCATTCTTTTAGCTTTTCATAGGTAATGATAATAAGTAAACAAGGAGAAATCATAATAGTAAATCTTCAACTTACATATGTCCAACAATATCTCTAACTTTTAGATTTAAGGGGGCTAAGACAAGTCCCTAGCTCACCCTCAATCATAATAGAAAGAAATATCATAGTAAGTGTCTAAAGATCTCAACATATCATAAGACAAAAAGATAAAGGAGTATTTTTTACGGAATATGGAAACTTACCAAAAGTAGTCTTCAAATGAAATCTCAACTAGCCATGTGGAGGAGAACGAGGAGGAGCACCGGTCCCTACATAGTGATATCATGTAGGCAAACGAGTATGCGTTAGTACTTTGAATGTAATAAGTATGTAAGCATGCATGAACGTTGAGGAAACATTAATATATTTATGTAATATGAAACATAATGCAATGCATGCCTAATCAATCATATAGATATCCTTTAAAATATTCATTTTATGGGAAAATGACCATAACCGACATTTAAGACCATGCGAGCTATTACATGGAATCCAATATAACTCCTATATTGGCCGGAGAGACTCCTTACTGGGTGGAACTTTGTCAACTTCATTCATTTCTTTAACTTTAACTTTAAGGGATTTCATGAATCCATTAGCCTAAGCCTACAAAGGGTACTATGTTGGCACGTAGTTAATGAGACAAGGGGTTGCTACTAGGATTTACTTACCGAATCCCACCTCAATGCCCCATTCAGGGCTAAGTCAATCCCACAGAATAGTTTAATACTTCAAAATAGTCATAACCTATAGCTTGAGAATTCAAAACATCACATTCGGTTGAATAACTCATTAAAACCTTTAGTGATTCAAATATGAGAGAATTGTCCTTATAGCATAAAGAATCTGTCATTCATAGCATTTCATCATTCTTTTATTTTATAAGACTCCCTTTTTATCATAGACATTGCTTTCATAAACATTTATTTAGAGTCAAAGCTTTCAATTCAAACTTCATTTAAAATATAGTAAAACTAGGTGGGGTTAAATCACTTCAACTTTTAAACATGTATGTAAATGAAATTATGCATAAATACTTTGAAATCCATTAATTAAAAATCATAATTTAAACAACCCACCATGAATTTAAAGAATCTTTAAAGAGCTAAATAGAGAAAATACTTGAAAATCATCAATTTATACAGATTAAATTATTTTGCATCAAAATAGACTAATAATCATCACTTTAACCATGAGTCATGATATTAAGTAGAATAAGAATTACCCATAAGAAACTATTACTTGAAATCAAGAGATTTAGTTGAAAGAGTTTTTGGACTACATGGATGGAAAAAAAACCATGGATGAACACCCATACACCATAGAGTAAAGCTTGAAAATAATTGAGTAAATAAACATAATTTATCATATAATCAAAATACTTTAGGCATAAGAGTGGAAGGAATACTCTCGTTGAAGCTTTACATATCTGGAATCTGAAGCTTTGCTCAAAATTGAAAGACTTAATGAACACTTTTGAATCCTAGCCTTTTCTCCTTGACGAAGTGTTGTGTGTACTATCTGGAGTATATGAATCACTGGAATAATATTTCTACACTATTAATAACTAAAAATATATTTTGAAAATGAGTATAGAAGTGTATAGAGAGAAGAGTTGCTGGAGAAAACTTGGTGAAAAAAATAATGAAATAAGGTGGGTATTTATAGGTGTAAATAAGGGACCTAACAATAATTAAAATAATTATAAAGAAAAATTAAAAAATTTAATTGAAGATTGTGATATAATGGGTGATGTAAAATGGAGGACTATTGATGTCATGAGTGATGTCAAATGGATCTAGATATTTCCATGGTTGGTGAGATGAACCTTCTTTTAACGGAATATCCTTTTTTGGAGTTGCTTTTGAACAAGATAACTTCTTCATTAGGATTTGGTGTTTTAATATGAATTATTTCTATAGAAGTCTACTTTCATATCATTCAAGAATCAACCGACTTGGAGCATACTACAGTGAGATATGATGTTTCTTCTATAAATACTCTATTTCGTCACAACACCATGTCTTGCAAAAAATTAATTTATTTGACCTACGTAACCTCCAAAACATAAAATATGGTCTCCACAAAAGTTGTAGGTAATGATGTTGGAGTTATTTCAGAAATTTGAATCACCTAATTTGGACTATCCTATTAAAAGTTATACCCAAAATACAGAAGCTGTATTATTTTCATCGATATTTGGAACACCATATACAATACTTTTAGGGGGTGTTATAGTGGGATAAGACCTTTAACGTATTATACCCCATAGTTTTGTACCTTTGAAGGTTATTAAGCTTCTTAAGTTTCTTGATAGGCTCTTAAGTTCCTTGAAAGGTTCTTAAGCTTCTTAGAAGTCACCATGTGAGCTAGATAACCTATAATGCTACCAAACAACTCTAAGGAAGGGAAAATCTGATACTTCATAGTAGGAAAGTTTGGAAATATGGTTATAAGAATCCGGAAGAAGTTGGAGGCCAAGTAATAAGTCGTAGGACTAATTATGTACGTAAGCTACCAACTTGAAAATCTTACATTCTTAAGTTACTTGAGTTCATACCAAGCTTACGTAGCAAGGATTATATAAGTTCGTAAAATAAGATGAGATTACGAATCTACGAGGAGGAAAAGAAGGTGACACATGGAAGCAAGAGAGTGTGACACATGGTAGCACCTGGAAATGACACGTGGTAGCAACTGATGCAAGGGGGTGGGCCCCTACATGCCACGTGGTAGCCCCTAATTGGAGGAGGTGATGCATTGGCCCACTAAGGGCTTGACACATGTCACCACTTATGGGATGACATGTGTAACCCCCTAAGGTGGCTTATATATATATGTTTTATTATCATCCTTATCCAAACAACTCATTCTTATCTCTAAGAAAATAATAGAAAAAAAGAAGAGAAGACAAACTCTAGACTAGAGAGAGGGAGCTACGGATTTGGAGCCAAAAAGGTAAGCCCTCCGATTTCATTTCATGAATTAATTATATAGGGTATAAAATAAGGGTATGAAGGTGTTAGTAATGTAAATTTATGGTTTGGATCAGCACCAAGAGGATAACAAACAGCCATGAGACGACGGGGAGAACGTAGTTAAGAGTAATCCATAAGAGGTATGTGAAGCTACCTTCTTTCTCTTGGCATATTTTTGGCATAGGTGTGTAAAGCTACCCCTTCCTTCCTCTTGGCATGTTTTGAGATAAGTAATACATGATGTAAGTTTTGTGGGTTATTCCATCCATAAAGCTCCGAGCATGATTTATGACTCTTATCTACTTCCTAATGTTAGAACTTCCATAATAATGGAGTTATGGCTCTCAAGCCTTGTATATGATGGAGAATAGAAACAAAATGTGAAGCTATCTTCCTTTCTTTGGCATGGTCTTTATGAAACAAATATATGATTTTTATATGCTTCCAAGTAAGTTCCTATTCTTAGAGCCACTTGGATGGCCAATGTTTTAGATTTCCAGAGGTTCTATTTTGATGCAATCTATAGTAACATTCAAAAGGTACTTAATATGGAGCTTGTCTTGATTTTTGAATGATAGCTCATTTTGATCATTCCATCGAGTCTCAAATATGATTTAAATTGCATTTAGTTTTTCACGACTCTACTTGTGGATGCCTCAATGCTTCTTTCACTGAGCTCAGGCCAGGATATATATGATCATGCGTACTTCTCTGCCTTGTTCGCCATGCCCCGATGTGAGGGGGAAGGTATGCCCTATATATGGGTTGTGGAGTTATGCTGTGCAATGTACACATATGTTGATGTCTGATGATATGATATGATATGATATGACCATCTGATATGATATGATTTGTTACGAAGATATTCCCTACTCTAGAGTTATGTTGTGTTGTGGTGCCAGTGACGGAATGGTGACCACGTTTTGTTCACCGCATCCCGTAATGGGGTCGGATATGACATATGTTTTTTCGCATGTATTTTTTGTTTTGTGATATGTATTGTGACATTCTGGATATTTCACTCATTTTCTGCACATTCTATTCTGGTTATGACTTTATTTATTATAATCCATGCTTTATATATTTAGTATATTTTCCGTACTGACCCTCTTTCTTCGGGGGCTGCATTAGATGCCCGCATGTACAGATGTTTGAGTTGCCGATCCGCTTTCTTAGGACATCCACTCTACTATTTGACAGTTCTCCTTTGTCCGGAGCCCATATTTTATTACTGACCTTTATGTAGCCTATATGTATACGTTGGTCAGGGATACGATGAGGCCCTTTCCTGTCATATGATTATGCTATCGTTCTGTAGAGGTATGTAGATATGTATTTGTGGGTTCTGTATATGTTTTGGGCTTTTGTTTTCTGTGACAGCCTTATCGGCTTTCGTGAGCTGCATCTGCTGTCGTGCGCTATCTAGTGACTTTAATTAATTTCTATATTTGTTTATTCTAATAATATGCTAATCTGGGCTAAGGATACGTATGGGTGTCCAACTCGAGCATGAGTTGTGGTCTACGGGATTGGGTCATGAAAAAAGTGGTATCAGAGCGATCCTTCTTTGGAGTCTCTACAAACCGTGTCTAGTAGAGTCTTGTTTATCAGTGTGTTGCGTGCCACATCTATAAATAGAAAGCTACAAGATATTTAAGATGTTACCTTTCTTTTATATCTAAGATCGTGCGATAGATCTGAGTCATAAGAAAACTCCTTATATTAACCTTGAATGTTAACAGAAGGATGACAACAACGAAAGGAAGTGACTGACGATATTGGAAGTCACAAGGCATGCAGGTAAGCAAAGGCACGAAAGATCTTTGTTGGGTAAGTATTGAAGTAGAACTGAAATGTAAAGCTGTAAATTAAAAGAAAGAGTAGACAGGAAAGTGTAACAGGGGAAGTTCTAGTGGACGTACGAGGTAAGTCCATTTTCATACTATTGATTATGGGCGCCCTCTGTGGCTCCGATATGATATGATATGATACATATATATGTATCTTTATACATGTTGGACCTGTGAGGCACTGTTGTTATTTTCTGCGTGCAGGTTTGAGATAGTAAGAAATACAGAGGAAACTCTGCCCAAATTTTCCTAGAAATAAAAAGAGAATAAAATATAGGGCTGTAGTATGTCTTGAAAGGTCGTGCCCATAATAATGATGAGATTTGTCTAAATCACGAGTATAGATAACCTCGAGAAATAAGTTAATTACTGAATTGATGGCAATAAAAACTAGGAGGTCGATATTGATATGGTAAACCGAAGTTGGAAAAGACTTGTTACCCTAAGGAGATGATTTAGAGAAGACTGGTAGTTCTAGATAGAACGATATATTAAGGCACCAATGGAATTAATACACAAGGATAAACTGTGATGAACTATAATTAAAAGGAATAATAGTATGATTAAGATAGGAGTGCAAGGGAAACAAAATTGTGATGGATATGAAGTATTAATAGGACAGCTTGGGAGATATTAAGGATAAGACTAACTAAGAAGGGTAAGTAACCGATAGTAAGAATCGTGAAAACGGTTAAGAAGTGTTATACTATGGGGTGGAATATGAACAGGATATGTTGTGAGTATAACGAGGATAGTTATGAAAATAAGTAAAGCCTAGTGAGAAAGTGGCTAGTTAAAGGACGTGGTCCATGTAATAAAAATATAAGGGTAAGTGTAAAATGGAAAAGAGGGCTAGGGAACAAATAAGAAAGACTTATCAAGTTCTGTAGGGAAAGCTGCGAATAAAAATTATGCGATAACGGAAATGATAGCGAGCACAAGGAAAGAAAGAGTAACTAAAAGGAGTAAGCAAAAAGAAAGCGAGATAGCAGTGTAACAATAGGTCATGACATGTGTAGCCGAAGATACGAATGCTAAAAGTGATGGAACTATGAAAGACCAAGCTATAAAAGGATGAGAAACGAGATAGAATGGCTGTTAGGGAATGATTGGTATGATACGAATAAATATGGATGGATAAAATATATTTTGGAAATGAGAAAAAGGATTATGTGGAAGAAATGTGTTACAAATAATACAGAGGTAGTATAAGATCCCTCTTTTGCGGAATAAAAGATAGACATAGACAGGATAAATGATAAGAGAAATCTAAGAAAGCAGCCAAGATAGATATGATTAAATGAATATAGATACAGAACGAAAGGGGAACATACAATATGAACTTAAAAGTGAAATACGACTACATGGTTATAAGGTAAGGCACTGATTGAGGCAAACTTGGTATGTTGTTGAGAAAGCGAGATGACATTGTAACAATAGGTCATGACATGCGTAGCCAAAGATACGAATGCTAAAAGTGATGGAACTATGAAAGACCAAGTTGTAGAAGGATGAGCAACGAGATAGAATGGGTGTTAGGGAATGATTGGTATGATACGAATAAAGATGGATGGACAAAATATATTTTGGAAATGAGAAAAAGGATTATGTAGAAGAAATGCATTCCAAATAATACAGAGGTAGTATAAGATCCCTCTTGTGCGGAATAAAAGATAGACATAGACGGGATAAATGATAAGAGAAATCTAAGAAAGCAACCAAGATAGATATGATTAAATGAATATAGATACAGAATGAAAGGGGAACGTACAATATGAACTTAAAAGTGAAATACGACTACATGGTTATAAGGTAAGGCACTGGTTGAGGCGAACTTGGTATGTTGTTGAGAAAATTAAAAGACGGTGTTTGGTACACAGTAAGGGCAAGGGGTATAAGGTATAAAGGGGTGGGGCGTGCACAGAATATCGCTCGGATACTAGTAGAATCCTTAAGAGACAAAGATGGTAAACTTAAGGAATAAATGGTGCAATATACATTCATCCCAAGAAACAAAGGATATAGGTTTAGATAAAGCTACTTCTGCAAGACAACCATGGACAATTATCATCGAAATATAAGTATTGCCTAATTGAAATTAGAACGACTAAAACTGCTAATTAACTTTTGATAAAGATAAGTGAAGTGTGGACTTGGATGAGTTGTTCCATGGGTCACATTACACAAGTACAAATTAATAGATGAGATATCGCACTATGTATGGAAAGGTTCTCGTTGCTTCGTGACTTAGTCAAGATTTTGTACGTACAGAATCAAGTTATAAATGATGAATAAAGAGATAGACATGATATGGTACCAAGCGTATTGGTAAAAGAGATTGGATAAGTTTTGAGATTAGACAAAGGTATAAGTACCCCCCCCCCCTCTTAAAGGGGGGAAGAGGGTGAGAAGAATGCAAGGGCAAGATGGAAACAATGGATACTACAATATAGCAGACATGGATGTTTAAACTTTAACAAGATCCCATGCTGAAGCAAGTTAGAAGGGATGAAAGCCAACAATAATGGGATAGAAGTCAGAATGATATTTTAGGTGGTGTCAAGAAGTTTTGGCAAAACCCTTCACAACATAACGTTAGAATAAGGGTGTGTATAAAACAAGAAAGGGTACGACCAGGGAAAGGGTACCGAATAACTCAAGAGATCATGTGAAGGATAACGATACGATACCATGCGGGGTCAAAAGCCAAGATATTGGCTATAGCGTTGGTCGCAAATGATGCTGCGATAGATAAATAACAAAGGAAAAGGGACAGCAAGCCTCTTACGATTGGAAGTGAGAAGAGCAAGGAGTGAATAAAAGAAAAGAAAGAAGTATTATAAGATGGGACAAGCGAGTTTCAATGTGAATGAGATAGGTGAAGCAGAATGAACCTGGAGATGAAAAGACTACGTCTACCTCATACAAGTTGTACCGGAAGGGTTATGCAACCTATGAATATGTATGTGTTACGTATAGGGCCAAGTGAGTAAGTACGTGGTAAAAGGAATAAGGTGCAATAAGCAAAATATAGTTATAATATTTTGGATACATTATAGAGAGGTAGAGAAGAGATATCCATACTTGTTCCCTATATCCAAAGGTAGTCTAACTCCTAAAAGGATTGGAAGACAACAGTTATAGAGAACTCCCGAAATCCTCATAAAACCTTATAAGATGAGTTAATATTCAAGGACGAATGTTCTAAAGGAGGAAAGAATGTTATACCCCATACTTTTGTACCTTGGAAGGTTCTTAAGCTTCTTAAGTTTCTTGATAGACTCTTAAGTTCCTTGAAAGGTTATTAAACTTCTTATAAGTCACTATGAGAGCCGGATAATCTATAACGCTACCAAACAACTCTAAGGAAGGGAGGATGTGACACCCCATAGTAGAGAAGATTGGAAATATGGTTATAAGAATCCAAAAGAAGTTGGAGACCAAGTAATGAGTCATAGGACTCGAATTACGTACGTAAGCTACCAACTTGAAAATCTTACATTCTTAAGCTACTTGAGTTCATACTAAGCTTACGTACCAAGGATTACATAAGTTCATAAAATAAGACGAGATTACGAACCCACGAGGAGGAAAAGAAGGAGAGATGTGGAAGCAAGAGAGAGTGACACATGGTAGCAGCTGGAAGTGCCACGTGGCAGAAGCTGAAGCAAAGGGGTGGGCCTCACATGCCACGTGGCATCCCCTTAGTGGAGGAGGTGATGTGTTGGCCCACTAAGGGCTTGACATGTTTTACCACTTATGGGATGACATGTGTCACCCCCTAAGGTGGCTTATATATATGTTTTATGATCATACTTATCCAAACAACTCATTCTTATATATAATAAAATTCTAGAAAAAAAAAGAGAAGAGAAACTCTAGACTAGAGAGAGGGAGCTATGGATTTGGAGCCAAAAAGGTAAGCCCTCCAATTTTATTCTGTGAATTAATTATCTAGGGTATAAAATGAGGGTATTAAGGTGTTATTAATGTAAATTTATGGTTTTTATCAGCACCAAGAGGATAACAAACAGCCACAAAGTTTCAGCCGCGCTAAAAGAGCTTCCGAGGTGAGTTTTGGCGAGTTTCGCGCAAGGTAAGGTTTTTCCTTTCAAATTTAGGTTTTTAATGATTTTATGAGGTATATTAAATGTATTAAATAAGGTTTTAAGTGTAAAAATAGCATAAGGATGCTTGACGTTAGAAACAAACTAAATTCAAGTCGTTATAGTTAAATCGGAGTCGAGTAGTGTGTTGTGATTGTGGTGCTGCGGCTGCAGCTGGGTTGATTGTGTGTTGCAGGGATGGAAATTGTTCTAAAATTAGTGTGGGTACTTCTTATTGCAGCCGCATGACCCTCCATTTTGTATTGTTAAAGGTCTTACGAAATAAAGGTCAAAAACTCTATTTTGGCATCTTAGTTTGGAGCTAGTTGTTTGGAGTTATATTGACTAATGTTGAAGTGATTTGATTGTATATATAGCTGCTTGTTGTTTTTGGTAATATGTCTTCTATGATTAACAGTTGGATAGGGCAAGTTATAGGGGAGATGCTGCTTGATTTTCAGTAACTTCGGAACTAGTAATAAACTAGTCGAGGGAAGTGGATAAGGAAACAATTCCTATGGATACTTGGTTGTGGATCTGGAAAATGGGAATATAAAGGTTATTAACCTTAGTATTAATTTCTTGTTAAATAGGTACAAGAGACGACGGGGAAAACGCGGTTAAGAGTAATCCATAAGAGGTATGTGAAGCTACCTTCTTTCTCTTGGCATATTTTTGGCATAGGTATGTAAAACTACCCCTTCCTTCTCTTGGCATGTTTTGAGATAATTATTACATGATGTAAGTTTTTGGGGTTATTCCATCCATAAAGCTCCGAGCATGATTTATGACTCTTATCTACTTCCTAATGTTAGAACTTCCATAATAATAGAGATATGGCTCTCATGCAATCTATATGATAGAGAGTAGTAAAAAAATATGAAGCTATCTTCCTTTCTTTGTCATGGTCTTTATGAAATAAATATATGATTTTTATATGCTTCAAAGTAAGTTCCTATTCTTAGAGCCACTTGGATGGCCAATGTTTTAGATTTCCAGAGGTTCTATTTTGATGCAATCCATAGTAACATTCAAAAGGTACTTGATATGATAGCTCATTTTGATCATTCCATCAAGTCTCAAATATGATTTAATTTGCATTTAGTTTCTCAGTACTCTACTCGTGGATGCTTCAATGCTTCTTTCACTGAGCCAAGGCCAGGAGATACATGATCTTGCGTACTTTTCTGCCTTGTTTGCCATGCCCCGACGTGAGGAGGCAGGTACGCCCTATACACGGGTTGTGGAGTTATGCTGTGCCATGTACACATATGTTGATGTCTGATGATATGATATGATATGATATGGCCATCTGATATAATATGATGTGTTACAGAGATATTCCCTACTTTGGAGCTATGCTGTGCTTTGGCGCCAGTGATAGGATGGCGATCATGTTTTTTTCACTACATCCCATAATATGGTCGGATATTACATATGTTTTTCCACATGCATTGTCTGTGTTTGTGATAAGTATTTTGACATTCTTTATATTTTGCTTATTTTCTGCACATTCTGTTCTGGTTATGACTTTATTTATTACAATCCATGCTTTACATATTCAGTATATTTTCCGTACTAACTCCCTTTCCTCGGGGGATGCGTTACATGTTCGCAGGTACAGACATTTGAGTTGCCGATCCGCTTTCTTAGGAGATCCACTCTGATGTTTGACAGTGCTCCTTTTTACGAAGCCCATATTTTGGTACTGACTTTTTTGTAGCCTATATGTAGGGGTACGATGGGGCCCTATCCTGTTATATGATTATGCTATTGTTCTATAGAGGTCTATAGATATGTATTTGTGGGTTCTATATATGTTTTGGGATTTTGTATTCCGTGATGGCCTTATCGTCTTTCGTGAGCTGCATCTTCTTTCGTGCGCTATCTAGTGACCTTAATTAATTTCTATATTTGTTTATTCTGCTAATATGCTAATTTGGGCTAAGGGTACGTATGGGTGTCCAACTCGGGCACGAGTCGCGGCCTACAGGATTTGGTCTGACATTACCAACATGTAATACATGCGAGCTATTACATAGAATTCGATGACTCCTGCATCGAGACAAGGGAGGCTACCTTGCCAGGGCATACTCCATAAGTAACTCTTTAACTAAGCTATGTGGATCCACTAGCTTTTCCATATTAATATCTGTAAATGTACGTGGGCAACGTAGTTGAGACTTTAGGTAGCTACTAGAATTCCCTTAGGTAACCAACTGTGTTATCGACCGAACCCCACCTGGAAGTACTCTCGATGCTTAGTCCATATCCCAATGGAAACTCTTAAAACATGATCTTAGCATAATAGGGAAAGATAGTAACTGCCTATCAATCCATCTTTAAAACATATTAGGAAAAGCTTTAATAACATATTTGATCTTAACTTTGATCATCATAATAACTTCACCATTTAAAATCACAAATCTCAACTTCGAATCATAAAACTTTCATTGAAAACATTGATCTCATATTTCAACTCATACAAATGATCTTTAACTCACAATCCTAGCTTGAAAATAGCTTTATGCATGGAAATTCATAATTCAATTTAAAATAATGCAATTCATATGAGAACATGCATATAATGATCATTAATAATATCTAAATATGGAATTAAATAAGCCCAATGCAATTTGTCAACACTAGGGTTCAGAATCAATTGAAATTGAATAAAAACTTTTGAGAAACTTTGGGACTCCCTGGGTGCAAAGATCCCATGAATCAATCCCTACATACCTTGCTTGAATTCACTAAGAATTGAAGAAGAAACCTTGTAGAAATCTGAAAAGCCTAGCTTGAGCTTGAAGAAGAAACCTTGAGAGACTTTCTTCTTGCCTTAGTAAATTTTGGGAGAATGAATTGAATAGGAGGGGAATTTGAAGAATTTAATATGTATAGACTTGAACTTGTCCATAAAAGTGTCTAGGTTCATTGAACCGAGCTTTGGAAAAGACACAATTACCCCTCATTAAACTTTAGATTTTGACCCCACGGATCACCTTCTATGGACCGTCAAAGGAACGAAGAGTCGTCTAAATGACTCATCCTGTAGTTCTGAGGAAAAGCCTAAAAATTTGAGTCTTTGAAGTTTAAGAACGGGTCATGTTTATGACCCGTCAAAGGGTCTATAGGTCGTTCTTTGGGCTCTTCCTGCAGATATGAAAAACCTGCAACTGGAGGGTCTCTGGAGTTTTGTCACGAGTCATTCTTATGACCCGTAATGATTTCAACGACTCATTTTGGAAAGTCATAGAACCTATCCTAAGGGCATCATCTTATTCTGCTAGAGGGGTCACTATACGACTCAACCTTATGAGCCGTAGGAAGCTTTAAGAGCCATAGAGTGACTCGTAAATATAGGAGGGTTCAAAAATTTGGGATCTTTCTCCTTGGTTCCAACTCCCCGACTTCTAGGGTCTTACAGTATACGATATAAACACATAAGGTCGATGAATGTCATTGGAGAATTGGTCAACCCATAAGACATAATTAGGAACTCATAATGGTCGTAACAAGTCCTAAAAGCTATCTTTGGGATGTCCACTGCCCTAATCCTCATTTAATAGTAACCAAACCTCTAATCAATATTAGAAAATGCAAAAAAACCTTGAAGATGATTAAAGAAGTATCAATATGAGGCATAGGGTACTTATTCTTCACCTTCACCTTGTTCAACTACTTATAATCAATACATATACGCATAGAATCATCCTTATTTTTCACATATAAAATAAAGCACCCCGAAGAATAAACACTAGGTCTAATAAACCCCTTACCTAATAGATCTTGAAGTTGTACACTAAGATCTATAACCTCTGTAAGGGAGATTCAATGTGGGTCGATGTATGGTGATTTATCTGTCGAGGTCAATATAACTAAAACTCATCTTAATTTATGAAGATGACCCACTAATATTAAATAAGATATATGTTACTTATTTAAGCTTTTTATTTCCTTTGAATTTGCTAATTTCAAAATATCGAATGATAAAAATTTGTGTCGATGATTTCTATCAATTAATTAAATAATTTTACCCACGATTGATTAGTTTCCCATATCGATTGTGGGATAGAAAAATAGTCTTCTTACATAGATTTGGACAATCTTCCCCTCTTGATATAGATTTTGAGGTTGACTTAGGCCCAAAATCCATTCTTAAAATGATATCAAAGCCCAATGCATCATAAACTCTCCCATAATGATTGAGGGATGGAAACTTGATATCCTCATATAGAATTGGCCAATCCTCCACTCTTGAGCTAGCTTTTGAGATTCAATTCGGCCCAAGATCCATTCTTAATAATGACTTCCTCTTTAAGTTTTCTTGTAGTTTTTGCATACACCAAGAAAATAGTCTGTAAATATTAGGTGAGAATAATAACTTAAAGCACTTATATTTTTCAAAAAATATACAAACAAAAAGTTGTAATGCAAGACAAAGTTCATTGCTAAATTCAGATTAAAAAGTTAGATAAAAGAATAAAATCAACCGTTTTGAGAATACTGAAAAACTATAAGCATGATATTCTAGTCAAGTGAAATACATTATCATACAAACAAGTGCATGCCAAGAAATCAAAATATTTCTATTATTCCTTAAAGCAATTTCTACAAATCCCTTTCATTGCCATGGCAACAATAAATTTAAATTATGATTTTTTTCTGTGAAATTTTACATTGTATACATAGAGAAAACATGATATTTTTACTAACAAATGGCAGTTAGCACATCATTTATCTATAGACATTAATTTATTTAGTAAATTTATATTAATTATTTACATTTAATAAATGTGACAAGTGAAAATTATTTGAAATCATAAGTAAATAAAATAAATTTAGTTATTCTACCATTGAGGATTGCAATTGGTAACAGAGTGTTCCTCCGAGTATCGCCCATGAAGGGCGTGATGATATTTAGGAGGCGGGGCAAGCTTAGCCCCAGTTATATAGGGCCTTTTGAGATTTTGAGAAAAGTTCTACATGTCACTTATGAGTTGGCCGTACCTCCAGTATTTTCAATTATCCATCAATTTCCATGTCTCAATGTTACACTGGTATATTCCAAATGAGTCTCATATTCTCCGGTATGATTCAGTTTAGTTAGATGACCAATTTACCTTTGTAGAGGATCCAATTACTATTTTAGCCAATATGTGCTGCGGTTGCATTCTAGAGTCATTTATATTATTTCTACCAATAACACATGCAAGTGTACGCTGTCAACCAAATAATCTAGTTACTCTTTAGAGTTGGACTATCGAACCCAAAGAACATTAATTTAGCAAATAAGTTATTCTCGATGAAATTTTAATTAAATGAAAGTGAGGTAAAGAGATTTAAATGATGTTTTACTCTATTAATTTTAAATCCTTAAACAAATTAAAAAAAATTAACTATTGATTCAATTTCAAGTGGAGTAATCGAGGATTTAGAAAATTTCAGGGTTGCAGCTTAGAATGAGTTCAAGGATAATATTCCTTACTTAAGAATCTTATAGGTTATCAAGATACTGATTTACAAAGTTAATTTAACAATCATGATCTCTCAACCTCTAATCACATAACACTGTTAACAGTCTAACTATATCATTGATAGGGGATAGACATAAACAAAGCTTGGAGCATTAAGATATCTTCTTGTCTCATAACCAAAAATGGTACACTAAGTACATCTCTATCCTCGATACGAGACACTTTAAGTTTTAACCTAGAATAAACACATTTCTTGAATTTCTCATTCTATCCCTCTATTCCTCTCTCGAGTTCAAAAGTAGACAAGAAATGTATTCTAATGTTGATTAGTCATTAAAATAGTCAAAGCAAGAATACAAGAATAACTTTTATTGATAACACATCTTCCTCCAAAGAAACTCATATTAAGCGATTACTCGTGGCCACATCCGTAGAATAAGGGAATTTAGCTACTCATGATTTGATTCATAGCAATAGTTTGTTCACTAATCATTCAAGAAATCAAAAGATGGAAAGATTAGAAAGAAACCCTAGTGTTCTTGAGAATAAGTTGCCCAAGTCGTTCTCCATTGGATAAGAAAAGGAATAATTAAATAAATAATAAAACTTGTCTATTTATAGAGTTGTAAAGAACACGACCAAATTTAAACTCCTAGGTTCGTGTCGCGGACCTATTTCATATCTTCAGGTTCAAGTATTTTTCACTTTTTTGCAATATAGACATATCACACACTTCACTTTCTCAAATTGTGATTCGCTGCCTAATAATTCTTCCCAGGTCCACAACGCAGACTCTTCTATTTCAAAATTCCTTTGAAACAAAATATTTGTTCCCAGTTCAATGACGTGGAGACAAGGTGGACTTCACTCTTTTGCCATGGCATAGCTCCATTCTTAAGCCTTTAGCTTATGTTTTCATCTTGACTTCCATTTTTGTCCTTTTTAGTTCTTTTTGCACAATTTATACATTACAGGCTCCTCATCTTATTGGTTAGTTCAAACACAAGAGAATCTAAATAAACTACTATCACAGACATAGGAGTTACTCTCAAAACTAGCTAAAAGCATGGGTCCATTTGGCTATTTGGCGTAAAAATACATCAATGATCACCACCCCATACTTAAAGCATTTTCATCCTCGAATATATCCACAAGTTTACACAAGAGATGACCCAAACACACTACTCAACACAAGGCCTTCAAACTTAGAATACAATGACTAGCATAGATAGCATATATTGTAAAAAGCATGTTCTAATATCAATTTGGCACACATGACTATTTCAAAACATCCTTACCTCAAGAATTGACTCTGTAGTTTAGCAAACTCATGTATATTACTTGTTCAAAAGATCATATAAATCACCTATCCTTCACTAAACATGTTCCGTCTCCACAAGAGAGACACCCATAATTATTCACACATGGACATATTTTAAGAAAAATGGGTGTTAGAATTGAAGTTTGCTCACTCTCCCAAATGAATTTTCATGCACACAAGATGAACAATAGGCTTTACCTTATTTTACTACTCCAGTTATATAATAATGTGTAAGTTCAAGATCAAATAGGACTTTCTGGGTTATAATGTAGGCTAAGGGCCGTTAGGGATTATTTTTGGCTATGATTAGTAACTAACGTTCCCAAAAACTTTAATACATTGTATTTCTCATTCACAAACTTCTTCTAACAACCTATTTCATACCTCTTTCCTTGCCCCCAATTCTCTTTGTTTATTCCCTCTCATTAAGATACTTACATACTTATCATAGAAAGTTCTTGAATTTTTTTCAACCACCTTTGTTTTATTTTTGTACTCCCTATTAACAAGACATAAGTTTTAAACACCAATAAATGCTCTTATGGGGACTTCACACTCACTTGTCCTCCCGTCAATCTTTTCTTCTTATCACTTCCATCTTTCATCTAAAGCACTTAGGGGTTTTGGTTCAAATTCATGATCTATTGAAAGAAAGGAGATAAGCTTCATATGAGGTTGCCAAATAACAAGTTAAAGGCTTGAAGGGGTTAAGTAGGATCATACATTGAGGTAGATAAAAAAGGTACAAAGTAAGGCTACCAAAGAAATGCCTACATCACTTCTTAAACTCACATTCTTCATTTTGCTTCGTAAAAACATCAGGCAAGTTCTAGACATCAAGATGTAAAAAAGGAATACAACAACACCTCACACATATATGACATATAGTTAAATCAAGAGGGATCTCCATAGACTCTCAACCAAGCAATAACAAGACTTAAGAATTAAGCATAAGTCAAATAGAGTCCAAAAAATGGGCCCAAGTGTCTCAAACATACTCATCCCATTTCACAACATGCTTTCACGTTTCAAACATGCCTCATGTAGTCATATAGCCTAGCAAGACACCTTAAGATACACATATTAACGAGCGTGCCCTTAAAACGGTCGCCATCCATCTATCATAGCGAGGCTTAATTTAACTACGACTCCTACTAACCTCTAACATAAAAGACTCTTTTTTTATACGTTTCAAGGGACTATTCTCGGCAAAAGAGCTGCAAAATAATTCGAAGGAACCCAAAAAAAATTACAAATGAACTAAAAATATTTCCACAACAAACATTATTTACACAAGCAAGTAAGCACCCCACACTTAAATCGTGCTTCAAAAATAAAAAGGTAATACAATAGAAAGTACGGTGAGAAACTTCCCTAATTAGTCTGCCGTGATGTCTTCACCTCCGGTGCCCTCAAGAGCTAGAGGTTAGTCAGCTGTAAAATCCCTCAAAATTCTCACGAAATAATTTAAGAATGCCTTGAAAATAGGCTGCTCATGTAATGCATTATCCTCAATCTTTTTGAAAAAATTCGAGTTCGGAATATCGATCAGGGGGTCAAAACCTGTGGAAAAATGGTCTCTATGGATTTTTAGGACTCGTAGAATGGAAGAAGGATTTTCGAAGAATCCACAAAACAGTGTGGTCCTCGACTGGACCATGTCGCGGACCTGGGGATAATTTTCTGGCCGAGTGGTCCACGACAGGATCGGGTCGCGGACTTGGGAAGGTTTTCTGGCCGAATTTAGTTGTTTTTAAGGGCGTTATAGACTTTTCCCAAATTATTAGTTAATGAACCTAGACGTTTTTAGGATCTAATTCAACTTTATAAATTAAACTAAACTTGTAATTCTATTTATTCTTCTATAATTCATCTATCAAATATTTTTCTCTCTACAAAAAGGCTCTCAAGGGTTTCCATTAAAGACTTCATGTAAATTCACTCAATTTCTCCATCAAAATTCTCAAGTTCTTCCAAATTAATTGGTGTTCTCACTCAAGGTATGTGGGTATTGATTCATGGATCCTTTCATCCATGGAGCCCAATCAATTTCTCAAGATTTACTATCAAATTAAAGTATGGTATTTTATGGGTTTTGTGATCTATTCCAATTGTGTGAATTTGATTTAAAATATGATCTTGAGACTATTTTGATATAAATTGATGGTTATTAAATTAAATTAAAGAGTTTTTCTATAAATTCTTCTATTTTGATTTCTAGGGTTCAAGATGTAAATTATGATTATTTTGATTTATATTTCTAAAGGATATTCTCTATATGAATTATGTATGGGATGATATAAAGTTTATGATCATGCATGTTTTCAAGTAAATTTTATGATTTTCAAGTCAATTGATCATGCATTCATGTCATACCCTAATTTCAAGTTCAAGCTATGGTCATGAATTTTCAAAGTATGAATTTTGACTATGTGTTTTTATGATATTCATGAATTATAAGTATGTTTCAAGGTATGATTTTCATGCAAGTTATGAAGTAAGCTGACTTAGGATCCTATGTGGTGACCTAAGGCCTATTGATATGAATTATGCAAAAATGATTGTAATGATGAAAGGAATATTCTCACATTACAAGTATGTTATGAAAATGAGCTACTCTATAATTTCAAGCCTATGATCATGACTATGATATATGATATTATGATCTTATGTTATGTATGTATTCTATGGGATTTGATTTAGCACTGAGTGGACTTGAGGTGGGGGCCCTACCAAAAGCCTTAGTAGTAGCCTCATGTCCCATAAACTACATGTCATCGTAAGTTGCCTTTATGGCCTAGCTAGTGAATCCATAAATTGCACATGTTCATGATTAGGAGTCTATCTTGGCAAAGTAGCCTCCTCCTTCTCGATGTGGGTATCATCAGATTTCATCTTATAGCTATCTTGGTCTTATTATCGCTTATTGTTCCTATCCCACATATGTATGATCTCTTAAGTATGCTATGATTTTGAATTTATGTTTTTAAATGCTTTGGTCAATATGATTTTCTCATGAATTTACGTATTCCATCTTATCATGTGTTTTACTTAAACTTTGCATTCCATGATTTACGTTGCATGTTACGCCCTCATACTTAGTATATTCCAACGTACTAATTCATACTGTTTGCCTACATTATCTCATAATGTAGGGGTTAATGTTGAAGATCCTTATCGTCCACATAACTAGTAGGCGTTTCTATACCAAGGTGTTATGGTGAGTCCTCATTGACCAAAGACTAGTTTCAAGTTGGTTACTATTTTCTTATCAAAAGAACTTTTTTTATATTGGGGGTGAGCTTAGTAAATATCTTACCCCCACCCATACTCATGTTTAGAGGCATCTAGTTGGACATATGTTGAGTCTATGTTGTCATAAGACATTTTCAGATTTCTATTCATGGTTTTAGACTCTCTTATTATGTTTCTGCTTTTCTATTTTACCTTATGCATGCTTATGATATGTACAAGAGGATTGGTTGGAGTCTTTCAGGTTTTGATCGCCTTGTTAGGACTAGGCCCTAGGTTGGGTCGTGACAAACTTAGTATCAGAGCACAAGGTTTTACAAATGTTCTAGGGTGTCCAACATGCTGCGTCAAGTAGAGTCTTATTCATGGATGTGAAGTGTACCACATTTATGAGTAGGAGGCCGTGAGGTATTTTAGGAATTCTCACCTCTTTCATGATCCATGTTGTGCTATAGAGTTTATGTTAAGATTTCTTTTCCCTAATAGGCTTTCTTTCCTATTTTTAGAAAAATAGATCTAAGAAGACCACCATTTCCAAGGAGAGAGTGTTAATGAAACCCAAGCTCCCCCATCTCCTCAAGACAATGGTCCTCTACCGAACCAAGTGACTAATGCGGAGTTCCAAACCGCTATTACTATGCTAGCTAGAGTGGTGACTAACCAAGGTGTCGTGGATCCTCCTAATGTTCCTACTCTAGCCTCAAGAGTTAGGGACTTTACACGAATGAATTCTCCGGAGTTTAATGGTTCAAAGGTTGATGAGGATCTTTAAGAGTTCATTGATGAGGTCTATAAGATAGTGAGTATTATGAGGGTGACTTCAGAAGAAAAAATGGAGTTGGTGGCTTACCAACTCAAAGGTGTTGCTTAACTATGGTATACTTAATGGAAGTCAAAGAGGGTGAATGAAGGTCCTGTCAAATGGGAAGCTTTCAAACTTGCTTTCCTTGATCACCTTTTCCCTCTTAAGTTAAGAGAGGCTAAAGTGTTGGAGTTCATAAATCTTAGACAAGGCAATATGGGGATGATGGACTATGCCCTCAAGTTCACTAAGCTATCCAAGTATGCTCCTTTAATGGTTGCTGATCCACGTGCCTGAATGAGTAAATTCATATCAGGGGTATCTCACTTGGTTGTCAAGGAATGTCGCACCGCTATACTTGTTAAGGAGATGGACATATCTCGGCTTATGACTTTTGCTGAACAAATTAAAGGAGAAAAGCTCAAAGAAATAAGGATGAAGGATTCTAAGAGGGCCCGGTATGAATGTCGGTTCTCTAATACTAGGACTGTTGGTAGCAATAGACGCTCTCATCAAGGCCAAAGCTCGGGGAAGAATTTTTCTAAGGATAGGGTGCCATACCCTAAAGCTCAAGGTGAAGGAGGTGTAAATGCTAGTGACCCTTCTCTTCCAAAATGTACAAAGTACAAAAGGAATCATGGAGGAAAGTGCTTGATCGGAATAGGTACTTATTATAGATGTGGCAAGATTCGCCATAAGTGATCCGAGTTCCCTCTTGTAGCTAACAAGGGTGGAGATGGTCGTCCTATAGAGGGCCAAGTGCAACAAGGCACCCAAGCTCAACCTAAGGGTGTCCAACGCAACAATTGCTTCTATGCCCTTCATGCTAGGTAAGAGGTTGATGAGTCTCCTGATGTGGTCACACGTATGTTATAAGTTTTTAACCTTGATTTATATGCATTGCTTGATCCGAGTGCCAACTTGTCTTTTGTTACTTCTTACATTGCTATGAGGTTTGATGTCTGCCCCAAAGTGTTAATAGAACCTTTATTGGTTTATACTCCCGTGGGTGGTTTGGTATTAGCCAAGAGAGCTTATAGAAATTTTCCTGTATGGGTCTTGAACAAAGTTATTCCATGTGACCTTGTTGAACTTTATATGACTGATTTTGACATTATTCTTGGTATGGATTGGTTACATGCTGCTTACGCATCTATATATTGTAGAACTCTTGTGGTTAAGTTTCACTTCCCTAATGAGCCTATTCTTGAATGGAAAGGAAATGATTCAGTGGTTAAGGGTCGATTCATCTCATGTATTAAAGACCGGAAAATGATTTCCAAAGCATGAATTTATCATATTGTGTGAGTTAGGGACATTGATTCCAAAACTCCTACTCTTGAGTTGGTCCCCATAGTTAATGAGTTCTCTGATGTGTTTCCTGATGATTTGCCCGCCATTCCTCCCGAAAGAGAGATTGACTTTGGCATAGATCTCCTTCCCGATACCCAACCTATCTCTATTCCTCCTTACCGTATGGCTTCGACAGAACTTAAGGAATTGAAAGAACAATTGAAGGATTTGTTAGACAAGGGTTTTATAAGACTAAGTATTTCACTTTGGGGTACTCCTGTGTTGTTTGTTAGGAAGAAAGATGGGTCACTCCGAATGTGTATAGACTACCGACAATTGAATAAGGTTATCATAAAAAACAAATATCCAATCCCAAGGATAGATGACTTATTTGATCAATTACAAGGAGAAAGCTATTTTTCTAAGATTGACCTCCATTTTGGTTGTCATCAACTGAGGGTAAGAGAGTGTGATATTCCCAAGATGGACTTTCAGACAAGGTATGGTCATTTTGAATTTTTAGTAATGTCGTTTGGGTTGACAAATGGTGCAGCTATATTCATGGATTTGATAAATCGCATTTTCAAGCCATATTTGGATATGTTTGTAGTGGTGTTTATTGATGAGATTTTGATTTACTCTCAAAATAAGGAAAATCATATGGGTCACTTGAGGATTGTGTTGCAAACATTGAGGGAAAAGAAACTATTCGCTAAATTTAGTAAATGCGAATTTTGGCTAAGAGAGGTTGCATTTCTTGGTCATGTCGTGTCCGGTGATGGGATTAAAGTAGATCCAAAGAAAATGGAGGAAGTTAAAAATTGGCCTAAACCATTATCTCCTTCAGACATTAGAAGCATTTTGGGCTTAGCCAGATACTATAGAAGATTTGTTAAAAGGTTCTCATCTATTGCTTCGCCTTTAACTAAGTTGATGCAAAAGAAGGCAAAATTCAAATGGTCGGAAGATTGTGAGAAAAGTTTCCAAATATTGAAAGATTGTCTTACGTCAGCCCCTATTTTGACATTGCCCGAAGGTTCAGAAGGGTTTGTTGATTATTGTGATGCTTCACGTGTTGGTTTCAGTTGTGTCTTGATGCAACATGGTAAGGTTATAGCATATGCCTCTAGGAAACTTAAAGTACATGAAAGAAACTATCCAACCCATGATCTTGAACTTGCGGCGGTTGATTTTGGATTGAAAATTTGGTGCTATTATCTTTATGGGGTGTATGTTTATGTGTTTACCTACCACAATAGTATGAAATATGTGTTTAGTCAAAAGGATTCAAACCTTAGGCAAAGGAGGTGGCTTGAACTCCTAAAAGATTATGACATGAGCATATTCTACCATCCGGGTAAGGCAAATGTTGTAGTGATGCTCTTAGTCAGTTTTCTATGGTTAGTGTCGCACATGTTGAGAAAGGTAAAAAAGAATTGGTCAAAGAGGTCCCTATATTGGCATGTTTAGGTATGCGTTTTGTTGATTCCAATGATGCAGATGTTTTTATACATAATGTTTCAGAATCATCTCTTGCGGCAGAAGTCAAGGAAAATCAAGACAATGATCCAACTTTGGTCAAATTGAAAAAGTCAGTGGCCGAAAAGTTCATCGAGGCTTTCTCCCTAGGAGAAGATGGGCTACTACATTACCAAGGTCGGTTGAGTGTTCCAAATGTTGATGGAATAAGAGAGTTAATATTGAATGAGGCCAATGATTCTTGGTATTCAATTCATCTGGGATCCACCAAGATGTATCGTGACTTGAGGGAAGTAAATTGATGGAATGGCATGAATAAGGCCATAGAGGAATTCGTGGCTAAGTTTCCTAATTGCCAACAAGTGAAAGTTGAACATCAAAGGCCGGGAGTTCTAACTCAAGAAATCAAAATTCCTATATGGAAGTGAGAAGATGTGAATATGGACTTTGTCACAGGTTTTCCTTGTACTAGAAGACAACATGATTCTATTTGGGTCATTGTGGACTGAATGACAAAATCAACACATTTTCTACTGGTCAAAACATCTTATGGTGCCGAAGACTATGCTAAGTTGTACATTAGTGAACTTGTGAAACTTCATAGTGTTCCTTTGTCGATTATATCGAATAGAGGTACCCAATTTAGTTCACATTTTTAGAAGTCATTTCAAAAAGGTCTTGGCACTAAAGTTAAGCTAAGTACCGCTTTTCATCCTAAACCGATGGGCAATCTGAGAAAATAATTCAAACCTTAGAGGATATGTTAAGGGCGTGTGTGATTGACCTTAGAGGAAGTTGGGATGACCATTTGCCAATGATTGAGTTCGCTCATAATAATAGTTATCACTCTAGCATCCAAATGGCTCCCTTTGAAACCTTATACAGGAGAAGATGTAGGTCTCCGATGGGGTGGTTTGAAGTTGGTGAGATGAAATTGATTGATCCAGATTTGGTAATTGATGCAATGGAGAAAATAAGGCTCATAAGAGAAGATTGAAATGGCTCAAAGTCATCAAAAGTCCTATTCGGACACTAGGAGGAGAGATCTTGAATTTGATGTGGGTGACATAGTGTATTTGAAGATTTCACCTATAAAAGGGGTAATGCGGTTTGGTAAGATAGGGAAGTTGAGCCCTAGATATACAGGACCGTATAGGATATTGAAGTGCATTAGCAAGGTATCATATAAGTTAGACTTGGCACTTGAGTTGGCTTTGGTTCATCCGGTAATTCATGTGTTGATGTTGAGGAAGTTTGTGGGTGATCCAAATCCAATTGTACCAAGAGAGAATGTGAGTATTCAAGAGAATTTGACTTATGAGAAGGTCCCGGTTGAGATTTTTGACTGACAAGTGAAGAGGCTAAGAAATAAAGACGTTTCATCTGTCAATGTGTTATGAAGTAATAAATAAGTAGAGAGTGCTACGTGGGAAACAGAATCAGACATGACGAAGAGCTATCGTTATCTCTTTCCTTTCACTCGAGCCTAAAGGTACTAAGTTTCTTATGATCAAATCAATTAAACTCCTATGCTTCAGTTCCATATGTCATTCATATGCATGCATGATTCATGAAAAATGATTTCTCTCAAGGGCTATGTTTTATTTTAAGTACGAAGTTTACATGTCCTATGCATTTTTCAAAATGTCCTCATGTCCATGTCGGTTTCTAAATCCTTTTTCCATGTCTTTCCTATATTAGTTTAATTTGAATCGAGGATGAATGTTCCCAAGGGGGAGACAATGTAACATCCCTCAAAATGCCCATGAAATACCTTAAGAATGACTTGAAAATATAGAGCTCATGTAACGCATTATCCTCAATCTCTTTGGAAAATCCAAGTTCGGAATATCGATCAGGGGGTCAAAACCTGTGGGAAAATGGTCTTGGTGGATTTTTAAGACCTGTAGAATGGAAGAAGGATTTTTGAAGAATCCACAAAATAGTGTGGTCCGTGACAGGACCGCATCGCGGACTTGGGGACAGTTTTTTGGCAGAGTGGTCCGCGACAGAACCACATTGCAGACCTGGGAAGGTTTCTTGGCCAAATTTAGTTTCTTTTAAGGGCATTTTAGATTTTTTCCAAATTATTAGTTAATGAACCTAGATGTTTTTAGGACCTAATTCAACTCTATAAATTAACCTAAACCTCTAATTCTATTCTTTCTTCTACAATTCATCTATCAAATATTTCTCTATCTACAAAAAGGCTCTCAAAGGTTTCCATTGAAGACTTCAAGCAAATTCACTCAATTTCTCCATCAAAATTCTCAAGTTCTTCAAAATTAATTGGTGTTCTCACTCAAGGTATGTGGGTATTGATTCATGGATCCTTTCATCCATGGAGCCCAATTAATTTCTTAAGGTTTTCTATCAAATTAAAGTATGGTATTTTATGGGTTTTGTGATCTATTCCAATTGCATGAATTTTGATTTAAAATATGATCATGAGATTATTTTGATATAAATTGATGGTTATTGAATTAAATTGAAGAGTTTTTCCATAAATTCTTCTATTTTGATTTGTAGGGTTGATGATGTAAATTATGAATATTTTCATTCATATCTAAAGCATATTATCTATATGAATTATGTATGGGCTGATATAAAGTTTATGATCATGCATGTTTTCAAGTAAAAATTTATGATTTTCAAGTCAATTGATCATGCATTCATGTCATATCCTAATTTCAAGTTCAAGCTATAGTCATTAATTTTCAAAGTATGATTTTTGACTATGTGTTTTCATGATGATCATGAATTATAAGTATGTTTCAAGGTATGAATTTCATGCAAGTTATGAAGTAAGGTGACTTAGGATCCTATGTGGTGACCTAAGGCCTATTGATATGATTATGCAAAATAATTATAATGATGAAAGGACAATTTTCACATTACAAGTATGTTATGAAAATGAGCTACTCTATGATTTCAAGCCTATGATCATCACTATGATATATGATACTATGATATTATGTTATGTATGTATTCCATGGGATTTGACTTAGCACCGAGTGGACTTTAGGTGGGGCCCTACTAGAAGCCTTAGTAGCAGCCTCATGTCCCATAAACTACGTGCCACCGTAGGTTACCTTTATGGCCTAGCTAGTGGATCCACAAATAGCACATGTTCATGATTAGGAGTCTACCTTTACAAAGTAGTCTCCTCCTTCTCGATGTGGGTATCATCGGATTCCATGTTATAGCTCACATGGTTTTATTGTCGGTTATGGTTCCTATCCAACATATGCATGATCGCTTAAGTATGCTATGAGTTCAAATTTATGTTTTTAAATGATTTGGTCAATATGATTTTCTCATGACTTTACATATTCCATCTTATCATGTGTTTTAATTGACCTTTGCATTCCATGATTTACATTGCATGTCACACCCTCATACTTAGTGCATTCCAATGTACTAATGCATAATTTTTGCCTACATTATCTCATAATGTAGGGGTTGAGGTTGAAGATCCTTATCGTCCACGTAACTAGTAAGCGTTCCTATACCAAGGTGTTGTGGTGAGTCTTCATTGACCGGAGACTAGTTTCAAGTTAGTTACTGTTTTGTTTTTCTTATCAAAAGACTTTCTTTTACATTGTACATTGAGGGTGAGGTAAGGACATGTCTTATCCTCCGCCCATACTCATGTTTAGAGGCATCTAGTTGGACATATGTTGATTCTATGTTTTCATAAGACATTTTTAGATTTCTATTCATGGTTTTAGAATCTCTTATGATATTTTTGCTTTTCTGTTTTACCTTATGTATGCTTATGATATGTACAAGAGGCTTAGTTGGAGCCCTATGATATTTCGATCGCCGTGTTATAATTAAGCCTTAGGTCAGGTCGTGACATCAGCCTCTTCCTATGAATGAGAATCAATGTATGACCTTGTATACAATTTTTCCTCATTAGTGGGGAAATCATCATATATGGGTTAAAAGAAATCAGGGAATAATCTTAATACTGCCTTAGCATAATCATATAAGGGATATTTTCTTTTGACACCCGACACCTATTTTTATGGTGCATCATCTCTAACCCATATATGTGGTTCATGAGCAAATCATCCCTCCTATTATGGTCCATTGTGGTTAGGATAGTCCCATGGATGGTGTCTGGCCCTATCGTCTTTGTCTTATCAATGACAAGTCTGATTAGAGGTGCCATGTAGTCTAATACTTCTTCAAGCACCCCGGCATATATGGGTTATCAACCCACCAAACACTACCTTCTTCCTTGATGTACCTTAGCTTTCCTCATGGCAAACTTAAGCACTGCCCTACATTAATTTTAATACCTTTTATGAGAGCTTAAACCAATCAAACACCATCCCGTGTGACATCAGTGTAACACATGCCCAAAATCAAGGAGATCATGACAATTTTTAGCCACACGCACGCTTCCCAATTCATTAAGCGTAAGGGTAGGACTTATAGTAACCCTAGTGACCATGATGTATCCATTTAGCAGTAGATTGGCTACCACATAGAGTATGCCTAATATCCTAGTATGGTGAGTGAAAGTTTATGTCATACCCTAAGCCTAAAATCTGAATGTGGCCCCACCCGAAAACCATTGCGTGTCCCAAGCAAACCACTTGGCCTAGCTAACTCAATCAGAAGAAGATTTAACTCAATAAAAGAGTAACATCAAGTGGGAAATAACATATCATTTTCATCATTCTCTAGAATAATTTTAAGTACCCATTTAAATATAAGTCAATATCATATCTTAATTGTAAAAGTAGTAGTTTCAAATAGACTCTAAAATACTCAAATGACTCCCATATACTCAGTCTATGAAGCCTCTACTGATACTAGAAAGGTGCCGAGACAATCCCACAGCTATCTCAAAGAAATAATGAAATAACATAAAGCTGATAATGAAGGAGCTTCTCTGAATGAAAAAAGGTCTCACAACAAGCTAGAGAAGATAGATCTTCAATAATGTGCCTGTTGAAGATTTGTAACACCTATATTTGCATCATAAAATGATGTGGGTCAAATGATGTCAGTACATGAAATGTACGAGTATGTAAAATTTAAAAAAGAGACTTACATTAGGATACTCAACTCAAGAACTCAACTCTGATTGTAACTCAACTCAGTAAAACATACAATATAATACAAATAATGCTTTACAAATACATGAAAATAATAGTGCAACTCAGTATTATGAAAATATAACATTTTACTTGTTCAGATGTTTCTCTAATCGACAACCATCACTTATGAGATAATGATGATACAATGAAGTGCTGTTGTTGCCACAACCACCTAATGCCTTGCCAGAGTAAAGGACGTCACATCTCTAGATCCACATCAAAATTTCTCTTTTGGGACAATGAGGAGTTGCCCAAATGAACGACACAACCCCATCCTATGTTGGCTACGTAGTTTATGGGGATTGAGTTATCTGAACTCTTACAAAAGTGGGTACTCAATACTACTCACAAAATAATTATTATGCTCATATACCTAAAGTTTCACTTAAAATACAAGTAATCTTTTCTTATTGGACTTTTACATCAATTTACATCACCTTCCTTATCATCTTATCTTCTCTTAATTATAGATAACATATCATCTCAACAATGCATTTAAAACAAAATTTAACTTTTTAATTCAATTCTAAAAAATATGACATTTAAAATGAGTTATTCCTCATGCTTGAAAATAGACATCAAAAGGCCCCTTCCACTCAACATCATGTTCAATTAAACAATTACAATAATTCCACTTTTAACATCAATAATAGATATGGTATTTATTGCAAACCTTAACTGGGGTTCATGTGAATGCAAATATTAATCCATAACCTCAACATCTGTTCATCAAGTATACTATAATATACATACTAGAATTCAATTTTTAAAATAGAAACTCAAACATCATGGCTCAACTAGACTATATAACATGTAGGGCATAAGGATGAATTTAATTCAATGTTTGGATAGCCTTATATACCTGAAATGACGATTATCTAGTCAAAAATAGAAGACCTTGCTAGAAAACCTTGAACCCTAGCTCTTCTTCTCTCCAATTCTTTCTATCAAAAGTTCTAAGTATTAATGAGAGGAAAAGCCTATTGGATATTGATAAGGGACTGTTTTCTTGTACCAAAACATATTGGGTTAAGTTTGAGAAAGGTGAAAAAAGACTAGAATACCCCTCATTAAAACTAGGTAGGGAAGCTCACGAAAGGCCTTTCATGGGATATATAACTCTTCATGGACCATGAAGGCATCCATGTAGTGGTGCTGGAAAAGGTTGTTGAGGATCAAGGTCTCATAGAATACTTCCACATCTCGTCGAGACTTCCACAACTCGTGGAGACTTCCATGGCTCGTAGAGGGTTCTGTGAAGCTAAGGGAAAACTTGGCTCCTTAATGTCACGATCCAAATCCAGGTGTGATGCTACTCATCTTAACCCCTCGAGATAAGTCAGCCTAAAATTCCAACGGAAAGTAAATGCGGAAGAAAATGAAATGAATCAAACCTTAACTTAATCAAAAACATGTAAAATACACTTAAAATCCCCAAGATTGGTTGTCACGTGTATAAACCTCTCGAAAATACATAGAATGTAGGAAGAAATGCAAGCTTCAATGTATTTGGCTCATATATGACTAAAAACATAAAATAAGAGTTAAGGTGGCCACTTAAGTGATGTAAAAGCTACCTTTGTCACTCTAGATAGTAGCCTCGATGATGGATGAAAACAAGGAGGTGTCACACTGATCCGGGCTAACAACCTAAACAAGTGTAGAAGCCAGGCATTAATACCAACAAAACGATACCCAACAGGTGCACAAAAAAACAAAACAAAAGCAAAATAGAATAAAAATACCCCTGCCACACCAACTGAACCCCCATACCTATAACCTACACACAAACCAGCCTGATCTAGCAATTTATTATAAGTAGCACATAGGTTCAACCATTCCCAACGTGTCACATTGATCCGGGTTCACAACCTACACAACTATTGAAGAAAGGGGTGAATACCAACAACACAGTACTTAAAAAGCATAAAACTAAACATAACAAAAACTAAATAGAACTCAAATACCCTTACCACACCAACCGAACATCCATCACTACAACCTGTATGTAAACCTGCCCAATCTAGCAATTTATATTACAAGTAGTACATAGGTTCAACTATTCTCAATATTTTAAATAACTCAGTCAAGTATCAAGATATATCAGTCACAAGGATATAACAAAGGTAAATACGAATTCACAGACAATCAATGAAGTGAAATATAATGCAATGCAGTGGTAGATAATATGATGCATATTGTCCTACCAGTATACATCCGTTGAATCTCAATGCGGAACCCATGGGAGAAAACTCTATACATGTAACCTATCCTGGAGTATGTGTACCTACCACTCTTATTATACAAGCCATGGAGGGTGTGACCTGACCCTTATATCTCAAAATCACTACAACGGAGCATGTGGCCGATCCTATATTTCTCAATTTTGTCACAAATTTTTCATTTCAGTTGTGCTATAGAACCAGTAAAACATAAGCATTATCACTCATATAGGAATGTACAATAATAATCACAACAACTAATGAGTCACATCAATATAGTAAAGACATGCTATCTCAGATAAGTAAATATCATTAATCATATCATATATAATGATAAAATTCATCAAAT
The DNA here is from genome assembly GCF_947179165.1 of Solanum dulcamara. Lineage (NCBI taxonomy): Eukaryota > Viridiplantae > Streptophyta > Magnoliopsida > Solanales > Solanaceae > Solanum > Solanum dulcamara. The sequence goes on along the minus strand of NC_077237.1, from coordinate 50,986,941 downwards.
TCCCTTTTATTACCTCATTCCTTATCATTAATTCATTCAAATTTCACAATTAATTTCCAAATCCGTATTCCCATTACTCCGCAACACACATAGGACAAAGTATAAAATTCTATAAGCTTAACGAAGGTTTAAAAATTTACTTGCCTCAAGCAATCACTCTGGGACTTGAGCCTTCCCCATTCGTTTTGCTTCTAAATCAATGTAATCTAATCAAATAAATAATCATAAGAAGATTTCAAAACTAATGACACCCATATTACTACATGTCTAGAAAAGATCAAAAAATTCACTCAATTCTAGACTCAATTCCTAAATTTCGGGCCTAGGGTTAAGTCTTAGTCCATCCAAATAATATAGCCTTAATAGTTTTCAAATAATGAATACACTAAATATTCAATGTTTGCAAGAATTTTGAGACACAAAAAGGAAATTTAACAAAATCACTAGAAAACCTACTGCAATTCCTTCACATAATATAGGTTCCCCTCTAATGATGAGCTAAGCATTACCTTATGATTTTCCCTTCTACTTAATCACTAAGTTATCAAAAAAAAATAACACATGCTGTGAAAATAAGAAACAAATGTCAATTTAAATTTATTTATTTTCCCAACCTACAAATCATTGACCAAAGATACTAATAATTATATATATCTCACTACATTTTCATTCAATTAGCACAAAATACTATAATAATTCCTCCAATATCCTATACATCTATTCATACCATACTAATATTATACACCATTTAGAAAGAAGAGTGGGTAAGCAAAATTTGAGAATTTAGATAGGATCTGTACATACCGAGTAAAATTGGTGATGCAGCACAATTGCCTCTATCCATTCCCTCTTTCCCTTTTGTTTTTTTCTAAAAGTGTTAAACCCCACTAACCTATTCTAATATATATATCAAGTGGTATAAGGTATTAAATAAATTAATAATATAGCCCACCAATTAAATTAATTATCTAAAATCACCAACCAACTTATTAACCGTAGTTATTGAGTAGTAAAAAATTCTCAATTTAAATTTACGGAAAGTGACTTTTATGAAAGAGAGAAGACTTTTTTTAAAAACAATATAATAGTTCATTATATTATCCACAACTAAAACCCTTGTTCATCATTGAACATAAAGTAAAAGAAAAGACCTGAAGCTTCGCAAGGTTGAGGATATCTGGAACGCATATCAACCTCCATCTGTCAAGTTGCTTCTCTGGCTGAATGTTGCTTCCACTGCACCTGCACTGAATCTATATACTTGGTTCTAAGCTTACGGACCTACCTATCTTGAATAGCTATAAGCTCCTTCTCAAATTTCAGATCTGGACCTAACTCTACTTTATCAAGGCAGATCACATGGGACTCATCCGGAACATACTTCGGAGCATGGAAACATGAGAAACATTATGTACTATTGATAAGCTTGGTAGAAAGGATAATCTATAATCCATCTCTCCAACTCGACCCAAAATATCAAAAGGGAAATGAACAGAGGGTTAACCTTTCCCTTCTTCTCAAACCGCGTCATGCCCTTCATGGGTGACACTCGAAGCCAAGTATGATCACCCTCTATAAAATCCAATGGTTGGACTCTCTGATCTGCATAACTCTTTTTTCTACTCTAGGCTGTAAAGAGTGTACCCTAAATCATACGAACCTGCTACATGACATCTCTAAACAAGTCTGTATCTGAAGAGTCCATCTAAGCTAAATCAAACCACCCAATAGGAGATTAACATCACCTACCATACAACGCCTTGAATTGGTCCATCTGAATACTTGAGTGATAACTGTTGTTATAAGAAAACTCCTCTAAGGGCAAGTGTTGACCCCATCTAGCACCAACTTCAATAACACAAGCTCGGAGCATATCCTCCAATACCTGAATTCGCTCGGGCTGCCCATCTGTATGAAGGTGAAAGGATGTACTCATATCTAACCAAGTACCCAAACCATCTATAAAGACCTCCAAAAGTGTGAAGTAAAAAATGAACCATGATAAAAAAATCGATACAAGAAACCCAAAAGGCTGAAAATCTAACTGATGTAAAACCAGGCTAGTCTGTTAGTAACTACCTAAATAGATTCATAACCCTCGTTGGTAGGTAAACCCACAACAAAGTCCATGGTAAACCGCTCCCACTTCTAAGTAGGAATGTACATCATCTAAGTCACACTAACCTATTGACAAGTCAAACACTTAGACACAAACTATACAATGTCCCTCTTCATCTCGTACCATACGCGGGTGAATAAAGTATCTCGAACAATATGCCTCATCTAAAATCAGTCTAGTCAAATCACCAACCTTAGGAACACAAATCCAACCGCCAATCCTCAATAAACCATCTGAATCAAGTACTTTCTCCTTAGCTTCACCTCTCTACATTTTATCTCGGATATTACATAACTTCTCATCCTCATACAACCTCTCTCTAATCTACTCAACCAAGGAAGAATGTGCCTCCATAAAGACAAGAACACCACCATCCTTTGAAATTTATAATCGAACAAGGCTGTTATCTAGCCTCTGAACATCTCTTACCAATGGTCACTCCTCAACTCGGATTATGACAAGACTCCCAAATCTAGAAGACTTCCTACTCAAGGCATCCTCCACCACATTGGCCTTTCCTGGGTAATACAAAATAATCATATCGTAGTCCTTCAACAATTGAAGCCATCTATGTTACCTCAAGTTCAAATTGCTCTAACTGAATATATATATTATAAACTCCTATGATTGGTGCAGACCTCTCAATATATATCATACAAGTAATGACATGCATGAAAACCACAACTATAAACTCTAAATCGTGAGTAGGATATTTCTTCTAATGGGCATTCAACTGTCTAGATGCATAGGCAATGACTTCCCCTTTTGCATCAGCACACCACCTAAATCAACTCTAGAAATATCACAATATATAGTAAAGCCCACACCCTCCTCAAGTAGCGTCAAAATAGAGTGGAAGTTAATAAAGTCTTGAGCTTTTGAAAGCTTGCCTCATACTCATTAGACCAATGGAAACACACGGTCTTTTGAGTTAATATAGTCAATGTGGATACAGTAGAAGATAAACCCTGCACAAACCTACTTTAATAACCAACTAACCCCAAAAAACTATGAATCTTAGCAGGAGAAGTAGGCTTCATCCAACCTCTTGCTACCTCAATGTTAGCCGGATCAACTCTAATCTCCACTTTGGATACCATGTGTAAGAATGTTACCGAATTGATCCAAAGCTCACACTTGGAGAACTTTGCATACAACTGCTCCTCCCTCAACTTTTGAAGTACTAAGCTCAAATGGAAAACATGATCAGCCTCGACCTTAGAGTATACCAAGATGATATCAATGAATACTATCTTAAAGTAATCTAAGTACAGGTGAAACACCCTATTCATCAACTTCATGAATGTTGCAAGGGCATTAGTCAACCCAAAGGACATCACCAAGAACTTGAAGTGGCTATAATAAGTTTGAAAAAAGTTGTCTTAGGGATATCTGATGCCCTAATCTTCAATTGATGATAATCAGACCTCAAGTCTATCTTAGAGAATAATTCCATAGAGAATAATGCCACTCCGTGAAGCTGATCAAATAAGTCATCAATACGAGAAAGAGGTCACTCGTTCTTGATAGTTACCTTATTCAACTATCTATAATTAATACATATCCCTATAGTCCCATCTTTCTTCTTTACAAACAGAACTGGTGGATCCCAAGGACACACAAATCAAATCCAGATACAAAATAGGCAGACACATAGGATAAAGTAGACCCTTGATCAAATAACATAGATGCTGGTCTATGAAAGATTAGGACAAAATCTGTGATAACTGCATTGGAAGCCTCAACTCGAGTCTCCCTGGAAAAGCATAACACAAAGATCCCCTACCACCTATGACCTGCATAGCACCTCTACCTCTTCCCTATGGTATCACTACCAGCACCCTAATAGGAGTGCGACCACCTCTACTAGTCTGGGCTCTATCTTGACCTCTTATCAACGATGCTGTCCCTCTACCTAGAGCTGAAGAACTAGGTTGGAGTCCTACTCCACCCTGAGATATACTCTACCATGAAAGATGATCCATATCTCCACAGGTATAACAAACTCTCCCATGTCAAAACATCTGTGATAAAACTAAGGAACATGTATAACCACCCCAGCTCAGCAGCCTCAATTGTGACTCCTGGTAACTATGACCTGCACTATAGAACCTACGAGGTATCTGGCCATCCTCAAAAGGCTGCATAAATGCATGAACTTGTATTCTATGCCGGAAAGAACCACATCCCCTATAGGACCCTGTATTTCCAAATGAGGTACTCAAAAACTAACTAGAAGCGGGGGCCCTCTTGGGGTCCCTAAAACCCTCTCTCTTCATCAAATCTGCCTCCTTGGCGGTACCCATGATGGACTAGAAGGAATCCCCTTCACAGAAGGATGAAATACTTTGTACGGATAGAATATATCAATCCTCGCACAAATCTGTGAATCTGTTCTATCTCTTCACAAAGGAAAGCCATGGAATGTCAAGACAACTAGTAGAAATTAGTCTCATACTCAGTAACTATAAGGACCTCCTACCAAAACCTCTCAAACAGTAATCATCTATTCTCTCTCACACTTTAGGGGATGAAATAGTTGTAAATAGCATTAGCAAACTCATCCCAAGTCGCTCGATGTGGCCAAACTAGCCTGGAACTCAGATACACTCTCTACCATTCTTTGTCTAGGCCACATAACTGGAGTGTAGTATAACAAACTCTGTGGGTGTCATCTTACCGCACAATCTCCACCAACTCCTAGCACATGGTCAGTAACCTGTGTGAATCGTAAGTCTTCCTACCCTGAAACTACAGTGGGTCCATTTTTTGGAACCTCTCATATCAGCACTGCTCATCGTCAGTCATCATGACAACAAGTGCACCATGAGCTCCCCCCACTTATACTTTACCCTCATCACTTTTAGGGCCCACATGTAGATGAGGTCCCAACATCAACCTCAGGGATTGTCTCCCCTTCTCTACCACTTACTGTAGCTGTGGTCCTAGCCATTTGTCAAAAAGGACACATGACAACTCAGTACCAACGCAAGTAACCACATACAATACAAAGTGAAAAAGCAAAAGGGAAATTTCCTAACAATCCTAATAGCCTCTCAAAGATAAGTACAAACATCTCCATACCGATTATTGAGACTCTACTTAGACTTGGCTTGTATACATGTGAGACAAATGAACCTGGGTCTCTGATACTATTTTGTAACAACCTAAATCCTGGTGTGATGGTACTTTACTAAAACCACTGAGATAAGTCAGCCTAAAACCCAATGGAAAGTAAATGCGGATGAAAATAAAATGAATCAAACTTTAAGTTAATCAAAAACACGTAAAATACACTCAAAATTTCCCAAGATTGGTTGTCATGTTCACAAGCCTCTAAATAATACATAGAATGCAAGAAGAAATACAAATTTTAATGTATTTTTCTCAAATATGACTAAAAACATAAAATAAGAGTTGTGGTGGATACCAAAGTAATGTAACAACTACCTCATTCACTCTATATAGTAGCCTCAATGGTGGATAGAAAGAAGGAGGTGTCACGCTGATCCGGAATAACAACCTACACAAGTGTAGAAGCAAGGGGTACCAATAACACAGTACCCAAAAAGTGCACAACTAAACATAATAAAAGCTAAAGATAACTCACATACCCCTACCACACCAATCGAACCACCATAACTAAAACTTGCACGCAAACCATCCCAATCTAGCAATTTATATTACAAGAAGCACATATGTTCAATCATTATCAATATTTTAAATAACTTAGTTAAGTATCAAGATATATCAGTCACAAGGATATCACAAGGGTAAATACGAATCCACAAACAATCAATGCATTTCAATAAAATATAATGCGATGTCAGATAATATGATACATGTTTGTCTGATCGGTACATAACCGTTGAATCTCAGTATGGAACCCATGAGGGACATATCTATCTATATAACCTGCCAGAAAGTATGTGGCCCGACCCTTATAATGATACCTACCATGGAGTGTGTGGTCTGACCTCTATTTCTCATAATCATTGCCACGGAGCATATGGCCTATCCCATATTTCTTATTATTATCACATGTCTTTCATTTTACCTCTTCAATAGAACAAGTACAATATAGGCATGATAACATGAATAGGAATGTACATGATAGTCATAAAAACTCACTAGTCATGTCAATATAGTCAAGACACGTTGTCATATCACACATAACGATAGAATTCATCAAATTTCATTTTATTACCCAATTCCTTCTCTTTAATTCATTCCAATTTCACAATTGATTCCCAAATCCGTATCCCCATTACTCCCCAACACATATAGCACAAAGTATATAATTCTATAAGCTTAATGAAGCTTTAGAAATCCACTTGCCTAAAATAATCAAGCAATCACTCCAGGACTTGAGCCTTCCTCTTTTTTTGGGCTTCCAAACCAATGAAATCTAATCAAATGAATAATAACACTAAGATTTTGAAACTAGCGACAACCATATTACTACATGTCTATCCTAAACCCAAAAATTTACCATATTCTATAGTCAATTTCCTAAATCTCAGGCCTAGGGTTAAGTCTTAATTTTTCAAAATAATATAGCTTTAATAGTTTTCATATAATGAATACACTTAATATTCAGTGGTTCCAAGAATTTTGATAGAAACATAAAGGAAATTTAACAAAATTACTAGCAACCCGACTACAATTGCTTCCCATAATATAGATTTCCCTCTTAAGTTTGCCTTCTTTGGAGCACTATACCGATCGTATAATTCTCCATAGGCTGTATAGATGCCTCTGAAGGTGGGTCCTTTGAATTTTTAAGACGGGGAAGGTTCACGGATTAGTCCACTATCTATGGAGGCCATTACTATCTGCGGTATGGTCCATGGTCCCTCACTTGGATAATTCTAACTTTCCCTCAACTTAATAGTCTCTCTTCACGGCTCGTGGTGCTCTCCATGGTTGATGGAAAAGGCCCATGAAAGCCCCTTGACCTGCAACTTATTTTTTTCTTATTTGTTTAAAGGTAGTTTAGGCTAGGAATTTCAGGGGTGTTACCATATCTCCCCCTATGGGGTCATTCGTCCTCAAATGATGGCCAAGATAGGAATTCACTCAAAGCACAAATGAAATGGAAGAAATCACACAATATAACTCAAACACCAGAGAGAAAAATTAGAACATGACCTTCAACATCGATGCTAGTAGGGACGAATAGATGTGGGTACTTGGATTTCATATCCTCTTTGGTTTCCGATTTAGCCTCCTTAACAAACTGGTTTCCCCATAAGACTTTGACTCAAGTGACCTCTATGGTCCTTAATTTATGAACCTAGTGATCAAGAATTTGGATAGGAACCTCCTCATAGGATAAGTTATCCTTCACTCTAATGTTTTTTGTAGGAACAATGATTGAAGGATCTCCCAAGCATTTCTTAAGAATGGATATATGGAACACTAAATTAAAGACATCTAACTTTTGTGGAAGCTCAAACTAATAGGTGATGTTGCGAACTCTCTTTATAATCTGGAAAGGACCAATGTAATGCGGACTCAACTTTCTTTTCTTCCCAAACCTCATAACTTCCTTTATGGGAGAAATATTTAAATATACCCAATAATTGACCTCAAACTACAAGTCTCTTCTTCTAATATCAGTGTAGGATTTCTAAAAAAATTGTACGATTTTCAACCTTTGTTTGATAATTTTCAATTTCTCCATAACTAGATGAACCAAGTCAGGCCCTCTCAACTTAACCTCACCAACTTTGAGCCAACAAATTGGTGATATGCATCTCCTCCATACAAAGCCTAATGTGGAGCTATTTGAATGCTCAAATGAAAGTTGTTATTATAAGAAAATTCAATAAGTGGCAAGTGGTCATCCCAATTACCCTTGAAATTGATAGCATAGGGTCTCAACATATCCTCAAGTGTCTAAATAGTAAGCTCTTCCTGTCCATTTATCTGTGGGTGGAAAGTGGTGTTAAGATTTATCTTTGGACCCAAACCTTTATGGAAGGACATCCCAAACTGTGCAGTGAATTGGGTACCTCTATTTGACATGATGGATAAGGGATGTCGCGACCCAACCAAAGGCCTAGTCAAAATATGGCGATTAGAATCCCGAAAGACTCTAACCAAGCCTCTTATCATAACATACATGAACATACATAAGGTAAATAAAGTAAAGAAACAAGATCAAGATACGAAAGCATAGTCTCAAAGATAATGTAAGCCTCAAAATGAGAAAACGACAACATAGACTGTTCACTATCAAATATGCCTCTAATACGAGATAGGGGTATGAGATAATCTCCCATCTCACCCTAATATACAAGGTAAAATAAATTATGAACTCATAAGAAATAAAATGTCTTATCCTCAAAATATGAGGACTCTTCAATAGTACACACATGCTAACTCTAGCCACGAATGGGAGGAGGATGAACATGATCATTGGTCCTTACATTATAATACAATATAGGGAAAAGTATGCGTTAGTACATAGAATGCACTAAATATGTGAGAATATGCATAAACAATAAACAAAGGACATAATCATTATGAATCATAAGATGCAAGAAAATATCTTTAAAACATAAGTAAAACCATGAAAACCGTAAAACATTTATCTCATTGGTCAATGCATCAAAACATCATAATCATCATAAGAAATTACATATGTGGGAGATATCCGTAACTAACATTAAGACCATGTGAGCCATAACATGGAATTTGATGATCCTCACACCGATGGGGGGCACTACTTGCCAAGGTAGGCTCCATTCTATCATTATCAATATCATGTGCTATATGTGGATCCACTAGCTAGGACATATTGGAAAACCTTGATGGCAACTTAGTTTAAGAGACTAGAGGTTGCTACTAGGGCTTAGGTCGAGCCCCCACCTCAAACTCCACTCGGTTCTAAGTACATCATCCCACGAAATACATATAATATCATAATCATAATCATAAATCAAACTTGTAATAATTATAAGCTTATCATAATCATAATTTATAGAAACTTGTTTATAGGAATAACTCATTATCATATGATTCATGTAATGTGGGTGTAGGTCTTTCATCATTACAAATATTTTTCATAAAACATCATTAGATTATTAAGTCACCTTCTTCATTAAGGATCCTAAGTCACTCTTTCATTAACTTTCTTGAAACATGATCAAAATATTATTCATAACCTTGTATAAGGTATTCATAAACTTCTTTGCATAAAGCATCTTTAAACTCATTCGTAAGATTTCATCGGAATACCTTGAAAATCATGATCATGTCTCATAAATCATACTTGAAACTAGCATATAGCATGGGTCATTGAAATTCAACTTCAAATTATACAATATGATGTGAATTAGGCATAATTAGACTAATAACATTAAAATATATTATAATTGAGAAGACCCAATGCAAATCATCAAATTAGGGCTTTTAATTGGAGAATTCATAATAGTGATTCAGAAGAGATCTTTGGGTTTCCATGGGTGAAAGGATCCCATGGATGAAGTCCCACATACCTTGACCTTGATGAGCCCTAAATTGATAAGAATGAAAGCTTGACCTTGAAGGATTCCCTTGTGTTTCTTGAGGAAGAAGAAGACCTTGAGAGAAAACTTAGGAGAGAAGGCTTTGGGGTTTAGGGAGTTATGTTGAGACTGATAGGGTTAGAAAACTATAGGGTAGTTAATAGGAATGAATTTAGTCTCAAAAACCATCCACTTTCATCAATGAAAGCATAAAGAATGACAAAAATACCCTTCATTAAAACTGAATCTAAAACCCAAAATGGGCCATCACCACGGACCTTTATGGGAAAAATGGTCTGTAGTACCCTTCGCAGAGAGGGTCTTAGATCTTTTTTTCTAAAATGGCTGGTTCCCACCACTAGACACACCGTGGACCATGAAAAGAAATACTATCTGTGGTGGTCATCCATGACATGAGACTTGAACTTCAATTTTAGGGGTTGCAAGAAGGGTTTCAGAATTTCCTCTATGGAGACCCTTTTGGTCCATGAAGGACAACATAGAGCGTAGAACATAGGCTTGAAGATGACCCTGATAGGGGACTTATAGAAAGGGTTCACCACGAAGCCCCCGCTCATGGTAACCACCTAAGGAACTCTCATGACTAACATGGGAAATGGTGTCCCTTCATGTCCCCTACTGGTCATGTGAAGGCCACCTGGTGCCAAAAATGACCCTTTTCTTTAATTTCAATTTTTGTTCGTTGTTTTCTGTCTTTCCAACCTCTGGGGCATTACAAGGGAACTCCATGCCATCTGACTATCTCTCGAATATATAACCTTGCATAATACTCTACTAAATCTGTAGTCTTAATGGGGAAGAAGTGGACAGATTTGGTCATTCTATCCAGAATCACCCAAATAGAATCATGTTATCTATGAGACCGTAGTAAACCTTTAATGAAATCCATGTTGATCATCTCCCACTTTCATTTTGAAAACTTTATATTATGGTCCACACCACAAAGTATTTGATGCTCAACTTTGATCTATTGGAAATTCGAGCATTTGGAAACAAACTCTGCTATATCTCTTTTCATTCTATTTCATCAATAGACGTCTCTCATGTCATGGTACATTTTTGTAGATCTCGGATGAATTGAATACATAGAGCTACGAGTCTCTACAATAATTCTGTCTAGAAGACCATCAACACTCGACATACATAATTTACCTTGATACCTTAACACTCTATATCCCCACTTGTGAAAGCCATCACTTTCTGTTTACGAACATCTTCTTTCAGATGAAAGAGAATAGGATATTGATCTTGCTTTTTCTTTACTTCAACAAATAATGAATATTTGGATCCATTATGAATGATAAAACCTCTCTAATTAGAATCCATAAGACAAACTCCCAATCATGCAAGTTTATGCACTTTTTTTGCTAACTCTTTATTTTCCTCCTCAGCATGAGCGGTACTTGATGAGTGTGTGATTTCCACTCATTTAGAGATCTTTTCTTACGATTATATGACACTAAATTAGAGAAAAGGGAATTATTTTAAATATTTTTGTTTCAGGAACATTTTGATTCGCAAGGAGTTTTAATGAAAACTAATGAAAATTGAGGCAAAATGGGAGCTAAAAAAGTGATTTGGTGCTGGCAGGGAAGTTGCCCCATGAACGTGGAGGGTTGGTGAACACTAAGCAGAGAACACGGTCAATTAGTCTGCGAACATGAAGACCTGCTCATCTAAGGTCAAACAAATACGACCACCTTATCATCAAATGCGAAGTACAAAGTGTCAAAGATCCACGAACGCGGGCAGACCTCCACGAACAGAGAGAAGAAATTCTCAAGGTGTTAGGAGAAGTTCTCGAATTTCATAATATAGTACCAATTCACAATATACACTCATGCACATTCATTTTAGGAGATAGAGTGATTATAATTTGATATTGTTTTTAGCTTGGGCTTAAATTTAAGAGCAAAGTCTCCACAATAAATACCATTAGAGTGAATATTGAGAGCATAATTTGTAGTGATTTTTAATCTTTTCTTCAACTCTTTGATTTGTATTGCTTAAATTCTACGTGTAGTTATTATGGGGATGTGGATTTTGTATTAGAGATAAATGAATTATGGATTATCGATTTTCATGTTGTGATTTTGTTATTGGTTTAATATTTTCTCATCTATAAATTGAATTTTTGATTATCTAACAAATTTCACGATTTAATTTCTTTCCTATGGATTTGATCACTCCTTGGACTTGCCCATTTACTTTAATTGAGCTTGAAAGAGGCAATTGAGGTTGAAAAAAGTTGATTAGTGCATAATTTAAGGTGTAGCCACTTATATAACAAATTTGACTTAGAAATAGTGAATCGATGCATTACCTATAGTTGAGGTAATTGTTTTGTCACTCAATAAGGTTCAAAAGAACTAGTTGAGAAATATTTTCCTATATTCGAGAGAAATAGGTGAATTATTTAAATTCTATGCATATATGATTTTATCCATGATTAATTGAGATTGTATGAAGCTAGTATACAATAGATCATATAGGTGTTGATTGATTTTCCATTCCTAAATCCCATTGTTATCCTTGCTTGAAAAGACTTAGTTCCTTGTTCTACCTACCCCCCTATCCTAAGTTGTTACTAATATCTTCATATTATAATTGTATCTTTTATTTAATATTCAAACTAGTGGCTTGTAGTTCTTTATTTCTTCAATTGCCTACACATTATTCCTAGTGGGATTTGACCCCGACCTTATACATTTGGTTTATATTGCTAAGGACTACCTACACTTTGATTTTTAATGGTGCATTTGAGCATTATAAAAAATGGTGCCATTGACCGAGATTAATTTAGTGTATTGAATTGATTTATAACTTATAATTTACTAGTTTCTATCTAAATTGTGAATAGTTGTTTTTGCTTTATTTTTTTTTGGTCAATGGTTCTTTGTAAAGGAACAATGTTTGAGTTTCTAATCCCTACGTTGATGACCCAAGACGTTGTTGTTGAGTTCTTCATGTTGGGGATAATTATGTGAAGGATTCTCTAGAAGAACAAATGTGTGAAAAATTGGATGTGGTGAGTAAAAATTAGCTCATAAGCTTGGCACAAAAGATTGGATTTGGTGAGAATTTACAACATCTAATACTAAAAATGAGGGATGATTTCTGAAATTTGCACTCAGTACCATGGGATGATCCAACTTGAGTTTAAATTTGTGACTTTGAAGACCAATGTAAAAAAAGAATTGGAGCATGTTATGATTCTTATCAATTGGTCAAAAACAGCAAACGGGAGTTGGAGTTTCAATAAGAAGGGGTTGCGATGAACAAGGGTGAAGTCTTGGGTGTTTGCAATCGTGCCAAGTCAATAAAATTCTTCTATTTAGAAATTAAAGAAATGATACTAAAGTTACAAGAAAAAGTTGAAAATATCATTTATGGAAACTGTAGTTCATTTTGAAGTGAGTGTCATTCACTTGAAGGCCAAAAGTTATGAAAGTCAATGTTCGAAAGTCCTGTTGATCCTCTTACTTATGCCCAATGGTCCTGAAAGAAAGAATGATTTAAAATTTAGTAAGAAATTCAAGTATTCAAAGTGGAGAAATCGAGTGAAATTCTTGATGATCTCATGTTTTTTCCCATTGTTTTAGAAGAGAAATTGATTTGAAATTAGGTAGAAGGTTCATCACCTAGAAGTGGAAACACAAAGGGTGGTGAAACCGGTGTTGGGACATTAGGAGAAACCCATCGGTATCCAAAAATTCTAAGTTTTAGTTTGATTTTAAGTTTTTGATTTTTAGAGTAGATTAAAATCATATTATTCTTAGTACCAAATAACCCATGATTTCAAGGTTTTGGAAATATTTTAAACAGGTATGGAAGCAAAAATTTGAATGTGATCAAAGCTTGGGGAGTGTACTACCTAAAAATGGGACTTGGGATACTTTTTGATAGCTGGGGATTGCCAAAATGCACTGGCCGAGTTGCCAAAATGGCCTTCACATCGCCAAAAACTTTGGAGAAAGTCCATCATTTTGGGTCTCAGTTTGTTCTATAGTAACACAGATGGGAGTATATGCAACAACGAAAGTAAGAATTCACTGAACACCAGGAACGCGTCTATTGCACCGTGAGTACGAAGCCTTGAGAATCCACTAGGCACAAAGGCACTCATAAGTCCATGAATGAGGAACGGTGAGAGTCCCAAGGTATTGAAGAAAAATCAGAAAAGTAGGTGAGGAGCTGTTTTTCATTCACTTTCAAGAAACAACATATACTTTTTTCCCAAAAAATATTCAACCTGTAATCAAAAGTTCCTCCTAGTCCTAGTTGTTGAGTTTGAAATTCACAACAAAGGTATGTTCTTTCTCTTCTATCTTTGTTCCATTATTGGTAGAAAATATTTGAAAATACTTTTTCAAAGTTCTCATTTGATTTGTGAAAATCATGATTGAAATGTAAGTTTGTGGATTTATTTAGAGGTTAAACGTCGGGCTATTTGTTCAATAAGTTCTACATTTAAAATTGTGGTGAGATTATGATAAATGGTGCTTAGAATTGATGCCTTTAACCTATTTTAGAAAATGCCCCAAAGAGACGAAATTTTCTTGAGAAAGAAGACCACTCCATGAATGCGATCCTCTAGCTACGAATGCGGAGGAGTCTGACTCCTTAACCTCCGCAAATGCAAAAGCCTGAACCCAGTTGAGCCGTGAATGTGGCCTTTCTGTGCAAACATACAGAAGACACTGTTGCTGTCCTAAAAGAGTAGCTTTGCACAACGTCGTTGAGGACCTTTTCATAATAATTCTTTTGCCTAAATACTTCCTAATACATTGTTCTTAAGTGTCCACTAGAACTTTTAACATGTTTGCTACTTTTTTACATACTTTAACCTCAAAATGTCTTTCGACAATATTTCAAATGCTCCTAAATTTGTACTAGAACTGGAAAATGAGGAGTACTTTGATACGACCAGGTTCCTATCATCCAAGTGTGCCCGAGAAAATGATGAATATCTGTGCAGAGCCATAGTAAAGGTAAAAGGGATATGTTTGGACAACTTTGAGGATGGGATGTCTCGCTTCTATTGATGTATTGTGATGAGCAAATAGTTGTGCTTTACTGTAGAGATGATCAAGGCTAACCATAGTATAGTTTCATAGTTCTATGCTAATGCTCTAAAGACCAATTTTTGAGAGGCCGAGGTGACTATTGTCTGAGGTGTACAAGTCAAATTCATCCCAACTGTCATCAATATATTATATAGTCTCCCAGATGTTGATAATAGAGTGTACATGGACTTCTATAAAGAGTTGGGGAATTGATGTCTCATGGACAAATTGCATGATGGAGTGCCTCCAAAATGTTTTTGGTCAAATAAGGGGATTGATTCACATGAATTCACCACCGTAGTTAAATTTTGTGTTTCCATTATATGTGCTCAGATCATCCCCTCCACTTGTGACATTGATGTTACACTAGACCAAGTCTTTGTCATTGCCACTATCGTGGATGGGTTGGATATAAATGTAGGGCAGCTCATTATAGATCATATAATTGAGTTGACACGAGGGAGAGACAAAAACATTGTTTTCACATCATTGAACACTTAGCTGTGCTATAATGCTGGGATGATGAAGTACCCCAGCGATGTGGAGAAGAAACCGAGAAAAGATATTCACCCACTAATTTAAAAAGGTGGCTAAGGAAGTAAGCACAAAAAGAACAACCACAGCATCAATGGCCTAGGTACAAGGCAACAGCAGTTCTACTCCATAACAATACCCACAAGCAAAGCTACTACAGCTTCAATTTGCAGCAAGCAATAAGCTTTTTCAAGGCCTTCCTCAACAACTCCAAGGATGCTGGTTGCTACAACTCAATATACTTACGCTACCTTCATCCTCCTTAGTTGATATATGCTCAATCCTGAAGTGGATGCAACCTTCCATTGGGACTTACCTGTTATGACAAGACTAAAAAGGGCAAAGATGAAAAGAATTTTCCCACCCCATGCGAGATAGAAGGTTCATATACTTGTTCTTCTTTCAATTTAGCTATGTATGGTACGTAGCATAGTTGAATAGGACTAGTGTAGATTACTTTCTTGTTTTCTCATGGAAGGGGAGAGTCTCCCTCATTTATGCTTTATTAGTCGAATTGTACCGGGAGAAGTCCTCTCATAGGTTTACTGCTTTCTAGTTATAGTTAGCCCTTTTTTTGTTTCGGGGATGAGTTAGCCGACCTTAATAGGTTAGCTGACTTATGAACCACCATAGGATCGGAGGTAAGGTTTATGTCCCCCTTCTTGTATTTTTACTTTTGTTATTTATGTTAAGGCTTGGGGGTGTTGCTCAACCCCTGACTGTGCACGAGAGGTGGGAGCCTCGTGTAGGGTCTGTTCCCCAAAAAAAAAAAAAAAAAAAAAAAAAAAAAGGAAGAAGGTTATATTAGATCCTTCTTTTGGTCAGTTCACCGAGGCTAGTGGTTCCTTCGTACATGCTATGGGTCTTCTTCAGTCTAGACCAGACACAATGCGACACATCTCCTCCTAGGTTCATGGAGTGGATTGTCAAATTCGATAGTTGATAGTTGGCTTCGTTAATAGTTCATCCAGAGCCCCCACTTCTAAGGGTGATCCTCCACCCACTATCACTTCAATAGCTACTACATAGAGGGATATGAGTGATCGACTTGAGCATAGTTGGCAACAGGGTAAGATTGAGCAGCATCAGAGGAAATTCAGAAAGTACAAGAAGAAGAAGAGAAAGTTCCTAAATAAGATGATGGGCAAGCTCAAGAGCTTTTGTGGTAGTAGTGCTTCTGATGATGAATTGTCTTCTCCATTCAACTCTAGCTCCTCGTGAGGCATTCCAGGGAGCCCCTTATATTCTCTATATGATATTTGTACTGTGAGGACACAAATTTATTTTTAGTTGGGGGTGTCTTTATTGTGATTGTTTATTATTGATGAGTAATTTGATTGTACCCTTGCCAGGCTTGTGTTGTTTATTATGGATTTAATTATTCCCTTGCCGGGATTATTTCATTTTATCATCGATTGTTGTATCTGTGTTGGGGTTTGTTGATTTTATGGATGATGCGCCTTTGCCGGGCTTTTGATTTTGATTATGATGGATTAGTCCTTTTACTTTTACTTTGTTAACTTTTCCTTAGTTCATTTGGTTTTTTCTTTATGTTAATGGTGTTGTGGAATGGTGATGCCCTATGATGGATAGAGTGAGAACTTTCTCAGGGGTGAATAGTCAGTTGGTTGTGAGTGTATTTAAGTGTTGTTGTGTGGTGAAGTCTAAGTAGCCATACATGGTGAAGTCTGAGAAGCCAGTCTCGAGTATATGTATGAGTTTTCCCAATGATGGATTGGCTGATGACTTTCTTAAGGGAAAAATTATCCTTTTTTTAGTGGTTGTAGCTTGGTTGGTACTAAGTATATAGTCTTGCATACCACTCTGTTTCAAAAGTTGAGTGTATTTGGAATGATTTTGTGATAATACTTGTACCTTTTTTTGTGACTTTTGATTCATTAGCGGTTTGAATGTTCGATGCCACTTTTATATTTAAAAGAAAATAAGATTTTGAGCTATCTTGATTTATTTGAATGCTATGTGTGGTTAGTTGTTGAATAGTACCTTATATTATCTTGTTCTACCTAGACCTTGCCCAGTTAGTGTTGACATGTTCGTTTTAATTGAGTTTAGTTAGAAAAATGATCTTATGCATTCTTTGATATTTCTTGAAGTCCACTAGGCCCAAAAATCCCACCTTTCTACTAAATATACATCCTTAGCTATCTCCTTTGGGCCTAATCCCTTTCATTGGCAACCCTATTACAAGCCTTACTTATTTTTAAAAGATATTCCTCTTTTGAACCATTTTCCTTCCTTGAACTTGAAATAGTGAAAGTAGAGGCTAAAAACCTAAGTTAAGGGTGTTATGGGAAAATCATAGAAGGGATGCCTATCACATAAGAGCTTGATAAAAAAAATAGATTATTGAATGGAGGAAAAAGTCATAAAGAAAGAAAAAATTCTTGAAAAATAAGGAAAGAAAGTGAATCAATGAGACTTGAATCCTCCAATAGTTTAGAATAGTTGCATATGGGGCATATAGAGTAAAAATGCAAATATGAAGTGTGCATTCGTGTGAAAAATTAAGAAAAGGAGGACAATGAGGAAACTAATGAGTTGTTGAGTAGTTCAAGGAGAGTATAGTAACTTATACCTAAATGATACCCTAACCTTCTCTAAGCCTACATTACAAGCTTAACAAAATTCTTTGAGATTTCTAACCTAACGAAGTTGAGTCAATGTTGATTGAAAATATGGGAAAGCCTATGGTGTGGCATTTCTATTCATAAGATGTTCTATTGTCAGTGTGACTGTTTGTGCTTTTGTCCTAGTTTGTACATAGTTTTGTTAGTGTTTGGGACATTTCAATTCTTGTGAAGGCATGTAGGTAGATTAAGTTCTGATTTTCAAATTCCTAATTGAATCAAGTGAGCATGTAAAAGAGCTAAATAATTGATTCACTTCTTGAGTTTGAGTTGTTGTCTATTAATTATTCTTAGTTCTTAAGAAATGCACCATGAGAATGAGGGAGTCGCTTTTGTAAAAGTTTGCATTAGGACTATTTGTTAGTACCAACCAAAGTTATGCCCATAACCCTTTGTAAAATTAGAAGTGTGTTGATCTTAATTTGAGTGCCTCTTGTGCTTTGGATTTTGTTTTACTTGAGCACAAGCAAAGTTTTTAAGTTAGAGGTGTTGATGAGTGGATTCTTTTCACTCATTTGAAGATCTTTTCTTATTATTTTATGCCACTAAAGTAGGAAAAAAGGCTAATTATTTTTTTAATATTGTTGTTTCAGGTATATTTTTTGTTGGTTGGGAGTTTTAATGGAAAAGAATGAAAATTGAGAAAAAATGGGAGCTAAAGCAGTGATTTGGTGCACGCACGATAGTTTTCCTCCGTGAACGTAGTCAATAGACCCATGCACACGAAGGCTTGGTGAACATTGAGCCACAAACGAGGTTAATTAGTCCACGAACATGGAGACCCGGTCATCTAAGGTCAGTGAATGTGGCCATTTTATCAGTGAATATGGAGTATAAAGTGGAAAATCTCCACGAACACGGATGGACCTCCCTGAACATGGAGAATTTTTTTTTCATGCGTTAGGGGCAGTTCTGGAACTTCACAATTTAATGCCAATTCACAATGTACACTCATGCACATCCATTTTGGGACATGGACTGATTATGCTTGGATATTTTTGAGCTTTGTCTTAGCTTTGAGAGCAAGATTTCCACAACAAACATCATTAGAGTGACGATTGAGAGCTTATTTTTTAATAATTTTTAATCCTTTCTTCAACTCTTTCCTTTGTACTGCTAAAATTCTAGGTGTCATTGTTATGGTGATTTAGATTTTTTATTAGAGATAAAAAATTAGTGGATTATCGATTTTCATCTTGTGATGTTGTAATTAGTTGAAATTTTCTTATCAATGAATTTGGTTTTTGATTATCTAATAAATTTCATGACTCAATTGCTTTCCTATGGATTTCATTACTCCTTAAACTTGCCAATTTACTCTGATTGAGCTTTAAAGAATCAATTAAGGTTCAAAAAAGGTGATTAGTACATAATTTGAGGTGTAGCCAACATATGCTGGATTTTAGCTAGAAATAGTGTATCCATCCATTGCCTATAGTCGAAGTTATTATGTTGTCACTTAATTTGGTTTGAAAAAATTAGTTGAGAAATATTTGTCTATATTTGAGAGAAATAGGTGGATGATTTAGATTCTAGGCATACATGATTTTACCCATGATTAATTGATATTGTATGAAGCTAGTATACAATGAATCATATAGGTGTTGATTGATTTCCCATGCAAAAATCTCATTGGTTTCCTTGATTGAAAAGGCTTTGTTCTTTGTTCTTCCTATCCCTCCAACCCTAAATTTTTACAAATATCTTCATATTATAATTATATCTTTTATTCAGATTCAAACTAGCTTGTAATTTTTTATTTTTTTGATTGCCTACACATTGTTCCTTGTGGAATTCAACCCCTACTATACACGTTGGGTTTATATTGCTAACAACCACCTATAATTTAATTCGTAAGGGTGTAGATAAGAGTTAAAAGCCCTCCCCATAGACAACCTATTAAGAGCATCAGCTACAGTGTTAACTTTACCTAGATGGTAGAAAATACTAATGTTGTAGTCCTTAGGCAACTCTAGTCATCTCCTCTGCCTAAAGTTCAATTCTTTCTGACTAAACATGTATTGTATGCTCTTATGATCAATGAATATATCTATATTCATGTCATAAAGATATTGATGACAAATCTTGAGAGCAAATACTACCGCCACTAATTCTACATAATGAGTCTGATATTTCCTCTCATGAATCTTAAGGTGTCGGGAAGAATAAGCTATGAATTTGCCTTTCTGCATCAGAACACAATCCAATTAAAATCTGGACGCATCACAATAAATCACAAACCCATCTATTCCCTCGGGTAGGGACAAAAATTGAGTAGTAGTCAATCTTTTTTCAGCTCTTGAAAACTCATATCACAAGCATTGGACCATTGAAATTTAGTCTTGTTCTGAGTCAACTTGGTTAATGAGGATGATACGAATTAATAATCCTTCAACAAACCTCCAATAATAGTCGTCCAAACTCAAGAAACCTCTTATATCAGTCGGGAATTTTGGTCCGGGCTAGTTCTTAATAGCTTCAATCTTTAGTGAATCAACTCGGATACCTTCACCAGATATAATATGGCCTAAGAATTTAACAAATGAAAACAAAAAATCACACTTCGAAAACTTAGAATACAACTTTTTTTTCTCGGAGTTTGGAGAACAATTATAAGATGGTTGGCATCCTCCTTCTCATTTCTCAAATTGATCAAGATGTCGTCAATAAGAAAAATAATGAACATGTCCAGATCCTGTTTGAGCACTGTTTTCATGAGGTCCATAAATGTTGCAGGAGCTCTAGTCAAACTAAATGACATAACTAAGAGCTCATAAGGACCATACGTGGTTCTGAAGGTTGTCTTCAAAATGTTGCATTCCAAACTTTTAACTAATGCTATATTAAACTATGGCCTATCTTGGAGAAATATGTGGTACCCTAAAGTTGGTCGAACATATTACCGATTCTCGAGAGGGGATACATGTTCTTTGTTGGAACCTTGTTAAATTGAGTAATCACCCTCTAGGTCATTTACTTTAATATTTGACATTTTCAGTGTTTAGAGCTCCCTACAGTGATCCGAAATCATTTATTACTTGCTGGTACTGGCAGTTTGATTGCGAAGTCATTCATTTGGGTTTTATACCCGCTTCCTGTCCCGACTCGACGTAGGGCCTAGTTGTAACACGACAATCGAAACCCCAAAGGGATCCAACCAAGCCTCTTGTACATATCATAAGCATATATAAGGTAAAATATAAAAGCAAAAACATCATAAGAGAGTCTAAAACCATGAATAGAAATCTAAAAATGTTTTATGACAACGTAGACTCAAACATATGTCTAACTAGATACCTCTAAACATGAGTCTGGGCAGAGGCTAAGACATGTCCCTATCTCACCCTCAATATACAACATAAGCAAAAGTCTTTTGAAAAGAAAATAGTAACCAACTTGAAACTAGTCCTCAGTCAATAAGGACTCACTAAAAAACCTTCGGATAGGAACACCTACTAGTTACGTGGACGATAAAGATCTTTAACCTCAACCCCTACATTATGAGACAATGTAGGTAAAAAAGATGCATTAGTACTTTGGAATGTACTAATTATGAGGGAGTGACATGCAACGTAAATCATGGAATGCAAAGGTCAAGTAAAACACATGATAAGATGGAATACGTGAATTCATGAGAAAATCATATTGATCAAAGCATTTAAAAGAACAAATTCAAAATCATAACATACTTAAGAGATCATAAATATGTGGGATAGGAACCATAACCGACAATAAAACCTTGTGAGCTAAACATAGAATCCGATGATAAACATATCGAGAAGGAGGAGGCTACTTTGCCAAGGTAGACTCCTAATCATGAACATGTACCATTTTTGGATCCACTAGCTCAGCCATAAAGGCAACCTACGGTGGCACATAATTATGGGACATGAGGCTGCTACTAAGGCTTTTGGTAGGGCCCCTACCTCAAGTCCACTTGGTGCTAAGTCAAATCTCAGGGAATACATACATAACATAAGATCATAATTTCATATATCATAGTCATGATCATAGGCTTGAAATCATAAAGTAGCTCATTTTCATAACTTACTTGTAATGTGAGAATTTTCCTTTCATAATTACAATCATATTTGCATAATTCATATCGTTAAGCCTTAGGTCACCACATAGGACCCTAAGTCACCTTACTTCATAACTTGCATGAAATTCATACCTTGAAACATACTTATAATTCATGTTCATAATGGAAACACATAGTCATAATTCATACTTTGAAAATTCATGACCATAGCTTGTACTTGAAACTAGGGTATGACATGGATGCATGATCAATTGACTTGAAAATCATGAAATTTACTTAAAGATATGCATGATCATAAACTTTACATCAGCCCGTAAATAGTTCATATAGATAATATCCTTTAGAAGTATAAATCAAAATACTCATAATTTACATCATGAACCATAGAAATCAAAATAGGAGAATTCATGGAAAAACTCTTTAATTTAATTAAATAACCATCAATTTATACCAAAATTGACTCAAGATCATATTTTAAATCAAAATTCATGCAATTGGAATAGAGATCACAAAACCCATAAAATACCATACTTTAATTTGATAAAAAACCTTGAAAAATTGACTGGGCTTCATAGATGAAAGAATCCATAAATCAATACCCACATACCTTGAATGAGAACACCTATTAATTTTGAAGAACTTGAGAATTTTGATGGAAAAATTGAGTGAATTTTCTTGTAGTCTTCAATAGAAACCCTTGAGAGCCCTTTTTGTAGAGAGGAAAATATTTGATAAATGAATTGTAGAAGAATGAATATAATTAGAGGTTTATGTTAATTTATAAAGTTGAATTAGGTCCTAAAAATGTCTAGGTTAATTAACTAATAATTTGGAAAAAGTCTAAAACACCCTTAAAAGAACTAAATTTGGCCAGGAAACCTTCCTAGGTCCGCAACGCGGTCCCTTCATGACCAATTCGGCCGGAACTACTTCCCAGGTCTGCGACACAGTCCTGTCGCGGACCACACTATTTTGTGGATTCTTCAAAAATCCTTCTTTCGATCTATGGGTCCTTAAAATCCACCGAGACCATTTTTCTACAAGTTTTGATCCCCCTAACAATATTCTGAAATTGGATTTTCCAAAAAGATTAAGGATAATGCATTACGTGAGCGACCTGTTTTGAAGGCATTCTTGAGGCACTTATGGGCATTTTGTGATCATATTTTTTGATTTTTTTAGGGATGTTACAATTCCCTATTTTGGAGCTTTTATAACTTGAAAAGTTGACTTTGGCCATACCTTCAGGATAACAACCTCAGAACGGAATTCTGATTATGTCATTAGCTCTGGAATTGCCAAATTAGGCTAGTATCATGGTCGGAATGAGTGTCAAGGAAATCAGTATGAGTTTGGGACCCTTTGACTTTTTGCCTTCGAAATTTGGCCTATGGTTGACTTTGGTCAATATTGTTTGAAAACCTTCTCGGATTGAAATTTTTTCAGTGTAGTTAGCTCCGAAATATCAAGTTTGGTCTCGAACGACCCTTCATTTTCTTTTTAAGGCTTCTATCTAATCCCGAGACCCATTATGGAAGTTGGCTTAAATTGGCATTATGAGTGAGATACACATTTAGTCATAATGAACTCATATGGAAAGTTTGACTGCGCCATTGAGTCTAGAATGTTGAATTTAATGGGGTAGCATTTCTCGTTTGCCCGCATGGGGTTCCGAACAACTCTACGGGAGTTCACTCATCTCTGTTAGATTGGATCTATGGTTGTTAGTTCGAGGAAAAGTCCTTAGTGGCACTCAGAGATAAAGTAATAAGAGGTTATTTTGGTTAGGCTACCTTAGATTTAGGTGGATTTTTGAGATTTGCTGGACATATCAGAGTGCTGAGAGTTAGAGTTTTCATTCAGTTTATCCTTAGTGAGGCCAAAGATTCCACATATTCTATTCAACCTAGCATCACTAATATTTATTATAGCTTGAGGCAACATGGCTAGTGGAGTGGTATATAAAGAGATATTTGAGACTATGTGTCCCATTGCCTATGTAGTAGGTAAAAGGCCAAGTAATTAAGGCTTGGTGGTGAGTTTTTAGATATTACCCATTCTGTAGTTCAAGAGGGATCATATCACCATGGAATTTATCGTGGGTTTTCCTCAGACTCATACAGGTATTGACAGCATTTGGATCATCGTTGATCATTGACCAAGTCAGCACAATTAATTCCTATTCAGTCTTCATTCAACACTAAGAGATTGACTCATATCTACATTTAGGAGGTGGTTCATCTTTATGGTGTTCTTGTATCTATCATCTCAGACCGGTGTTCACAATTCACTTCCAGTTTTTGGAGAACTTTTCATGCGGAGTTGAGCACCAGTTCCGATCCTAACACAAATTTTCATCCCCAGATTAATGGTATCTAGAGAGAATTATTCAGGTTCTTGAGGATATTTTGCCAGCCTATGTTTTGGATTTTGAAGGTTCTTAAGGCCAATTTTTTCCTTTGGCGAAGTTTGCGGACAACAACAACTACCACTCTAGTATTCAGATGGCCCCGTTTAAAGCTCTATATGGTAGATGTTGTCTCTCTTTAGTTGATTGGTTTGAGTCTACAGAGCCTAAGCTGCATGGTATAGACTCGTTTCAAGAGGCCTTAGTTCATATGAGAGTGATTCAGGATAGGCTCAGGAATACCTCAAAGTAGGCACCAGAGTTATGTGAATCTTAGGTGTTGGCCGTTGAGATTTGTAGTTGGTGATAGAGTATTCTCAAAGTATCGCCCATGAAGGGCGTGATGATATTTGGGAGGTTGGGAAAGTGTATCCCAATGTTTATATTGTCTTGTTAGATTTTGAAGACAATTATAGATGTTGCTTATGAATTGGCCCTAACTTTAACATTTATAGTATCCATCTAGTTTTCCATGTGTCGATGTTTTGCCGGTATATTCCAGTTGGTTCTTATTTGCTCTGGTATGATTCAACTAAGTTGGATTATCGTCTAACCTTTTTTGAGGAGCCAGTTGCTATTCTAGCCAAATATGTGCAACAGTTGAATTCTAGAGGAGACCGTGTAGGAGATGCTAGAGAAGTTCCTCGACTTATCAAAGTATTCAGGTACTTCTTGATTCTTACTTCCATGAATGAAAGTTCTTTTCAATGGTGGATTTTGTAAAGACCTTCAAGGTAATTTTTGTGTAAATGCCTTCTTTTAATCTCCTAGAGCATTCCTATAGCTACCCCAAGTCATTTATCACTTGCTGGCACTGATTGTTCGATTGCCTGGTCATTTATTTGGTTTTTATGCCTATTTCTATATTTTGGAGCGTTTGAAACTTGAATAATTCACATCGGTAAAAACATTAACATTAGGTAAACAAACTTAGAATGAAATTATGATGGTTTGATCAACTCCGGAAGGATTATTTTAGCTTAGTGGCATGGTCAGCTTGAGTCCCGAGCTTTTGGTATGAGTTTGTGCCATTAGGTGTTTTAGTTTTTAAGCTTTGACCTAAGTTTGACCTTAGACAATATTTTTCGAAAACATGCTCGAATGAGATTTTCATTAGTGTGTTAGCTGTGTAAGGTTGAGTATGGTCTAGATGACCCTTCGCATGCTTCCTGTGACTTTTGATCTAATCTTAAATTTTTGAAATTGGCTAAAAATGGCACATAAGTGTGGGAGCCACTTTTTTTTTACAGCGCAAGTTAGGTCCTAGGTGTGACACATAGATTAGAAATCCAAAGGACTCTAACCAAGCCTTTTAGCATATCATATATGTGCATACATAAGTTAAATAAAGCTATAAGGCTAAAACATAGATGCGGGTCCCAACATGAATATCTTAATAAATGAGAATAAATCTCAACTCAAATGGGAAGACGACATAGACTCCATTAACATCTAACATGTCTCTACTTGTCTATATCGGGGCGTAAGACAAGCTCCAAGCTCACCAAAATAAAAGATAAAGTTATAAAAAATAATGGCAAGTTAAATGTCTCATCCTTTGATTATGAGGACTTATCAACAATAGAAGTATAGAGCTCAACTCTAGCAATGAGTGGGAGGTGTATGATTTTGTTAGACCATATATTATAATACAATGTAGGCAAAAGTATGTATTAGTACATGGAATGTACTATATGAGAAGCATGCATGAAAATAATAATAGGACATAGTCAATAAAAATATGGGATGCATGGCCAATATCTTATAAATATGAGTATAGCTTGAAAACATTTGAATAATATTATTACGACCCAAGCTAGGCCCTAGGTGTAACACGGCTATTAGAATCCCAAAGGACCGCAACAAGTCTCTTAGCATATCATAAATGAGCATACATAAGGTAAATGAAACAATAAACCAAAAACATAGATGTGGAATAAAGGTCTACTTATAAATGCCTTTATAAAAGAGGAATAAAAGTCAAAATCCAAAGGAAAGAAGACCACATAGACTCCATAATAACTAACATGCATCTATTAAACTAAATGGGGAATAAGACAAGTTCCTAGTTCACCGAATATAAAAAATAAAATTCATGATGAAATAAAGTAAACTCATGTTGGTCGCGCCTTCAATTTATGAGGACTAAACAATCAAGTGGTGATAGCAATACCCCAACTCTAGCCACAAAGGGGAGAATGGGCGTGATCGTTGGACCCTACATTATGATACAATGTAGGCAAATATATGCGTTAGTACATGGAAAGCACTTAGTATGTGAGAAGTATGCACCAACATCTTGAAAACATGAATAAAACTTGGAAATATTAGAAGATCCTAAACATGTGGTCAATGCATCATAAAGCATTATCATAAGAGCTTATAGAACATAACATACACATATGTGGGATATTAACCTTAATCGGCATGTAAGAACATGTAAGCCATAACATGGAATCCGATGTAACTCCCAAACAAAGAAGAGAGAGGCTACTTTCCAAGGTAGACTCTGTGTTATAAACATAACATAACATGAGCTATATGTAGATCTACTAGCTACATCATAAAGGCAAAACCTACAGTGGCACACAATTTAGAAACTAATAGTTTCTACTAGGGTTCCCTCATGGATCCTCACTATGAAGTTCGCTCGGTACTAATTAATCCCATGGAATACATAAAACATAGTCATTAAGAAAGGTAAATCTACCAATGCAATATCATGAAAATATAACATAATAAGGGCTCCTAAAAAACCATGATCATAACTTGAACTTCTTGATACTTACCTTTATAAGCATCCAAATTGTCATTACTTGCATATTATGAGAAAACATTTTACAAATCATGGTTTTATACTTAAAATCATGGTTAAATCATAAAACATAACTTTTATAAATCATACGTGAGAATTCATAATCGTCATGATCATAAATTAATAAATCATACTTTAAATTGATATCTTAATGCATGGGTCACTAAAAATACATTGAAAACATGTAATTGAGTTGAAAACATGCATGAATAAACCATTGTACTTGAGATAAATCATAATTGAGTTAACCCATATAGAATTCAATCAAAACTATAATTTAGAAGGAATATGTGAAAGGCGAATTGAGGAATCTTTGGGACTCCATGGATGGAAGAAGAATACATGGATGAATTCCCACAAACCTAAACATAGAAATATTTGAATTAAACCCTTCTAATGGAGGCTTGATGATTTTTCTCTAATTCTTGCCTTGGAGAGAAATTGGAAGAAACTTGAAAGGATTAATCTTATGATTTGGAAGAATGATGGTTTAGGAGTGTTCAAAATTAGTTATAGGTTATGAATTAATTCCCAAAAACAACCAAGTACATTACAATAATAATAGGAAATTTGGGGGTCAAGTTCATGGAAGGGATTACAGTCCACGGAGTCCACCATGCTCGCTGAACCTTTGGTGGACCTTCACCAATTTTTCAAACTTTCTAAAGATGAACCACATTACCTCTTAAAATCTCATGGTCCCCCTTTACAGCCAATGAAGGTCTCCTAAAAAGTCCACCTAGTTCCCAAAAGGCTACAATTTCCTATGATCCCCTTTTTAAACAGTAATTCCCATCTTTCCAACTTTCAGTCTTATAATATCTCCTCCTTGGGAACATCTAACCTCGAATAGGGCTCAAAATAGGATGAATGGAATAGTAAAGAGACATAGAAACCCAACATGAATGCAAAACATAACTAAATGGCTTAAAACAAGGAATATTCAATCCCAAGCTAAAATATGCTTGTAAAATTCATTTTATGAACATCAATGCATATGAAAACATGAGAATGACTGAAACACATGAATTCGATGGAGTGGATCATGAAGGAGCTCAATACCTCAACTAGGAACAAAGGAAAAAGATGAGGATATGAGACATCATATGAGCTTCAGTTTCCCATGTAGCACCTTTAACCTCTTGCTTCATCCATAACATCTAATTAGAAGCAACTTACTTATTACTCAACCTTCTAACTTGAAAGTCTAGAATCTCCATGGAATATCCACATATGGTAGACTCTTTTTCACACCAATTCTATATATTGGCATAATGGATCTAGGATGTCATGACCCAAGCTTAGGGCCTAGACGTTACATGGTGAATGAGAAACCCGAAAGTACCTCAAATAAGCCTCTTAACATTCTTTTAGTCTTTTATAACTAATGACGATAAATGAACAAGAGAAAATCATAATAGTAAATCTTTAACTTATATATGTTCAAAAATACCTCTAACTTTTATATTTAAAGGGACTAAGACAAGTTCCTAGCTCACCTCAATAATAATAGAAATAAATGTCATAGTAAGTGTCTAAAGATTTCAACATATCATTTTGTGTACTAACCGGAGTTTATGAATCATCAGAATAGTATTTCTACACTACTAACAACTAAAACTATATTTTGAGAATGAATAAATAAGTGTATAGAGAGAAGAATTGCTTAAAAAAGCTTGATGAACACAATTATGAAATAAGGTTGTATTTATAGGTGTCAAGGAGGAACCTAACAATAATTAAAATAATCATACAGAAAAATATAAAAATATAATGGAGGATTGTGATGTCATGGGTGATGTCAAATGAACGACTATTGATGTCATGGGTGATGTCAAATGGATCTAGATCTTTTATGGTTGGTGAGATGATTTTTTTTATAGAATACCCTTTTTCGAAGCTACGTTTGAACAAGATAACTTCCTAATTATGATTTGGTATTTGCATATGAATTGTAGCTCTACAATTCTACTTTCATATAGTTCAAGAATCAACTGATTGGTATCATCCTACAGTGAGATATGATTTTTCATCTACAAACACTCCATTTCTTCATAGCACCAGGTCTTCAAAGTTTAATTTATTTGAATTACTTTTCTCCGAATCTTAAGCTATGGTCTCACAAAAGTTGTAGGTAATGATGTTGGAGTTATTCAAAAATTCGAATCACCTAATTTAGACCATCCTATGAAAAGGGGGTGTTACATAGGATCTGTTATTTAGAAATTTGAATCATCATATACAACATTTTTATGGGGTGTTACATAGGATCACCAACAAACTTCCTCAATAAGGACACATGAAACAACAGATGCATAAATGTCAATTTAGAAGGAAACTACAACTTACATGACACCTTTCCAATCCGCATGAAAATCTGATATGGACCTATATAGCGGGGACTAAGCTTTCCTTTCTTTTAACAATGCATCACAACCTTCATGGGTGAGATTTTGTAGTAAATTCAAATATTGACTTTAAACTCAAGTTTCCTTCTCCTCATATCCAAATAGTAATTTTTTTCCAACTCTAGTTAGTCTTCAATCTTTTTCTAATCAATCTAACCTTCTCCATAGCCTCATGCACTAGCTTGGGTCCTATCAAAGCAACTTCACCCACTTCAAACCAACCAATGTGAGATCTACACTTCCTACCATATAAGGCCTCGAATAGAGCCATTTCAATGCTAGAATGGTAACTATTATTTTAAGAAAACTCTATCAATGATAGGTGATCATCCTAATTATCCTTGAAATCAATGATACAAGCTCTCAACATATCTTCCAAATTCATAATAGTATGCTCGGCTTGACCATCTATTTTAGGGTGAAAAGTTGTGCTAAGCTTAACTTGAGTACAAAGACCTTTTTTGAAAGACCTCCATTGTTGCGATGTGAATTGACTACCTCGGTATGAAATTATAAACAATTGATCACCATGAAGAAAAACTAACTCACCAAATAAAGTCTAGCATAGTCCCCGGCTTAATAGGAAGTCTTAACGAGATGAAAATGAGTTGAGTTAGTCATTCGATCAACAACCACCTAAATAGAATCATTTTTCCTATGGGTACGATGATAACTTGTAATGAATTCCATATTCAAGGCTTCCTACTTCTAAGTAGGAATCCATATCTTGAGGTAAACCGCCAAGTTTTTGATGCTCATCTTTCACTCGTTGACAATTAGGACATCTGGCCACAAACTCTGCAATATCCTTCTTCCTACCTTTCCACCAATACACTTACCTCTAATCTCTATACATCTTTGTGGAACTTGGATGAATAGAATACCGCAAACTATAAGATTCGGACAATATCATTTCCTTTATTCCATCAACATTGGGAACACAAAAATAACTTTGGTATATAAGTACACTATCTTCCCTTGGGAGAAAGCCTCAATGGATTTTTTTGGCAAGCACTTTCTTTAGCTCAACCCAAGTAGGATCATTATCTAGCTTGGCCTTAACATCCGCCATAAAAGATGATTCTGAACTATTTTGGACAACAACAACACCATCCTCAGAGTCAACTAAGCGAACACCAAAACAAGCTAGCCTATGGACATCACAAACTACCTCATTCATTTCATCTTTTATATGGGAGATACTATTCATAGATAAACTACTAAAAGTATCGAAAACCACATTTATTTTACCCAAATGGTACAACACACTCATATCATAGTCCTTCAACAACTCAAACTATCTTCGTTGTCAAAGGTTCAACTCCTTTTGCTTGAACATATAATTCAAACTTTTGTGGTCAGTGAACACATCAACATGGACATCATAGTTATAATGCCTCTAGATCTTCAGAGGAAAAACTATTGTCACTAACTCTATGTCATGAGTCTGATAGTTCTTTTCATGCACCTTAAGTTTCTTGGAAGCATAGACTATAACTTTACCATTTTGCATAAAAAAATGAATGCCTACTCTTGAAGCACAAAAATACACCATGAACCCATCATATCCTTTCAGTAAAGTCAACACCGAAGCAAAAGTAAGCCAATTTTTCAACTCTTGGAAACATTCCTCGAACCATTGAAATTTCACCATCTTTTGAGTCAAAGTAGTCAAGCGCAATGTAATGGAAGATAATTCTTTTACAAACTATCTATAATATTCGGGTAGGCCCAAAAAACATCAAATATCAAAATGAGACAAAGGTAAAAGGCCAATTTTTAACCACTTCGATTTTCTTTGGATCCATCATGATGCCTTCACTGAACACTATATGGCCAAGGAAAGAAACCGACCTCAACCAAAACTCACACTTTCTAAACTTAGCAAATAATTTACTATCCTTGAGAACTTGTAACATAATCCTCAAATAATCAGCATGCTCCTTCTAACTCTGAGAGTAGATCAAGATATCATCAATGAATATAATAGTAAACATATATAAATATTTCTCGAACACCCTATTCATCAAATCCATAAAAGCTGCAAGAGCATTTGTTAGCCCAAAATATATAATCAAGAATTCAAAGTGACCAAACAAAGCTCTAAAAGTCGTCTTCGGAAAGTCATATTCTCTTACATGGAGGTAATAATAACCCAATCGAAGATCAATCTTTGATTAGTAACTTACACCTTGAAGTTGATCGAATAAATCATCAATCCTTGGAATGGGATACTTATTCTTAATTATAATTTTGTTCAATTGTCGGTAGTCAATACATATCCAGAGAGAACTATCCTTCTTCCTAACAAAGACAATTAAAGTACCCTATTGAGAGATACTCAGTCTAATGAAACCCTTATCTAGAGAATCTTTCAACTTATCTTTTAATTCCTTATATTCGTGGCCATTCGGTAAAGAGGAATAGATATAGGCTTGGTATCAGCGAGAAGATAAATAACAAAGTCTATCTCTCTTTCAGGAGGGATACCTTGGAGGTCATCGGAAAAAACATCTAAAAATTCATTAACAACCAAAACTGATTCAAGAATAGGAGCTTCAGCATTTTTACCCCTACCCCATACTAGATGATAAATCTAACCTTGGAAATCATTTTCTGAGATTTGAGGCATGAGAAGAATCGACCTTTGAACACAAAATTAGCTTTTTTCCACTCTAGGACTGGCTCATTAGGAATCTGAAACTTAACCACATGGGTTCTACAACATATAGAATCCTAACTTGCATGAATCCAATCAATACATAGGATAGCATCAAAATCGGTTATACCAAGCTCTACAAGAATTTCAAAGCAAAAATAGAGTAACAAATGATAGTGTAGCACTCGAATCTAACAAGGCATAAATATCAAAGTAAAAGAATTTCAACATACCAGTCACCACGTCGGGTGAATCCTCTAACTCTTGATGAGTCTGAAGGGCATAAAACTTATTTTGGCACTGATCGCCACCCAAATTAGTACAATGCTTAGTTGGTCGGCCTATAGTAGTCTGAGTCTAGGTTGACCATCTCTACCCCTACAAAAACTCCAAGTACAATCCTTCACTTGGGGACCAATTTTACCACAACCAAAGCAAGCACCCAAACTACCTAAACATTCTCCAAAATGCTTGTTTCCACACTCCTTGCATGGGGGATAGGTTGACCACTCAAAGTTGTATTTAAGGCTTAGGGTTAGACACCCTTTCTTTATTAAACTTGGGGGATGGAGTGTTTGAAAATTATTGGCTGGAGTACATTTGACCAAATTGAGGACGACTACTATTACCCAACTTACCATGAGAGTATCCATCCCTTTCAATTTATGCCCTCTTGAACCCCCTTCTAGACCTCTCTATCAAATTCTCCTCATTCATTTGTTGGCGTATGCCATAATCCTAGAGATGTCCATCTCTTTAATCAACATGGAGATTCTTATTATGCCCCATATTTTTGTACCTTGGAACATGTTCTTAAGTCTCTTGAAAGGGTCTTAAGTTTCTTGGAAGGATCGTAAGCCTCTTAAGCTTCTTAAGGTTTCCTAAAGTTTCTTAAAGCTTCTTAAGACTTCTTAAGAACTATTAAGCTTCGTAAGAGTTACCATGTGAGATGGATAATCTATAACTCTATGAAACAACTCTAAGGAAAGGAGAATGTGATACCCCATAGTAGAGAAGATTGGAAATAGAGTTAGAAGAATATGGAATAAGTTGGAGACCAAATAATGAGTCGTATGACTCAACTTATTTACTTAAGCTTCCAATTTGGAAATCTTACATACTTAAGCTACTGGAGTACATACCAAGCTTACGTAGAAATTATTACATAGGTTCATAAAAGAAGACGAGATTATGAACCCAATAGGGGAAAAATAAAGTGCCACGTGGCAGCAGCTGGGAGTGCCACATGGCAGCAGATGGGAGTGTCACATGGTAGAAGCTGGAGAAAAGGGGGTGGTCCCCCATATTCCATGTGGCAACCCGTGATTGGAGAAAGGGATGTGTTGGCCCAATGAGGGTTTTATACGTGTCACCACTTAGGGCTTGACATGTGTAACCACTTAGAGGTTGACACATGTCATCCCCCTAAGGTGGCCTATATACATATATTTTTGATGAATTTAATTCATCCTTATCCTTTAAGTTTCATCTTTATCAAAAAAAGATTCAAGAAAAGAAGAGAAGAGAAAACTTGAAGCTAGAGAGAGAGAGCTACGGTTTTGGGGGAAAAAAGGTGAGTTCTTGAATTTTCCTCTGTGAATTAATTATCTAGGGTGTAGCAAGATTTTATGAAGGTGTTAGTAATGAAGATTTATGGTTTGTAGCAGCCGAAAATGTTATCAAACAGCCAGAAAATTTAGGCAGGCTACAGGAACTTCTAAGACAAGTTTCGATGAGTTTGACGAGTTTCGGGAAAGGTAAGGGATTCCCTTTCAAATTGGAGTTTATGATTTTTATATAAGGTATATTACATGTTTTAAATAAGGTTTAAAGTGGAAAAATTATATAAGGATGCTTGACGTTAGAAACAAACTAAATTGAAGTGGTTATAACTAAATCAAAGTCGAGTAGTGGGTTGTCGTTGTGGTGCTGTGGGTGCAGATGGTTGGGTTGTGTATTTCAGGGCTTTAAAGTCTTTTAAAAAGGGTGTGGGTGTTGTAGGTTGCATCCACACGACTCTTCGTTTGGTATGGTTAAATATTTTGTGAAATAAAGATTAAAAAACTCTATTTTCATATCGTAGTTTGGAGCTAGTTATTTGGAGCTTGTTGTCACGACCCAACCCCGCAGGCCATGAACGGTGCTTGAAATGGACACTCGCATATATCCCTGCTATCTATAAGTAAATTTGTCCCCTTTTTAAGTCATAGAACATCAAAAGGCAAGGTAATATATAAGTCGGCGAGGCTTATCATAGGCACCACTGTACATACATGAAACTACAACCCATATACAACCCACATACATATCCACAGACCTCTAAGAGTAAGAACAGTAACATAAGGCATGACAGGGCCCATGCCGTACCCATTAACAAATAAATATATAAATTGAGGGTTAATACCAAAACTAAGCTCCGACACTATAGAGCGATTCTGAACTGCTGAGTGGAACTCCTACGCTGACGGATCCGTAAGGTGTGCATATGTACCTTCAAGCATGAACGCAGCCCCCCTGAGGAAATGGGGGTCATTGCGACATATGTACTGAGTTGTAAAGCATAGACATCATAAGGAAATTACAGTTGGCGTAGGGATGCAGGGGCAAGTGTGACATCTAATTATTTATTGTACCTACAGCTTATAACATAAGGTCATACATACTATCATCACGCATTGTACCCATCCTGATCGAGGACTTGGTATAACGACTACATCACTCTGTTATCATAAGCATCTGTATACTATTAGTGTTATCTCATATAATAATATCGAAGAACGTATGACCCGATCCATATATAATATAGTAATGCCGAGGAAGTTTGGTCCGATCCACATATCATATAGTAATACCGAGGAATATTCGGTCTGATCAACATATCATATAGTAATGCCGAGGAATATTCGGTCCGATCTACATAATATAGTAATGCCAAGAACGTTCGGCCCGATCCGTATATTACATAGTAATACCGAGGAACGTTCGGCCTGATCCATATATTATATAGTAATACCGAGGAACATTTGGCCTGATCCGTATATTATATAGTAATACCGAGGAACGTTCGGCCTGATCTATATATTATATAGTAATACCGAGGAACATTCGGCCTGATCCATATATTATATAGTAATATCGAGGAATGTTCGGCCCAATCCATATATTATATAGTAATGCCGAGGAACGTTTGGAATAATCCGTATATTATATAGTAATGCCGAGGAACATTCGGCCCGATCCGTATATGATATACCGTACCCAGCCCTTTATGCGACTCGGTGTCATCATATAATCATATACTGTACTCGGCCCTTTATGGGACTCGGTGTCATAATTATCATATACCATACCCGGCCCTTTATGGGACTCGGTGAAAGATGTATTACAGTATACATGAGTAAGATAGTGAGTAACCATACAAAATCTAAATCATTATCAGAGAATCGACAATGTAAGAAGATTAAGCTATCAGCTAAGGACCACAATAGTAGTGTAGCCATCTCAAGTGCCTTCTAAATGCTATGAAAGCCTATACCACTTAGGAACTCGGGGACCCTAGACATGTACTAAAGTAATACTAACAGTTCATAGAATCAAGGATACCCGTCGTCATATCGTCCTTAGGATTAGGAGCTTATGTATCCAGTACTTCTCAACCTATGGAGTTCAAGGAAAGTAGTTCAACCTAATACAAGAGTTTGACATTCAGAAGTGAATAAGAGATACGAATTACATTTAGGACATAAGACTGGAGTTACCCCATAGCTCGTATAACATTTTACTTACAATTAGGATATGCAAAAGGACAAGAAAGAATAAGCTTTACCTAGTCTCTACTTTTCCTCAAGGAGTCATTATTTACATATATCGTACCTGGCCCATCATGGGTTCGGTATCATAACCTTATTATTACATTACCTTACCATCATAGCACCACACTTATGTCAAAGACATATCAAGAGGAAAGAAGGGTAGCTCTGCGTACTTATGCCAAACCATGCCAAGAGAAAGGAGATAACTACACATACTTACTACTCTCCATCATATAGAAGCCTTGAGAGGTAATAAAATAAGATTTATAAGTCATACTTTGGGTTCAATGAATGGAATTATCCCCACATTTCGTATATCAATCACTTAAGGCTAAGACATGCCAAAAGAAAAGTAAGGGTAAGCTTCACACACCTCTTATGGATTAATATTACACGTTCGCCTCATCGTCTATTGAACCTATTTAACATGAAACTAATACTAAGGTTAATGACCTTTCACTTTCCAATTTCCAACTCTACACCCAAGTACTCATAGGAGTTATTTCCTTATCCATTACCCTTGACTAGTTTGTTACTAGTTCCGAACCTACCAAAAATCGGGTAGTATCTCCCTATAACTTCAACATCCCCGAGATTTCAACTCATTCACAATGTCAAAAACCATACCAACAACAACCAGAAGCATATTTACAAGTAAATCACTTCAACCTTACACAATACAAGCTACAAACTATGATACAAAAATAGAGTTATTAATATTTGTTTCACAAAATCTTTAACCATACCAAATAGAGGGTCGTGTGGCTGCAACTAGAAGCACCCACACCATTGTTAAAAATATTTGAAGCCCTGCAACATGCAACCCAACCAGCTTCACCTACAGCACCACAATGACAACCCACTAATGTCAAGCATCCTTATGCAATTCTTCAAATTCCAGCCTCATTTAAGACATTTAATATACCCCATAACAACATCATAAACTTCAATTTGAAAGAGAAAGCCTTACCTTATCCGAAACTCGTCAAATCTTGCCTCGAAAGTTTCTTTAGCGCGCCTAAAACTTTGTGGCTGTTTGATAATGTTTTGTGCTACTCCAAACCATAAATTTTCATTAATAACACCTTCATAACATCGTGGTTCACCCTAGGTAATTAATTTTTGGAATGAAATCAGAGACTTACCTTTTTTTCTCCTCCAAAACCAAAGTTCTCTCTTCTCTCTAGCTCAAGTTCCTCTTCTCTTTTCTTCTAGACTTTTCTTTAATTATTTTTGGATAAAAAGAAACTTAAACGATAAGAATGACTTAAAAGTCTTTAAAAACATCTATATATAGGCCATCTTAAGTGGTGACATGTGTCAACCCCTAAGTAGTAACACGTGTGAACCCCTAAGTGGTGACACATGTGAACCCCTAAGTGGTGACACGTGTCAAGCCCTTATAGGGCCAATGTATCACCCCCCTCCACTTAGAGGCTGCCACGTGGCATATGGGGGCCCACCTCTTGCTGCATCTGCTTCCAAATGGCACTCTCTCATGCTTCCACGTGGCACTCTCTCATGGTCTACCATGTGTCACTTTTTTTTCCTTCTCATGGGTTCATAATCTCGTCTTGCTTTATGAACCTATGTAATCCTTACTACGTAACCTTGGTATGTACTCAAGTAGCTTAAGTATGTAAGATTTTCAAATTGGTAGCTTATGTAAGTAAGTCGAGTCCTATGACTCATTAGTTAGCCTTCAAATCCTTTTGGATTCTCATAACCACATTTTCAATCTTCCCTTCTATGGGGTGCCACATTTTCCCTTCCTTAGAGTTGTTTGATAGCTTCATAGATTATCCATCTCACATGACAACTTATAAGAAGCTTGCGATCCTTTCAAGAGACTTAAGAAGCTTAAATAAAAACTTAAGAAGCTTAAGAGGTTAAAGGAACTTAAGAAGCTTGAGAACCTTCCAAGAAATTCAAAAACCTCTCAAGATACAAAAGTCTTTCAAGGTACAAAAGTACGGGGTGTAACATCCTTCCCCCCTTTAGAACATTTTTCCTCGAATGTGAACCAAAAACTTCCTCCGGATTTTATACCGACTATATGGAAAGTTTCTCTGTCCTATTGCCATAACATATACTTTCATCAAGCAATCAATATCAGAGTTCCAAATTTTAGGATTACTTATAGACGTAGGGAATAGGTACAGATACTTGAGTTTTATTTCCTCTTTCACTTCCCAGGGGGTCACCCATCCTAGTACTACTCTCGCCCAAGTATGCTTAACTTTGGAGTTCTGATGGGATCCGGTGTGTTAGTGCTGGTATGATCGCATCCATCCCTTATGGGATCTTGTTTAAAGTTTAAGCGTTCCCATTTACATATGGTAGCGTCAGTTGATTTCCTCTTACGCTTGTATTTCTATTATCTGCTTCCCCCCTTTTAGGGTGTACCCATGTCATCCTCTTGTTTATTTTCAACTATTCATACACATATTATTTTGTTCTAACATATTTGACATACTATACCTTCAGTACGTAGCTATCTATTCCTTTTTTCGTCCGATACTCGTACTTAATTGATCACATCTATCTTGGGTGCTCCCTATACTTAATTGAGTCATAAATAACTTATCTTGTCCTCTAATAATAGTTGAGGGTTCTGTACTTTCCAACAAGATTGAAACTCCATCATCGGGCATCTTGCCCCTCAATGTGAAATATAGCTGAAGATACCTTAGTCTGAACTTTGCTCCTTAGATAGGCTTTTGTTTCTTCGAAATAAAATTTACCAAGTAAAAAGGGTGCTCTTCATCGATGACCTAGAGGGTACCTTTTACAGCTATAGTTCAACATAATAGGGGAACTGGGTATCAATTTCC
This sequence comes from Solanum dulcamara, assembly GCF_947179165.1. Classification (NCBI taxonomy): domain Eukaryota; kingdom Viridiplantae; phylum Streptophyta; class Magnoliopsida; order Solanales; family Solanaceae; genus Solanum; species Solanum dulcamara. Next base: position 50,948,062 of record NC_077237.1, on the reverse strand, counting down.
AAGATATATTAAGAATCTATGTTTCATTCTGCCTTTTTTTTATTCTGGGAAAATTTCGGCAGAGGTTCCTCTATACTCCTTACTATCCCCAAAACCTGCACGCAGAAAATACCAATAATGCCTTATAGGTCCAACATATATATATTCATATCCTATCACAGCTACACAGAGCTTTCGATATCATCTCATATCGCAGCCACATAGGGCTTTCAATATCAACAATATTTTGAAAATGATTGACTTACCTCGTGTGTCCAAATCAACCTACATCTGTTACACTTTCTGGTCTACCTTCCTTTCAGTTTTCGACTTTATATTTCAATCATGTGTGAATACCTTACCCAATAGATACTTTTCATGCCCTTGCTTACCTGTGTGCTTTGTAACTTCTAATGTCGTCAATTACTTTCTTTGGTTGATGTGTCCTTCTGCTAAAGTCCAAGGTTAGTATAAGGAGTTTTCCTATGATTCAGATCTATAGCACGATATAAGACAAGAAAGAAAGGTAAAAATTCTAAATGTCCTATAGCCTCCTATTTATAAATGTGGTGCACCACACACTGATAAATCAGACTCTACCAGACACAGTCTGTAGACATTCCGATGACCAAACTACTCTGACCACTTTTTTCATGACCCAACCCCGTAGGCTGTGCCGGGTGCTCGAACTGGATACTCGTGTATATCCCTGCTATATGTAAGTAAATCTGTCCCCTATTTAAGTCATAGCACATCAACAGGCAAGATAATATATAAGCTGACGAGGCTTATCATAGGCACCACTATATATACATACATATACAACACATATACAACCCACATACATGTCCATAGACCTTTAAGAGTAATAAAAGTAACATAAGGCATGACAAGGGCCCTACCATACCCGTGAACAAATAAATATATACATCGAGGGTTAGTACCAAAACTAGGCTCCGACACTATAGAGCACTTCTGAATTGCTGAGTGGAACTCCTATGGTGATGGATACCCAAGGTGTGCATATGTACCTACGGGTATGAATGTAGCCCCCCAAGAAAAGGGGGGTCAGTACGACATATGTACTGAGTATGTAAAGCATAGACATTATAAGGAAATTATAGTTGGCGTAGGGATGCAGGGCAAGTGTGACATCTAATCATTTACTGTACCAGTAGCTTATAACATAAGGTCGTACATACTATTATCACGTACAGTACCCATCCTATTCAGGGACTTGGTGTAAAGACTACATCACTCTATTATCATAAGCATATGTATACTATTAGTGCTATCTCATATAATAATGCCGAGGAATGTATGACCCAATCCATATACCATATACTAATGCCGAGGAATGTTTGGTCAGATCCATATATCATATAGTAATACCGAGGAACGTTTGGTTTAATCCACATATTATATAGTAATGCTGAGGAATGTTTGGTCCGATCCACATATCATATAGTAATGTTGAGGAACGTTTATCCAGATCTGTATATTATATAGTAATCTAGAGAAACGTTCGGCCCGATCCATATATTATATAGTAATATAGAGGAATGTTCGGCCTGATCCGTATATAATATAGTAATACCGAGAAACATTCAGCCTAATCTGTATATTATATAGTAATACTGAGAAACATTTGGCCCAATCCATATATTATATCGTAATGCCGAGGAACGTTCGGACCGATCCGTATATTATATAGTAATGCCGAGGAACGTTTAGCCTGATCCGTAAATTATATAGTAATGCCGAGGAATGTTTGGCCCAATCCGTATATTATATACCATACCTGGCCCTTTATGGGACTCAGTATCATCATATCATCATATACCATACCTGGCCATTTATGGGACTCGGTGTCATAATAATCATATACCATACCCAGCCCTTTATGGAACTCGGTGAAAGATGTATTACAGTATACATGAGTAAGATAGTGAGTAACCATATACGATCTAAATCATTATCAGAGACTCGACAATGTAAGAAGATTAAGCTATCGTCTGAGGACCACAATAGTAGTGTAGACATCTCTAGTGCCTTTTTAATGCCATTAAGGCCTATACCACTTAGGATCTCAGGGATCCTAGACATGTATTAAAGTAATACTAACAGTTCATAGAATCAGGGATACCCGTCATCACATCGTCCTTAGTACTAGGAGCTTATATATCCAGTACTTCTCAACCTATGGAGTTCAAGGAAAGTAGTTCAACCTACTACAAGAGTTTGACATTCAGAAGTGAATATGAGATACGAATTACATTTAGGACTTGAGAGTGGAGTTACCCCAGAGCTCGTATAACATTTTACTTACAATTAGGACATGCCAAAGGAAGAGAAAAAATAAGCTTTACCTAGTCTCTACTTTTCCTCAAGGAGTCATCATTTACATATATCATACCCGGCCCGTCATGGGCTCAGTATCAACCTTATTATTGCATTACCTTACAATCATAGCACCACACTTATGTCAAAGACATATCAAGAGGAAAGAAGGGTAGCTCTGCGTACTTATGCCAAAACATGCCAAGAGAAAGGAGATAACTTCACATACTTACTACTCTACATCATATAAAAGCCTTGAGAGGCAATAACTCAACTATTATAGGAATTATACCATTGAGAAGTGAATAAGACTTATGAGTCATACTTGGGGTTCTATGAATGGAATTATCCCCACATTTTGTAAATCAATCACTTAAGGCTGAGACATGCCAAAAGAAAAGAAAGGGTAAGCTTCACATACCTCTTATGGATTATTCTTACATATTCGCCTCTTCGTCTCTTGAACCTATTTAACATGAAAGTAATACTAAGTCTAATGACCTTTCACTTTCCAATTTCCAACTCTACACCCAATTACTCATAGGAGTTATTTCTTTATCCATTACCCTCGACTAGTTTGTTATTAGTTCCGAACCTACCGAAAATCGAGAAGCATCTCTCCTATAACTTCAACATCCCAGAGATTTCAACTCATCCACAATGTCAACAACCATACCAACAACAACAACCAGAAGCATATTTACAAGTAAATCACTTCAACCTTACACAATACAAGCTCCAAACAACTAGCTCCAAACTATGATACAAAAATAGAATTTTTAATCTTTGTTTCTCAAAATCTTTAACCATACCAAACGGAGGGTCGTATGGATGAAACCAGCATCACCCACACCATTGTTAAAAAACTTTGAAGCCCTGCAACACGCAACCCAACCAGCTGCACCCGCAGCACCACAATGACAACCCACTACTTGACTTTGATTTTACGCTAGCGACATTAATTTAGTTTGTTTCTAATGTCAAGCATCCTTATGCAATTATTTAACTTCCAGCCTCATTTAAGATATGTAATATACCCCATAACAACATCATAAACTTTAATTTAAAAGGGAAAGCCTTACCTTGTCCAAAACTCACCAAAATATGTCTTGAAAGTTCCTTTAGCGCGCCTAAAACTTCGTGGTTGTTTAATAATGTTTTGGCTGCTCCAAACCAAAAAATTTCATTAATAATACCTTCATAACATCGTGGTTCACCCTAGGTAATTAATTCATAGAACGAAATAGGAGACTTACCTTTTTTCTCCTCCAAAACCGAAGCACTCTCTTCTCTCTAGCACAAGTTCCTCTTCTCTTTTCTTCTAGACTTCTCTTGAAGTTTTTTGGATAAAAAGAAACTTAAAGGATAAGGATGACTTAAAAGTCTTCAAACACATCTATATATAGGCCATCTTAAGGGGTGACATATGTCAACCCCTAAGTGGTGACATGTGTCAAGAACTTATAGGGCCAACACATCACCCCCTCCACTTAGGGGCTACCACATGGCATGTGGGAGCCTACCCCCTTGCTGCAGCTACTGCCACATGGCACTCCCTTATTATACCACATGGCACTCTCTCATGGACTGCCACGTGTTGCTTTTTTTCCTTCTCGTAGGTTCTTAATCTCGTCTTTCTTTACGAACCTATGTAATCCTTAAAACGTAACCTTGGTATTTACTCAAGTAATTTAAGTATGTAAGATTTTTAAATTGGTAGCTTACATAAGTAATTCGAGTCCTACAACTCATTACTTGTCCTCTAATTCCTTCCGGATTCTCATAACCACATTTCTAATCTTCCCTTCTATGGGGTGCCACATTATCCCTTCTTTAGAGTTGTTTGATAGTGTCATAGATTATCCGTCTCACGTGACAACTTATAAGAAGCTTATGATCCTTTCAAGAAACATAAGAAGATTAAATAAAAACTTAAGAAGCTTAAGAGGTTCAAGAAACTTAAGAAGCTTAAGAAGATTGAGAACCTTCCAAGAAACTCAAAAACCTCTAAAGATACAACAGTCTTTCAAGGTACAAAAGTACGAGGTGTAACACTTTTATTGTGTAAGGTTGAAGTGATTTACTTGTAAATATGCTGCTGGTTGTTATTGGTAGTATGGTTGTTTATATTGTGGACAAGTTGAAATCTCGGAAATATTGAAGTTATAGGGGAGATACTGCCCGATTTTTGGTAGATTCAAAACTAGTAAAAAAACTAGTCAAGGATAATGGATAAGGAAATAACTCCTATGAATACTTGGGTATAGAGTTGGAAATTGGAAAGTGAAAGGTCATTAACCTTAGTATTACTTTCATGTTAAATAGGTTCAAGAGACGATGAGGCGAACGTGTAAGAGTAGTCCATAAGAGGTATGTGAAGCTTACCCTTTCTTTTCTTTTGACATGTCTTAGCCTTAAGTGATTGATATACAAAATATGGGAATAATTCCATTCATAGAACCCCAAGTATGACTCATAAGTCTTATTCACTTCTCCATGGTAGAATTCCTATAATAGTTGAGTAATTGCCTCTCAAGGCTTCTATATGATGGAGAGTAGTAAGTATGTGAAGTTATCTCCTTTCTCTTGGCATTTTTTGGCATAAGTACGTAGAGCTACCCTTGTTTCCTCTTGATATGTCTTTGACATAAGTGTGGTTCTATGATGGTAAGGTAATGGAATAATAAGTTTATGATACTGAGCCGATGACGAGCCGGGTACGATATATGTAAATGATGACTCCTTGAGGAAAAGTAGAGACTATGTAAAGTTTATTCTTTCTCTTCCTTTGGCATGTCCTAATTGTAAGTAAAATGTGATATGAGCTCTGGGGTAACTCCACTTTTAAGTCATAAATTTAATCTGTATCTCTTATTAACTTCTGAACGTCAAACTCTTCTAGTAAGTTGAACTATTTTCCTTGAACTCCATAGGTTGAGAAGTACTGGATGCATAAGCTCCTAGTCCTAATGACTATGTGATGATGGGTATTACTTTAGTACATGTCTAGGGTCCCTGAGATCCTAAGTGATATAGGCCTCAATGGCATTTAGAAGGCAGTCGAGATGGCTACACTACTATTCTAGTCTTCGGACGATAGCTTAATCTTCCTACATTATTGAGTCTATGATAATTATTTAGATTATATGTGGTTAATCACTACTTGATTCGTGTATATTATAATACATCTGACACCGAGTCCCATAAAGGGCCTGGTACGGTATATGATGATTATAACACCAAGTCCTATAAAGGGTCGGGTACGGTATGTGATGATTATTACACCAAGTCCCATAAAAGGTCGGGTATGGCATATGATGATATGATGACACCGAGTACCATAAATGTTCGGGTATGATATATGATGATATGATGACACCGAGTCCCATAAAGGACCGAGTACGGTACATGATATATGGATCAGACCGAATATTCCTCGGCATTACTATATAATACGTGGATTGGGAAAAACGTTCCTTGGCATTACTATATTATACGTGGATTGGGCCAAACGTTACTCAGCATTACTATATAATATGTAGATCGGACCAAATGTTCCTCGGCATTATTATACGATGTGCAGATTGGGTCGTACGTTCCTTGATATGTACTTACTATATACATGGATTGGGCTGTATGTTCCACAGCGCTTATAAAATATATGTGCTTATGATGACAGAATGATGTAGATGGTACACCCAGTCCTTCAATGGGTTGGGCACAGTACGTGATGGTAATATGTATGACTTTCTTTTATACGATGCGAGTACGGTAAATGGTTAAATGTTATACTTGCCCCCTGCATCCCTATGCCAAATGCAATCTCCTTATGATGTCTATGCTTTACATACTCAGTACATATGTCATACTGACTCCTCTTTCTTAGGGGGGCTGCGTTCATGCCCACTAGTACATATACACATTTTGGGGATCTGTCAGTGTAGGAGTTTCACTCAGCAGTTCAGAAGCGCTCTATTGTGCCGGAACCTAGTTTTAGTATTAACCTTTGATGCATATATTTATTTGTTCATGGGTACGGCGGGGGCCCTATCGCGCCTTATGTTACTGTTCTTACTCTTAGAGGTCTGTGAACATGTATGTGGGTTGTATATGGGTTGTATATGCATGTATGTACAGTGGTGCCTTTGATAAGCCTCGCTGGCTTATATGTTATCCTGCCTGTTGATGTTCTATAAATTAAACAGGGGATAGATTTACTTAAAGATAGTAGGGATATATGCGAGTGCCTAGTTTGGACACCCGTCACGGCCTACAAGGTTGGTCATGATAAAAGTGGTATCAGAGCGGTTTGGTCCTCGAAATATCTACAGACCGTGTATAGTAGAGTCTTGTATATCAGTGTGTGGTGCACCATATCTATAAACAGGAGGCTATAGGACATTTAGGATGCTACCTTTTTTTCTTGTCTTAGATTATGCGAGAGAGCCCAGCCATAGGAAATGAAATTCCATTTTTTCTAACCTTTGGTTTCAGCTAAAGAACAACATCGACAGAAAAAAGTGATGGATGATATTGGAAGCTACACAGTATAAGGTAAGTAGTGGTGTGAAAAAGGTATACTGGGTAAGGTAAGAACATTGAAATATGATTGAAATGTAAAGTTGAAAATTGAGAGGAAACGTAGATAGGAAAGTGTAAAAGGGTGCAGTTCGAGTTGGATATACGAGGTGGAATTAGCCCAGAGTAAGGATCTTGAATAAAAGTTAAGAAATATTAACCTCCGGGATTAACCTTGAGCAGAGTATAGTGTGAATATAGTGAGGATCATCATGGAAGTACGTAGACCCTAGTAAAGAAGTAACTAAAGAATATGATTGTGAGTAAGATTAGGAGTTAGCATTGGGTACACAATAAGGATGAAATCTCATGAAGAAGAAAGGGGTATTGTGTATATATACCTCCACTTTTAAAATAGTGGGATCCCTCGAGGATAGGGAATGGAAAATGGCAAAAAAACTAAGGCATTGTGAAATTATTAAAGGAAAAAGTGGTATCCTTTGGAATAAAAAACAAAACATGAAACACGTGTCATCAGAGTATAAGTGCCCCCAAATGGAGAATCGGACACGATTATAAGCACTAGTAACATACTGATTGGGATGAATGAAATGTGGCTTCGGCTAAACTATTACATTAGTTATATGAATCGAGTACCAGTACTTGGACTATATTGGGTACTAGTTATTGAGAATTCTGAGCACCCCATGGTTATATTAAGGTTTCTTATAGGGGCAACCTAAAGTATAGATGAGTTAACAGAAGGTGTTGACATAGTGCAATATGTCAAATATGTTGGAACAGATCATACGCGTATGAACAGTTGAAAATAAATAGAGGATGACATGGATACACCCTAAAGGGAGAAAGTAGACAAGAGAAATACAAGTCTGAGAGGAAATCAACTGACATTTTTACATGTTGATGGGACAGCTTAAATTTCAAGCGAGATCCCATATTGGCACGAGTTAGCAAGAGCTCAAGGCCAATAATAAATAGATAGAAGCCGCGGTATTTGCGACTGTGCGAAGAATGATGGGTGCCTACAAAAAGGGGTGAATACGATAAGAGAGTAGGACTGAGCATACTAAAGGCCGCGAAAAGGGTAGTAGGGCTATGTTTGAGTAAAGATTAAGATATGGCACCAGCATCATTGGTCGCTGATAGCGGGACATACAAGTATCAAAGAGAATAGAAAATCTCCTATGGTAGGAAATGAGAAGACTAAGAAGTACGTAAAGGAAGAAAAGAAAGAAGTAGGAAAAAATAGCATTAGCACGAGCAAGTCATAGTGTGAAGTCGATATGTAAAGCAAGAAGGGATGGGAGACGAAAAGACTGTGTTTACCTCATACCAGTGGTATAAGAGTAATTGTATAACCTACAAATAGTTATATACAACATAAGACCAAGCGGAGGAGTACATGATGAAAAAGAGTTATGATATTTTAGAGATTGGGAAGATAGATAGGTAGGACCTTATGGATTCCCCATAGCTATTATCCTAGATGAAGGAGCCCAAGTTACAGTTAACTACCGAACATCAGTCCGCTAAGAGATTGGGAAGATAGATAGGTCTTCGTACACCATTTTACACTCAGATGATGTACAGACTAACCTTGGTAGCTACACAATATATATGATATGTTGTTGGCTTATATGGTTGACCCCAAAGGTAACACGGACAATTGCCTACCACCTATCAAGAGTACTTATGATATTAACTATCAATAAAGTATCCAGGTGGCCCTGTGTGAAACTTTATATGGAAGACAGTGTAGGTCGCAAATTGGTTAGTTTGGTGTTAGTAAAACATGACTAATAAGCCTAGACGTGGTTCAATAGGCGGTATAGAAGGTGAAGCTTATTCGGGAGAGATTATTAGCAGCACAGAGTCGACAAAGGTCATACGCGGATAATCAATATCGATCTCTAAGGTTTTAAGTTATAATTAAGCACTATCGAAAGCGTCGCCCATAGAGAAAGTGATGAGAGCCAGCAAGAAAAAGGACCTTAGTCCGATATTTATTGACCTTATCATATCCTCCACCGAATAGGCAAGGTTGCCTACGAGCAAGACTTACCAGCGAATATGGAAGTGGTACATCCAGTCTTCCATGTATCAATGCTTTGCAAGTATGTTGGTAATCAAACCTGAGTATATCCCATAGAGGGTATCCAGGTCATAGAGGAGTTATCCTATGAGAAGCAACCTATCTTCATCTTGGGTTGGCGAAGTAAAAGATTATGAACTAAGGACGTAGCTTCCGTCAAGGTATTATAGCGAAATAAAAATTCTGAAGAGATGACCTGGGAAGCGGAGGAGGAAATGAAACACAAGTATCCGTACCTACTCCTTATGCTACAGGTAATCCCAACCTTTGGTACTCTGATAGTGATAACTTGATGAAAGTATATGTTAATGCAATGGAACAAAGAAACTCTCCATATAGTCTATATAAGATCTTGAGGAAGGTTTTGGTTCACATTCGAGGACGAATGTTCTAAAGAGGGAAAGAATGTTACACCCTATACTTTTGTACCTTGAAACACATTCTTAAGTCTCTTGAAAGTCTCTTAAGTTTCTTGGAAGGAACGTAAGCGTCTTAAGTTTCTTAAGGTTTCCTAAAGTTTCTTAAAGCTTCTTAATACTTCTTAAGAACTATTAAGCTTCTTAAGAGTTACCATGTGAGCTGGATAATCTATAACGCTATCAAACAATTCTAAGAAAAGGAGAATGCGATACCCCATTGTAGAGAATATTGGAAAAAAGTTAGAAGAATCTGAAAGAAGTTGGAGACGAAACAATGAGTCGTAGGACTCGACTTATTTACCTAAGATTCCAACTTTGAAATATTACATACTTAATCTACTGGAGTACATACCAAGCTTACGTAGCAAGGATTACATAAGCTCATAAAAGAAAACGAGATTATGAACCCACGAGAGGAAAAAGAAAGTTCCATGTGGCAGCATGGGAGAGTGCCACATGGCAGTAGCTAGGAGTGCCACATGGAAGCATCTAGAGAAATCAGGGTGCCCCCCACCCCACATGCGGTTATGCACTCTTTGAATAGGAATCCATTTTTTGAAAGATCCTGGCTTTCGTACTTTGGTGGGTCTCCTAGATCCTTTCGATGACCTATGTTGAAGGGATATCTATCTAATCTGATCAATTGCGTAAAGCCCACGGTAGCAACGGAA